>NW_028245625.1:0-575398 GCF_964263255.1 Lissotriton vulgaris
AATAAAACATTTGAAAACGGACCATTTTCCACATTTCTGAAGCATGACGTAATGGGGGGGTGTTATCTCTTTTGTCGAAAATCAGCCGTTTTTGCTCGAACATTAAATGCCTCCAAATGGTATTTAATTAACTTCCCGGGGTGAAGAAACCCTTTTTGAGAACTCAGAGTGAGTAAATTGGCCATTTTCATGCACTTTTAACCATTCCATAAATCTTGTGTTTTGGGCCCCTGGAAGCATGAAAATCACTTTAAACATGCTAATTTTAGCTCTAACACTGATGATCCACCTACAAATGTGAACTGACGTTCAAAAATAAAACATTTGAAAACGGACCATTTTCCACATTTCTGAAGCATGACGTAATGGGGGGGTGTTATCTCTTTTGTCGAAAATCAGCCGTTTTTGCTCGAACATTAAATGCCTCCAAATGGTATTTAATTAACTTCCCGAGCCCCTGGAAGCATGAAAATCACTTTAAACATGCTAATTTTAGCTCTAACACTGATGATCCACCTACAAATGTGAACTGACGTTCAAAAATAAAACATTTGAAAACGGACCATTTTCCACATTTCTGAAGCATGACGTAATGGGGGGGTGTTATCTCTTTTGTCGAAAATCAGCCGTTTTTGCTCGAACATTAAATGCCTCCAAATGGTATTTAATTAACTTCCCGGGGTGAAGAAACCCTTTTTGAGAACTCAGAGTGAGTAAATTGGCCATTTTCATGCACTTTTAACCATTCCATAAATCTTGTGTTTTGGGCCCCTGGAAGCATGAAAATCACTTTAAACATGCTAATTTTAGCTCTAACACTGATGATCCACCTACAAATGTGAACTGACATTCAAAAATAAAACATTTGAAAACGGACCATTTTCCACATTTCTGAAGCATGACGTAATGGGGGGGTGTTATCTCTTTTGTCGAAAATCAGCCGTTTTTGCTCGAACATTAAATGCCTCCAAATGGTATTTATTTCACTTCCCGAGCCCCTGGAAGCATAAAAATCACTTTAAACATGCTAATTTTAGCTCTAACACTGATGATCCACCTACAAATGTGAACTGACGTTCAAAAATAAAACATTTGAAAACGGACCATTTTCCACATTTCTGAAGCATGACGTAATGGGGGGGTGTTATCTCTTTTGTCGAAAATCAGCCGTTTTTGCTCGAACATTAAATGCCTCCAAATGGTATTTATTTCACTTCCCGAGCCCCTGGAAGCATGAAAATCACTTTAAACATGCTAATTTTAGCTCTAACACTGATGATCCACCTACAAATGTGAACTGACGTTCAAAAATAAAACATTTGAAAACGGACCATTTTCTACATTTCTGAAGCATGACGTAATGGGGGGGTGTTATCTCTTTTGTCGAAAATCAGCCGTTTTTGCTCGAACATTAAATGCCTCCAAATGGTATTTAATTAACTTCCCGGGGTGAAGAAACCCTTTTTGAGAACTCAGAGTGAGTAAATTGGCCATTTTCATGCACTTTTAACCATTCCATAAATCTTGTGTTTTGGGCCCCTGGAAGCATGAAAATCACTTTAAACATGCTAATTTTAGCTCTAACACTGATGATCCACCTACAAATGTGAACTGACGTTCAAAAATAAAACATTTGAAAACGGACCATTTTCCACATTTCTGAAGCATGACGTAATGGGGGGGTGTTATCTCTTTTGTCGAAAATCAGCCGTTTTTGCTCGAACATTAAATGCCTCCAAATGGTATTTAATTAACTTCCCGAGCCCCTGGAAGCATGAAAATCACTTTAAACATGCTAATTTTAGCTCTAACACTGATGATCCACCTACAAATGTGAACTGACGTTCAAAAATAAAACATTTGAAAACGGACCATTTTCCACATTTCTGAAGCATGACGTAATGGGGGGGTGTTATCTCTTTTGTCGAAAATCAGCCGTTTTTGCTCGAACATTAAATGCCTCCAAATGGTATTTAATTAACTTCCCGGGGTGAAGAAACCCTTTTTGAGAACTCAGAGTGAGTAAATTGGCCATTTTCATGCACTTTTAACCATTCCATAAATCTTGTGTTTTGGGCCCCTGGAAGCATGAAAATCACTTTAAACCTGCTAATTTTAGCTCTAACACTAATGATCCACCTACAAATGTGAACTGACGTTCAAAAATAAAACATTTGAAAACGGACCATTTTCCACATTTCTGAAGCATGACGTAATGGGGGGTGTTATCTCTTTTGTCGAAAATCAGCCGTTTTTGCTCGAACATTAAATGCCTCCAAATGGTATTTAATTAACTTCCCGAGCCCCTGGAAGCATAAAAATCACTTTAAACATGCTAATTTTAGCTCTAACACTGATGATCCACCTACAAATGTGAACTGACATTCAAAAATAAAACATTTGAAAACGGACCATTTTCCACATTTCTGAAGCATGAAGTAATGGGGGGGTGTTATCTCTTTTGTCGAAAATCAGCCGTTTTTGCTCGAACATTAAATGCCTCCAAATGGTATTTATTTCACTTCCCGAGCCCCTGGAAGCATGAAAATCACTTTAAACATGCTAATTTTAGCTCTAACACTGATGATCCACCTACAAATGTGAACTGACGTTCAAAAATAAAACATTTGAAAACGGACCATTTTCCACATTTCTGAAGCATGACGTAATGGGGGGGGTTATCTCTTTTGTCGAAAATCAGCCGTTTTTGCTCGAACATTAAATGCCTCCAAATGGTATTTAATTAACTTCCCGGGGTGAAGAAACCCTTTTTGAGAACTCAGAGTGAGTAAATTGGCCATTTTCATGCACTTTTAACCATTCCATAAATCTTGTGTTTTGGGCCCCTGGAAGCATGAAAATCACTTTAAACATGCTAATTTTAGCTCTAACACTGATGATCCACCTACAAATGTGAACTGACGTTCAAAAATAAAACATTTGAAAACGGACCATTTTCCACATTTCTGAAGCATGACGTAATGGGGGGGTGTTATCTCTTTTGTCGAAAATCAGCCGTTTTTGCTCGAACATTAAATGCCTCCAAATGGTATTTAATTAACTTCCCGAGCCCCTGGAAGCATGAAAATCACTTTAAACATGCTAATTTTAGCTCTAACACTGATGATCCAACTACAAATGTGAACTGACGTTCAAAAATAAAACATTTGAAAACGGACCATTTTCCACATTTCTGAAGCATGACGTAATGGGGGGGTGTTATCTCTTTTGTCGAAAATCAGCCGTTTTTGCTCGAACATTAAATGCCTCCAAATGGTATTTAATTAACTTCCCGGGGTGAAGAAACCCTTTTTGAGAACTCAGAGTGAGTAAATTGGCCATTTTCATGCACTTTTAACCATTCCATAAATCTTGTGTTTTGGGCCCCTGGAAGCATGAAAATCACTTTAAACATGCTAATTTTAGCTCTAACACTAATGATCCACCTACAAATGTGAACTGACGTTCAAAAATAAAACATTTGAAAACGGACCATTTTCCACATTTCTGAAGCATGACGTAATGGGGGGTGTTATCTCTTTTGTCGAAAATCAGCCGTTTTTGCTCGAACATTAAATGCCTCCAAATGGTATTTAATTAACTTCCCGAGCCCCTGGAAGCATAAAAATCACTTTAAACATGCTAATTTTAGCTCTAACACTGATGATCCACCTACAAATGTGAACTGACGTTCAAAAATAAAACATTTGAAAACGGACCATTTTCCACATTTCTGAAGCATGACGTAATGGGGGGGTGTTATCTCTTTTGTCGAAAATCAGCCGTTTTTGCTCGAACATTAAATGCCTCCAAATGGTATTTATTTCACTTCCCGAGCCCCTGGAAGCATGAAAATCACTTTAAACATGCTAATTTTAGCTCTAACACTGATGATCCACCTACAAATGTGAACTGACGTTCAAAAATAAAACATTTGAAAACGGACCATTTTCCACATTTCTGAAGCATGACGTAATGGGGGGGGTTATCTCTTTTGTCGAAAATCAGCCGTTTTTGCTCGAACATTAAATGCCTCCAAATGGTATTTAATTAACTTCCCGGGGTGAAGAAACCCTTTTTGAGAACTCAGAGTGAGTAAATTGGCCATTTTCATGCACTTTTAACCATTCCATAAATCTTGTGTTTTGGGCCCCTGGAAGCATGAAAATCACTTTAAACATGCTAATTTTAGCTCTAACACTGATGATCCACCTACAAATGTGAACTGACGTTCAAAAATAAAACATTTGAAAACGGACCATTTTCCACATTTCTGAAGCATGACGTAATGGGGGGGTGTTATCTCTTTTGTCGAAAATCAGCCGTTTTTGCTCGAACATTAAATGCCTCCAAATGGTATTTAATTAACTTCCCGAGCCCCTGGAAGCATGAAAATCACTTTAAACATGCTAATTTTAGCTCTAACACTGATGATCCACCTACAAATGTGAACTGACGTTCAAAAATAAAACATTTGAAAACGGACCATTTTCCACATTTCTGAAGCATGACGTAATGGGGGGGTGTTATCTCTTTTGTCGAAAATCAGCCGTTTTTGCTCGAACATTAAATGCCTCCAAATGGTATTTAATTAACTTCCCGGGGTGAAGAAACCCTTTTTGAGAACTCAGAGTGAGTAAATTGGCCATTTTCATGCACTTTTAACCATTCCATAAATCTTGTGTTTTGGGCCCCTGGAAGCATGAAAATCACTTTAAACATGCTAATTTTAGCTCTAACACTGATGATCCACCTACAAATGTGAACTGACGTTCAAAAATAAAACATTTGAAAACGGACCATTTTCCACATTTCTGAAGCATGACGTAATGGGGGGTGTTATCTCTTTTGTCGAAAATCAGCCGTTTTTGCTCGAACATTAAATGCCTCCAAATGGTATTTAATTAACTTCCCGAGCCCCTGGAAGCATGAAAATCACTTTAAACATGCTAATTTTAGCTCTAACACTGATGATCCACCTACAAATGTGAACTGACGTTCAAAAATAAAACATTTGAAAACGGACCATTTTCCACATTTCTGAAGCATGACGTAATGGGGGGGTGTTATCTCTTTTGTCGAAAATCAGCCGTTTTTGCTCGAACATTAAATGCCTCCAAATGGTATTTAATTAACTTCCCGGGGTGAAGAAACCCTTTTTGAGAACTCAGAGTGAGTAAATTGGCCATTTTCATGCACTTTTAACCATTCCATAAATCTTGTGTTTTGGGCCCCTGGAAGCATGAAAATCACTTTAAACATGCTAATTTTAGCTCTAACACTGATGATCCACCTACAAATGTGAACTGACGTTCAAAAATAAAACATTTGAAAACGGACCATTTTCCACATTTCTGAAGCATGACGTAATGGGGGGGTGTTATCTCTTTTGTCGAAAATCAGCCGTTTTTGCTCGAACATTAAATGCCTCCAAATGGTATTTAATTAACTTCCCGAGCCCCTGGAAGCATGAAAATCACTTTAAACATGCTAATTTTAGCTCTAACACTGATGATCCACCTACAAATGTGAACTGACGTTCAAAAATAAAACATTTGAAAACGGACCATTTTCCACATTTCTGAAGCATGACGTAATGGGGGGGTGTTATCTCTTTTGTCGAAAATCAGCCGTTTTTGCTCGAACATTAAATGCCTCCAAATGGTATTTAATTAACTTCCCGGGGTGAAGAAACCCTTTTTGAGAACTCAGAGTGAGTAAATTGGCCATTTTCATGCACTTTTAACCATTCCATAAATCTTGTGTTTTGGGCCCCTGGAAGCATGAAAATCACTTTAAACATGCTAATTTTAGCTCTAACACTGATGATCCACCTACAAATGTGAACTGACGTTCAAAAATAAAACATTTGAAAACGGACCATTTTCTACATTTCTGAAGCATGACGTAATGGGGGGGTGTTATCTCTTTTGTCGAAAATCAGCCGTTTTTGCTCGAACATTAAATGCCTCCAAATGGTATTTAATTAACTTCCCGGGGTGAAGAAACCCTTTTTGAGAACTCAGAGTGAGTAAATTGGCCATTTTCATGCACTTTTAACCATTCCATAAATCTTGTGTTTTGGGCCCCTGGAAGCATGAAAATCACTTTAAACATGCTAGATTTAGCTCTAACACTGATGATCCACCTACAAATGTGAACTGACGTTCAAAAATAAAACATTTGAAAACGGACCATTTTCCACATTTCTGAAGCATGACGTAATGGGGGGTGTTATCTCTTTTGTCGAAAATCAGCCGTTTTTGCTCGAACATTAAATGCCTCCAAATGGTATTTAATTAACTTCCCGAGCCCCTGGAAGCATGAAAATCACTTTAAACATGGTAATTTTAGCTCTAACACTGATGATCCACCTACAAATGTGAACTGACGTTCAAAAATAAAACATTTGAAAACGGACCATTTTCCACATTTCTGAAGCATGACGTAATGGGGGGGTGTTATCTCTTTTGTCGAAAATCAGCCGTTTTTGCTCGAACATTAAATGCCTCCAAATGGTATTTAATTAACTTCCCGGGGTGAAGAAACCCTTTTTGAGAACTCAGAGTGAGTAAATTGGCCATTTTCATGCACTTTTAACCATTCCATAAATCTTGTGTTTTGGGCCCCTGGAAGCATGAAAATCACTTTAAACATGCTAATTTTAGCTCTAACACTGATGATCCACCTACAAATGTGAACTGACGTTCAAAAATAAAACATTTGAAAACGGACCATTTTCCACATTTCTGAAGCATGACGTAATGGGGGGTGTTATCTCTTTTGTCGAAAATCAGCCGTTTTTGCTCGAACATTAAATGCCTCCAAATGGTATTTAATTAACTTCCCGAGCCCCTGGAAGCATGAAAATCACTTTAAACATGCTAATTTTAGCTCTAACACTGATGATCCACCTAAAAATGTGAACTGACGTTCAAAAATAAAACATTTGAAAACGGACCATTTTCCACATTTCTGAAGCATGACGTAATGGGGGGGTGTTATCTCTTTTGTCGAAAATCAGCCGTTTTTGCTCGAACATTAAATGCCTCCAAATGGTATTTAATTAACTTCCCGGGGTGAAGAAACCCTTTTTGAGAACTCAGAGTGAGTAAATTGGCCATTTTCATGCACTTTTAACCATTCCATAAATCTTGTGTTTTGGGCCCCTGGAAGCATGAAAATCACTTTAAACATGCTAATTTTAGCTCTAACACTGATGATCCACCTACAAATGTGAACTGACGTTCAAAAATAAAACATTTGAAAACGGACCATTTTCCACATTTCTGAAGCATGACGTAATGGGGGGGTGTTATCTCTTTTGTAGAAAATCAGCCGTTTTTGCTCGAACATTAAATGCCTCCAAATGGTATTTAATTAACTTCCCGAGCCCCTGGAAGCATGAAAATCACTTTAAACATGCTAATTTTAGCTCTAACACTGATGATCCACCTACAAATGTGAACTGACGTTCAAAAATAAAACATTTGAAAACGGACCATTTTCCACATTTCTGAAGCATGACGTAATGGGGGGGTGTTATCTCTTTTGTCGAAAATCAGCCGTTTTTGCTCGAACATTAAATGCCTCCAAATGGTATTTAATTAACTTCCCGGGGTGAAGAAACCCTTTTTGAGAACTCAGAGTCAGTAAATTGGCCATTTTCATGCACTTTTAACCATTCCATAAATCTTGTGTTTTGGGCCCCTGGAAGCATGAAAATCACTTTAAACATGCTAATTTTAGCTCTAACACTGATGATCCACCTACAAATGTGAACTGACGTTCAAAAATAAAACATTTGAAAACGGACCATTTTCCACATTTCTGAAGCATGACGTAATGGGGGGGTGTTATCTCTTTTGTCGAAAATCAGCCGTTTTTGCTCGAACATTAAATGCCTCCAAATGGTATTTATTTCACTTCCCGAGCCCCTGGAAGCATAAAAATCACTTTAAACATGCTAATTTTAGCTCTAACACTGATGATCCACCTACAAATGTGAACTGACGTTCAAAAATAAAACATTTGAAAACGGACCATTTTCCACATTTCTGAAGCATGACGTAATGGGGGGGTGTTATCTCTTTTGTCGAAAATCAGCCGTTTTTGCTCGAACATTAAATGCCTCCAAATGGTATTTAATTAACTTCCCGGGGTGAAGAAACCCTTTTTGAGAACTCAGAGTGAGTAAATTGGCCATTTTCATGCACTTTTAACCATTCCATAAATCTTGTGTTTTGGGCCCCTGGAAGCATGAAAATCACTTTAAACATGCTAATTTTAGCTCTAACACTAATGATCCACCTACAAATGTGAACTGACGTTCAAAAATAAAACATTTGAAAACGGACCATTTTCCACATTTCTGAAGCATGACGTAATGGGGGGTGTTATCTCTTTTGTCGAAAATCAGCCGTTTTTGCTCGAACATTAAATGCCTCCAAATGGTATTTAATTAACTTCCCGAGCCCCTGGAAGCATAAAAATCACTTTAAACATGCTAATTTTAGCTCTAACACTGATGATCCACCTACAAATGTGAACTGACGTTCAAAAATAAAACATTTGAAAACGGACCATTTTCCACATTTCTGAAGCATGACGTAATGGGGGGGTGTTATCTCTTTTGTCGAAAATCAGCCGTTTTTGCTCGAACATTAAATGCCTCCAAATGGTATTTATTTCACTTCCCGAGCCCCTGGAAGCATGAAAATCACTTTAAACAGGCTAATTTTAGCTCTAACACTGATGATCCACCTACAAATGTGAACTGACGTTCAAAAATAAAACATTTGAAAACGGACCATTTTCCACATTTCTGAAGCATGACGTAATGGGGGGGGTTATCTCTTTTGTCGAAAATCAGCCGTTTTTGCTCGAACATTAATGCCTCCAAATGGTATTTAATTAACTTCCCGGGGTGAAGAAACCCTTTTTGAGAACTCAGAGTCAGTAAATTGGCCATTTTCATGCACTTTTAACCATTCCATAAATCTTGTGTTTTGGGCCCCTGGAAGCATGAAAATCACTTTAAACATGCTAATTTTAGCTCTAACACTGATGATCCACCTACAAATGTGAACTGACGTTCAAAAATAAAACATTTGAAAACGGACCATTTTCCACATTTCTGAAGCATGACGTAATGGGGGGTGTTATCTCTTTTGTCGAAAATCAGCCGTTTTTGCTCGAACATTAAATGCCTCCAAATGGTATTTATTTCACTTCCCGAGCCCCTGGAAGCATAAAAATCACTTTAAACATGCTAATTTTAGCTCTAACACTGATGATCCACCTACAAATGTGAACTGACGTTCAAAAATAAAACATTTGAAAACGGACCATTTTCCACATTTCTGAAGCATGACGTAATGGGGGGGTGTTATCTCTTTTGTCGAAAATCAGCCGTTTTTGCTCGAACATTAAATGCCTCCAAATGGTATTTAATTAACTTCCCGGGGTGAAGAAACCCTTTTTGAGAACTCAGAGTGAGTAAATTGGCCATTTTCATGCACTTTTAACCATTCCATAAATCTTGTGTTTTGGGCCCCTGGAAGCATGAAAATCACTTTAAACATGCTAATTTTAGCTCTAACACTAATGATCCACCTACAAATGTGAACTGACGTTCAAAAATAAAACATTTGAAAACGGACCATTTTCCACATTTCTGAAGCATGACGTAATGGGGGGTGTTATCTCTTTTGTCGAAAATCAGCCGTTTTTGCTCGAACATTAAATGCCTCCAAATGGTATTTAATTAACTTCCCGAGCCCCTGGAAGCATAAAAATCACTTTAAACATGCTAATTTTAGCTCTAACACTGATGATCCACCTACAAATGTGAACTGACGTTCAAAAATAAAACATTTGAAAACGGACCATTTTCCACATTTCTGAAGCATGACGTAATGGGGGGGTGTTATCTCTTTTGTCGAAAATCAGCCGTTTTTGCTCGAACATTAAATGCCTCCAAATGGTATTTAATTAACTTCCCGGGGTGAAGAAACCCTTTTTGAGAACTCAGAGTGAGTAAATTGGCCATTTTCATGCACTTTTAACCATTCCATAAATCTTGTGTTTTGGGCCCCTGGAAGCATGAAAATCACTTTAAACATGCTAATTTTAGCTCTAACACTGATGATCCACCTACAAATGTGAACTGACGTTCAAAAATAAAACATTTGAAAACGGACCATTTTCCACATTTCTGAAGCATGACGTAATGGGGGGTGTTATCTCTTTTGTCGAAAATCAGCCGTTTTTGCTCGAACATTAAATGCCTCCAAATGGTATTTAATTAACTTCCCGAGCCCCTGGAAGCATGAAAATCACTTTAAACATGCTAATTTTAGCTCTAACACTGATGATCCACCTACAAATGTGAACTGACGTTCAAAAATAAAACATTTGAAAACGGACCATTTTCCACATTTCTGAAGCATGACGTAATGGGGGGGTGTTATCTCTTTTGTCGAAAATCAGCCGTTTTTGCTCGAACATTAAATGCCTCCAAATGGTATTTAATTAACTTCCCGGGGTGAAGAAACCCTTTTTGAGAACTCAGAGTGAGTAAATTGGCCATTTTCATGCACTTTTAACCATTCCATAAATCTTGTGTTTTGGGCCCCTGGAAGCATGAAAATCACTTTAAACATGCTAATTTTAGCTCTAACACTGATGATCCACCTACAAATGTGAACTGACGTTCAAAAATAAAACATTTGAAAACGGACCATTTTCCACATTTCTGAAGCATGACGTAATGGGGGGGTGTTATCTCTTTTGTCGAAAATCAGCCGTTTTTGCTCGAACATTAAATGCCTCCAAATGGTATTTAATTAACTTCCCGAGCCCCTGGAAGCATGAAAATCACTTTAAACATGCTAATTTTAGCTCTAACACTGATGATCCACCTACAAATGTGAACTGACGTTCAAAAATAAAACATTTGAAAACGGACCATTTTCCACATTTCTGAAGCATGACGTAATGGGGGGGTGTTATCTCTTTTGTCGAAAATCAGCCGTTTTTGCTCGAACATTAAATGCCTCCAAATGGTATTTAATTAACTTCCCGGGGTGAAGAAACCCTTTTTGAGAACTCAGAGTGAGTAAATTGGCCATTTTCATGCACTTTTAACCATTCCATAAATCTTGTGTTTTGGGCCCCTGGAAGCATGAAAATCACTTTAAACATGCTAATTTTAGCTCTAACACTGATGATCCACCTACAAATGTGAACTGACGTTCAAAAATAAAACATTTGAAAACGGACCATTTTCTACATTTCTGAAGCATGACGTAATGGGGGGGTGTTATCTCTTTTGTCGAAAATCAGCCGTTTTTGCTCGAACATTAAATGCCTCCAAATGGTATTTAATTAACTTCCCGGGGTGAAGAAACCCTTTTTGAGAACTCAGAGTGAGTAAATTGGCCATTTTCATGCACTTTTAACCATTCCATAAATCTTGTGTTTTGGGCCCCTGGAAGCATGAAAATCACTTTAAACATGCTAGATTTAGCTCTAACACTGATGATCCACCTACAAATGTGAACTGACGTTCAAAAATAAAACATTTGAAAACGGACCATTTTCCACATTTCTGAAGCATGACGTAATGGGGGGTGTTATCTCTTTTGTCGAAAATCAGCCGTTTTTGCTCGAACATTAAATGCCTCCAAATGGTATTTAATTAACTTCCCGAGCCCCTGGAAGCATGAAAATCACTTTAAACATGGTAATTTTAGCTCTAACACTGATGATCCACCTACAAATGTGAACTGACGTTCAAAAATAAAACATTTGAAAACGGACCATTTTCCACATTTCTGAAGCATGACGTAATGGGGGGGTGTTATCTCTTTTGTCGAAAATCAGCCGTTTTTGCTCGAACATTAAATGCCTCCAAATGGTATTTAATTAACTTCCCGGGGTGAAGAAACCCTTTTTGAGAACTCAGAGTGAGTAAATTGGCCATTTTCATGCACTTTTAACCATTCCATAAATCTTGTGTTTTGGGCCCCTGGAAGCATGAAAATCACTTTAAACATGCTAATTTTAGCTCTAACACTGATGATCCACCTACAAATGTGAACTGACGTTCAAAAATAAAACATTTGAAAACGGACCATTTTCCACATTTCTGAAGCATGACGTAATGGGGGGGTGTTATCTCTTTTGTCGAAAATCAGCCGTTTTTGCTCGAACATTAAATGCCTCCAAATGGTATTTAATTAACTTCCCGAGCCCCTGGAAGCATGAAAATCACTTTAAACATGCTAATTTTAGCTCTAACACTGATGATCCACCTAAAAATGTGAACTGACGTTCAAAAATAAAACATTTGAAAACGGACCATTTTCCACATTTCTGAAGCATGACGTAATGGGGGGGTGTTATCTCTTTTGTAGAAAATCAGCAGTTTTTGCTCGAACATTAAATGCCTCCAAATGGTATTTAATTAACTTCCCGAGCCCCTGGAAGCATGAAAATCACTTTAAACATGCTAATTTTAGCTCTAACACTGATGATCCACCTAAAAATGTGAACTGACGTTCAAAAATAAAACATTTGAAAACGGACCATTTTCCACATTTCTGAAGCATGACGTAATGGGGGGGTGTTATCTCTTTTTTAGAAAATCAGCCGTTTTTGCTCGAACATTAAATGCCTCCAAATGGTATTTAATTAACTTCCCGAGCCCCTGGAAGCATGAAAATCACTTTAAACATGCTAATTTTAGCTCTAACACTGATGATCCACCTACAAATGTGAACTGACGTTCAAAAATAAAACATTTGAAAACGGACCATTTTCCACATTTCTGAAGCATGACGTAATGGGGGGGTGTTATCTCTTTTGTCGAAAATCAGCCGTTTTTGCTCGAACATTAAATGCCTCCAAATGGTATTTAATTAACTTCCCGGGGTGAAGAAACCCTTTTTGAGAACTCAGAGTCAGTAAATTGGCCATTTTCATGCACTTTTAACCATTCCATAAATCTTGTGTTTTGGGCCCCTGGAAGCATGAAAATCACTTTAAACATGCTAATTTTAGCTCTAACACTGATGATCCACCTACAAATGTGAACTGACGTTCAAAAATAAAACATTTGAAAACGGACCATTTTCCACATTTCTGAAGCATGACGTAATGGGGGGGTGTTATCTCTTTTGTCGAAAATCAGCCGTTTTTGCTCGAACATTAAATGCCTCCAAATGGTATTTATTTCACTTCCCGAGCCCCTGGAAGCATAAAAATCACTTTAAACATGCTAATTTTAGCTCTAACACTGATGATCCACCTACAAATGTGAACTGACGTTCAAAAATAAAACATTTGAAAACGGACCATTTTCCACATTTCTGAAGCATGACGTAATGGGGGGGTGTTATCTCTTTTGTCGAAAATCAGCCGTTTTTGCTCGAACATTAAATGCCTCCAAATGGTATTTAATTAACTTCCCGGGGTGAAGAAACCCTTTTTGAGAACTCAGAGTGAGTAAATTGGCCATTTTCATGCACTTTTAACCATTCCATAAATCTTCGGTTTTGGGCCCCTGGAAGCATGAAAATCACTTTAAACATGCTAATTTTAGCTCTAACACTGATGATCCACCTACAAATGTGAACTGACGTTCAAAAATAAAACATTTGAAAACGGACCATTTTCCACATTTCTGAAGCATGACGTAATGGGGGGTGTTATCTCTTTTGTCGAAAATCAGCCGTTTTTGCTCGAACATTAAATGCCTCCAAATGGTATTTAATTAACTTCCCGAGCCCCTGGAAGCATAAAAATCACTTTAAACATGCTAATTTTAGCTCTAACACTGATGATCCACCTACAAATGTGAACTGACGTTCAAAAATAAAACATTTGAAAACGGACCATTTTCCACATTTCTGAAGCATGACGTAATGGGGGGGTGTTATCTCTTTTGTCGAAAATCAGCCGTTTTTGCTCGAACATTAAATGCCTCCAAAATATATTTATTTCACTTCCCGAGCCCCTGGAAGCATGAAAATCACTTTAAACATGCTAATTTTAGCTCTAACACTGATGATCCACCTACAAATGTGAACTGACGTTCAAAAATAAAACATTTGAAAACGGACCATTTTCCACATTTCTGAAGCATGACGTAATGGGGGGGTGTTATCTCTTTTGTCGAAAATCAGCCGTTTTTGCTCGAACATTAAATGCCTCCAAATGGTATTTAATTAACTTCCCGGGGTGAAGAAACCCTTTTTGAGAACTCAGAGTGAGTAAATTGGCCATTTTCATGCACTTTTAACCATTCCATAAATCTTGTGTTTTGGGCCCCTGGAAGCATGAAAATCACTTTAAACATGCTAATTTTAGCTCTAACACTGATGATCCACCTACAAATGTGAACTGACGTTCAAAAATAAAACATTTGAAAACGGACCATTTTCCACATTTCTGAAGCATGACGTAATGGGGGGGTGTTATCTCTTTTGTCGAAAATCAGCCGTTTTTGCTCGAACATTAAATGCCTCCAAATGGTATTTAATTAACTTCCCGAGCCCCTGGAAGCATGAAAATCACTTTAAACATGCTAATTTTAGCTCTAACACTGATGATCCACCTACAAATGTGAACTGACGTTCAAAAATAAAACATTTGAAAACGGACCATTTTCCACATTTCTGAAGCATGACGTAATGGGGGGGTGTTATCTCTTTTGTCGAAAATCAGCCGTTTTTGCTCGAACATTAAATGCCTCCAAATGGTATTTATTTCACTTCCCGAGCCCCTGGAAGCATGAAAATCACTTTAAACATGCTAATTTTAGCTCTAACACTGATGATCCACCTACAAATGTGAACTGACGTTCAAAAATAAAACATTTGAAAACGGACCATTTTCTACATTTCTGAAGCATGACGTAATGGGGGGGTGTTATCTCTTTTGTCGAAAATCAGCCGTTTTTGCTCGAACATTAAATGCCTCCAAATGGTATTTAATTAACTTCCCGGGGTGAAGAAACCCTTTTTGAGAACTCAGAGTGAGTAAATTGGCCATTTTCATGCACTTTTAACCATTCCATAAATCTTGTGTTTTGGGCCCCTGGAAGCATGAAAATCACTTTAAACATGCTAATTTTAGCTCTAACACTGATGATCCACCTACAAATGTGAACTGACGTTCAAAAATAAAACATTTGAAAACGGACCATTTTCCACATTTCTGAAGCATGACGTAATGGGGGGGTGTTATCTCTTTTGTCGAAAATCAGCCGTTTTTGCTCGAACATTAAATGCCTCCAAATGGTATTTAATTAACTTCCCGAGCCCCTGGAAGCATGAAAATCACTTTAAACATGCTAATTTTAGCTCTAACACTGATGATCCACCTACAAATGTGAACTGACGTTAAAAAATAAAACATTTGAAAACGGACCATTTTCCACATTTCTGAAGCATGACGTAATGGGGGGGTGTTATCTCTTTTGTCGAAAATCAGCCGTTTTTGCTCGAACATTAAATGCCTCCAAATGGTATTTAATTAACTTCCCGGGGTGAAGAAACCCTTTTTGAGAACTCAGAGTGAGTAAATTGGCCATTTTCATGCACTTTTAACCATTCCATAAATCTTGTGTTTTGGGCCCCTGGAAGCATGAAAATCACTTTAAACATGCTAATTTTAGCTCTAACACTAATGATCCACCTACAAATGTGAACTGACGTTCAAAAATAAAACATTTGAAAACGGACCATTTTCCACATTTCTGAAGCATGACGTAATGGGGGGTGTTATCTCTTTTGTCGAAAATCAGCCGTTTTTGCTCGAACATTAAATGCCTCCAAATGGTATTTAATTAACTTCCCGAGCCCCTGGAAGCATAAAAATCACTTTAAACATGCTAATTTTAGCTCTAACACTGATGATCCACCTACAAATGTGAACTGACGTTCAAAAATAAAACATTTGAAAACGGACCATTTTCCACATTTCTGAAGCATGACGTAATGGGGGGGTGTTATCTCTTTTGTCGAAAATCAGCCGTTTCTGCTCGAACATTAAATGCCTCCAAATGGTATTTATTTCACTTCCCGAGCCCCTGGAAGCATGAAAATCACTTTAAACATGCTAATTTTAGCTCTAACACTGATGATCCACCTACAAATGTGAACTGACGTTCAAAAATAAAACATTTGAAAACGGACCATTTTCCACATTTCTGAAGCATGACGTAATGGGGGGGGTTATCTCTTTTGTCGAAAATCAGCCGTTTTTGCTCGAACATTAAATGCCTCCAAATGGTATTTAATTAACTTCCCGGGGTGAAGAAACCCTTTTTGAGAACTCAGAGTGAGTAAATTGGCCATTTTCATGCACTTTTAACCATTCCATAAATCTTGTGTTTTGGGCCCCTGGAAGCATGAAAATCACTTTAAACATGCTAATTTTAGCTCTAACACTGATGATCCACCTACAAATGTGAACTGACGTTCAAAAAAAAAACATTTGAAAACGGACCATTTTCCACATTTCTGAAGCATGACGTAATGGGGGGGTGTTATCTCTTTTGTCGAAAATCAGCCGTTTTTGCTCGAACATTAAATGCCTCCAAATGGTATTTAATTAACTTCCCGAGCCCCTGGAAGCATGAAAATCACTTTAAACATGCTAATTTTAGCTCTAACACTGATGATCCACCTACAAATGTGAACTGACGTTCAAAAATAAAACATTTGAAAACGGACCATTTTCCACATTTCTGAAGCATGACGTAATGGGGGGGTGTTATCTCTTTTGTCGAAAATCAGCCGTTTTTGCTCGAACATTAAATGCCTCCAAATGGTATTTAATTAACTTCCCGGGGTGAAGAAACCCTTTTTGAGAACTCAGAGTGAGTAAATTGGCCATTTTCATGCACTTTTAACCATTCCATAAATCTTGTGTTTTGGGCCCCTGGAAGCATGAAAATCACTTTAAACATGCTAATTTTAGCTCTAACACTGATGATCCACCTACAAATGTGAACTGACGTTCAAAAATAAAACATTTGAAAACGGACCATTTTCCACATTTCTGAAGCATGACGTAATGGGGGGTGTTATCTCTTTTGTCGAAAATCAGCCGTTTTTGCTCGAACATTAAATGCCTCCAAATGGTATTTAATTAACTTCCCGAGCCCCTGGAAGCATGAAAATCACTTTAAACATGCTAATTTTAGCTCTAACACTGATGATCCACCTACAAATGTGAACTGACGTTCAAAAATAAAACATTTGAAAACGGACCATTTTCCACATTTCTGAAGCATGACGTAATGGGGGGGTGTTATCTCTTTTGTCGAAAATCAGCCGTTTTTGCTCGAACATTAAATGCCTCCAAATGGTATTTAATTAACTTCCCGGGGTGAAGAAACCCTTTTTGAGAACTCAGAGTGAGTAAATTGGCCATTTTCATGCACTTTTAACCATTCCATAAATCTTGTGTTTTGGGCCCCTGGAAGCATGAAAATCACTTTAAACATGCTAATTTTAGCTCTAACACTGATGATCCACCTACAAATGTGAACTGACGTTCAAAAATAAAACATTTGAAAACGGACCATTTTCCACATTTCTGAAGCATGACGTAATGGGGGGGTGTTATCTCTTTTGTCGAAAATCAGCCGTTTTTGCTCGAACATTAAATGCCTCCAAATGGTATTTAATTAACTTCCCGAGCCCCTGGAAGCATGAAAATCACTTTAAACATGCTAATTTTAGCTCTAACACTGATGATCCACCTACAAATGTGAACTGACGTTCAAAAATAAAACATTTGAAAACGGACCATTTTCCACATTTCTGAAGCATGACGTAATGGGGGGGTGTTATCTCTTTTGTCGAAAATCAGCCGTTTTTGCTCGAACATTAAATGCCTCCAAATGGTATTTAATTAACTTCCCGGGGTGAAGAAACCCTTTTTGAGAACTCAGAGTGAGTAAATTGGCCATTTTCATGCACTTTTAACCATTCCATAAATCTTGTGTTTTGGGCCCCTGGAAGCATGAAAATCACTTTAAACATGCTAATTTTAGCTCTAACACTGATGATCCACCTACAAATGTGAACTGACGTTCAAAAATAAAACATTTGAAAACGGACCATTTTCTACATTTCTGAAGCATGACGTAATGGGGGGGTGTTATCTCTTTTGTCGAAAATCAGCCGTTTTTGCTCGAACATTAAATGCCTCCAAATGGTATTTAATTAACTTCCCGGGGTGAAGAAACCCTTTTTGAGAACTCAGAGTGAGTAAATTGGCCATTTTCATGCACTTTTAACCATTCCATAAATCTTGTGTTTTGGGCCCCTGGAAGCATGAAAATCACTTTAAACATGCTAGATTTAGCTCTAACACTGATGATCCACCTACAAATGTGAACTGACGTTCAAAAATAAAACATTTGAAAACGGACCATTTTCCACATTTCTGAAGCATGACGTAATGGGGGGTGTTATCTCTTTTGTCGAAAATCAGCCGTTTTTGCTCGAACATTAAATGCCTCCAAATGGTATTTAATTAACTTCCCGAGCCCCTGGAAGCATGAAAATCACTTTAAACATGGTAATTTTAGCTCTAACACTGATGATCCACCTACAAATGTGAACTGACGTTCAAAAATAAAACATTTGAAAACGGACCATTTTCCACATTTCTGAAGCATGACGTAATGGGGGGGTGTTATCTCTTTTGTCGAAAATCAGCCGTTTTTGCTCGAACATTAAATGCCTCCAAATGGTATTTAATTAACTTCCCGGGGTGAAGAAACCCTTTTTGAGAACTCAGAGTGAGTAAATTGGCCATTTTCATGCACTTTTAACCATTCCATAAATCTTGTGTTTTGGGCCCCTGGAAGCATGAAAATCACTTTAAACATGCTAATTTTAGCTCTAACACTGATGATCCACCTACAAATGTGAACTGACGTTCAAAAATAAAACATTTGAAAACGGACCATTTTCCACATTTCTGAAGCATGACGTAATGGGGGGTGTTATCTCTTTTGTCGAAAATCAGCCGTTTTTGCTCGAACATTAAATGCCTCCAAATGGTATTTAATTAACTTCCCGAGCCCCTGGAAGCATGAAAATCACTTTAAACATGCTAATTTTAGCTCTAACACTGATGATCCACCTTAAAATGTGAACTGACGTTCAAAAATAAAACATTTGAAAACGGACCATTTTCCACATTTCTGAAGCATGACGTAATGGGGGGGTGTTATCTCTTTTGTCGAAAATCAGCCGTTTTTGCTCGAACATTAAATGCCTCCAAATGGTATTTAATTAACTTCCCGGGGTGAAGAAACCCTTTTTGAGAACTCAGAGTGAGTAAATTGGCCATTTTCATGCACTTTTAACCATTCCATAAATCTTGTGTTTTGGGCCCCTGGAAGCATGAAAATCACTTTAAACATGCTAATTTTAGCTCTAACACTGATGATCCACCTACAAATGTGAACTGACGTTCAAAAATAAAACATTTGAAAACGGACCATTTTCCACATTTCTGAAGCATGACGTAATGGGGGGGTGTTATCTCTTTTGTCGAAAATCAGCCGTTTTTGCTCGAACATTAAATGCCTCCAAATGGTATTTAATTAACTTCCCGAGCCCCTGGAAGCATGAAAATCACTTTAAACATGCTAATTTTAGCTCTAACACTGATGATCCACCTACAAATGTGAACTGACGTTCAAAAATAAAACATTTGAAAACGGACCATTTTCCACATTTCTGAAGCATGACGTAATGGGGGGGTGTTATCTCTTTTGTCGAAAATCAGCCGTTTTTGCTCGAACATTAAATGCCTCCAAATGGTATTTAATTAACTTCCCGGGGTGAAGAAACCCTTTTTGAGAACTCAGAGTCAGTAAATTGGCCATTTTCATGCACTTTTAACCATTCCATAAATCTTGTGTTTTGGGCCCCTGGAAGCATGAAAATCACTTTAAACATGCTTATTTTAGCTCTAACACTGATGATCCACCTACAAATGTGAACTGACGTTCAAAAATAAAACATTTGAAAACGGACCATTTTCCACATTTCTGAAGCATGACGTAATGGGGGGGTGTTATCTCTTTTGTCAAAAATCAGCCGTTTTTGCTCGAACATTAAATGCCTCCAAATGGTATTTATTTCACTTCCCGAGCCCCTGGAAGCATAAAAATCACTTTAAACATGCTAATTTTAGCTCTAACACTGATGATCCACCTACAAATGTGAACTGACGTTCAAAAATAAAACATTTGAAAACGGACCATTTTCCACATTTCTGAAGCATGACGTAATGGGGGGGTGTTATCTCTTTTGTCGAAAATCAGCCGTTTTTGCTCGAACATTAAATGCCTCCAAATGGTATTTAATTAACTTCCCGGGGTGAAGAAACCCTTTTTGAGAACTCAGAGTGAGTAAATTGGCCATTTTCATGCACTTTTAACCATTCCATAAATCTTCGGTTTTGGGCCCCTGGAAGCATGAAAATCACTTTAAACATGCTAATTTTAGCTCTAACACTGATGATCCACCTACAAATGTGAACTGACGTTCAAAAATAAAACATTTGAAAACGGACCATTTTCCACATTTCTGAAGCATGACGTAATGGGGGGTGTTATCTCTTTTGTCGAAAATCAGCCGTTTTTGCTCGAACATTAAATGCCTCCAAATGGTATTTAATTAACTTCCCGAGCCCCTGGAAGCATAAAAATCACTTTAAACATGCTAATTTTAGCTCTAACACTGATGATCCACCTACAAATGTGAACTGACGTTCAAAAATAAAACATTTGAAAACGGACCATTTTCCACATTTCTGAAGCATGACGTAATGGGGGGGTGTTATCTCTTTTGTCGAAAATCAGCCGTTTTTGCTCGAACATTAAATGCCTCCAAAATATATTTATTTCACTTCCCGAGCCCCTGGAAGCATGAAAATCACTTTAAACATGCTAATTTTAGCTCTAACACTGATGATCCACCTACAAATGTGAACTGACGTTCAAAAATAAAACATTTGAAAACGGACCATTTTCCACATTTCTGAAGCATGACGTAATGGGGGGGGTTATCTCTTTTGTCGAAAATCAGCCGTTTTTGCTCGAACATTAAATGCCTCCAAATGGTATTTAATTAACTTCACGGGGTGAAGAAACCCTTTTTGAGAACTCAGAGTGAGTAAATTGGCCATTTTCATGCACTTTTAACCATTCCATAAATCTTGTGTTTTGGGCCCCTGGAAGCATGAAAATCACTTTAAACATGCTAATTTTAGCTCTAACACTGATGATCCACCTACAAATGTGAACTGACGTTCAAAAATAAAACATTTGAAAACGGACCATTTTCCACATTTCTGAAGCATGACGTAATGGGGGGGTGTTATCTCTTTTGTCGAAAATCAGCCGTTTTTGCTCGAACATTAAATGCCTCCAAATGGTATTTAATTAACTTCCCGAGCCCCTGGAAGCATGAAAATCACTTTAAACATGCTAATTTTAGCTCTAACACTGATGATCCACCTACAAATGTGAACTGACGTTCAAAAATAAAACATTTGAAAACGGACCATTTTCCACATTTCTGAAGCATGACGTAATGGGGGGGTGTTATCTCTTTTGTCGAAAATCAGCCGTTTTTGCTCGAACATTAAATGCCTCCAAATGGTATTTAATTAACTTCCCGGGGTGAAGAAACCCTTTTTGAGAACTCAGAGTGAGTAAATTGGCCATTTTCATGCACTTTTAACCATTCCATAAATCTTGTGTTTTGGGCCCCTGGAAGCATGAAAATCACTTTAAACATGCTAATTTTAGCTCTAACACTGATGATCCACCTACAAATGTGAACTGACGTTCAAAAATAAAACATTTGAAAACGGACCATTTTCCACATTTCTGAAGCATGACGTAATGGGGGGGTGTTATCTCTTTTGTTGAAAATCAGCCGTTTTTGCTCGAACATTAAATGCCTCCAAATGGTATTTAATTAACTTCCCGAGCCCCTGGAAGCATGAAAATCACTTTAAACATGCTAATTTGAGCTCTAACACTGATGATCCACCTACAAATGTGAACTGACGTTCAAAAATAAAACATTTGAAAACGGACCATTTTCCACATTTCTGAAGCATGACGTAATGGGGGGGTGTTATCTCTTTTGTCGAAAATCAGCCGTTTTTGCTCGAACATTAAATGCCTCCAAATGGTATTTAATTAACTTCCCGGGGTGAAGAAACCCTTTTTGAGAACTCAGAGTGAGTAAATTGGCCATTTTCATGCACTTTTAACCATTCCATAAATCTTGTGTTTTGGGCCCCTGGAAGCATGAAAATCACTTTAAACATGCTAATTTTAGCTCTAACACTGATGATCCACCTACAAATGTGAACTGACATTCAAAAATAAAACATTTGAAAACGGACCATTTTCCACATTTCTGAAGCATGACGTAATGGGGGGGTGTTATCTCTTTTGTCGAAAATCAGCCGTTTTTGCTCGAACATTAAATGCCTCCAAATGGTATTTATTTCACTTCCCGAGCCCCTGGAAGCATAAAAATCACTTTAAACATGCTAATTTTAGCTCTAACACTGATGATCCACCTACAAATGTGAACTGACGTTCAAAAATAAAACATTTGAAAACGGACCATTTTCCACATTTCTGAAGCATGACGTAATGGGGGGGTGTTATCTCTTTTGTCGAAAATCAGCCGTTTTTGCTCGAACATTAAATGCCTCCAAATGGTATTTATTTCACTTCCCGAGCCCCTGGAAGCATGAAAATCACTTTAAACATGCTAATTTTAGCTCTAACACTGATGATCCACCTACAAATGTGAACTGACGTTCAAAAATAAAACATTTGAAAACGGACCATTTTCTACATTTCTGAAGCATGACGTAATGGGGGGGTGTTATCTCTTTTGTCGAAAATCAGCCGTTTTTGCTCGAACATTAAATGCCTCCAAATGGTATTTAATTAACTTCCCGGGGTGAAGAAACCCTTTTTGAGAACTCAGAGTGAGTAAATTGGCCATTTTCATGCACTTTTAACCATCTCATAAATCTTGTGTTTTGGGCCCCTGGAAGCATGAAAATCACTTTAAACATGCTAATTTTAGCTCTAACACTGATGATCCACCTACAAATGTGAACTGACGTTCAAAAATAAAACATTTGAAAACGGACCATTTTCCACATTTCTGAAGCATGACGTAATGGGGGGGTGTTATCTCTTTTGTCGAAAATCAGCCGTTTTTGCTCGAACATTAAATGCCTCCAAATGGTATTTAATTAACTTCCCGAGCCCCTGGAAGCATGAAAATCACTTTAAACATGCTAATTTTAGCTCTAACACTGATGATCCACCTACAAATGTGAACTGACGTTCAAAAATAAAACATTTGAAAACGGACCATTTTCCACATTTCTGAAGCATGACGTAATGGGGGGGTGTTATCTCTTTTGTCGAAAATCAGCCGTTTTTGCTCGAACATTAAATGCCTCCAAATGGTATTTAATTAACTTCCCGGGGTGAAGAAACCCTTTTTGAGAACTCAGAGTGAGTAAATTGGCCATTTTCATGCACTTTTAACCATTCCATAAATCTTGTGTTTTGGGCCCCTGGAAGCATGAAAATCACTTTAAACATGCTAATTTTAGCTCTAACACTAATGATCCACCTACAAATGTGAACTGACGTTCAAAAATAAAACATTTGAAAACGGACCATTTTCCACATTTCTGAAGCATGACGTAATGGGGGGTGTTATCTCTTTTGTCGAAAATCAGCCGTTTTTGCTCGAACATTAAATGCCTCCAAATGGTATTTAATTAACTTCCCGAGCCCCTGGAAGCATAAAAATCACTTTAAACATGCTAATTTTAGCTCTAACACTGATGATCCACCTACAAATGTGAACTGACGTTCAAAAATAAAACATTTGAAAACGGACCATTTTCCACATTTCTGAAGCATGACGTAATGGGGGGGTGTTATCTCTTTTGTCGAAAATCAGCCGTTTTTGCTCGAACATTAAAAGCCTCCAAATGGTATTTATTTCACTTCCCGAGCCCCTGGAAGCATGAAAATCACTTTAAACATGCTAATTTTAGCTCTAACACTGATGATCCACCTACAAATGTGAACTGACGTTCAAAAATAAAACATTTGAAAACGGACCATTTTCCACATTTCTGAAGCATGACGTAATGGGGGGGGTTATCTCTTTTGTCGAAAATCAGCCGTTTTTGCTCGAACATTAAATGCCTCCAAATGGTATTTAATTAACTTCCCGGGGTGAAGAAACCCTTTTTGAGAACTCAGAGTGAGTAAATTGGCCATTTTCATGCACTTTTAACCATTCCATAAATCTTGTGTTTTGGGCCCCTGGAAGCATGAAAATCACTTTAAACATGCTAATTTTAGCTCTAACACTGATGATCCACCTACAAATGTGAACTGACGTTCAAAAATAAAACATTTGAAAACGGACCATTTTCCACATTTCTGAAGCATGACGTAATGGGGGGGTGTTATCTCTTTTGTCGAAAATCAGCCGTTTTTGCTCGAACATTAAATGCCTCCAAATGGTATTTAATTAACTTCCCGAGCCCCTGGAAGCATGAAAATCACTTTAAACATGCTAATTTTAGCTCTAACACTGATGATCCACCTACAAATGTGAACTGACGTTCAAAAATAAAACATTTGAAAATGGACCATTTTCCACATTTCTGAAGCATGACGTAATGGGGGGGTGTTATCTCTTTTGTCGAAAATCAGCCGTTTTTGCTCGAACATTAAATGCCTCCAAATGGTATTTAATTAACTTCCCGGGATGAAGAAACCCTTTTTGAGAACTCAGAGTGAGTAAATTGGCCATTTTCATGCACTTTTAACCATTCCATAAATCTTGTGTTTTGGGCCCCTGGAAGCATGAAAATCACTTTAAACATGCTAATTTTAGCTCTAACACTGATGATCCACCTACAAATGTGAACTGACGTTCAAAAATAAAACATTTGAAAACGGACCATTTTCCACATTTCTGAAGCATGACGTAATGGGGGGTGTTATCTCTTTTGTCGAAAATCAGCCGTTTTTGCTCGAACATTAAATGCCTCCAAATGGTATTTAATTAACTTCCCGAGCCCCTGGAAGCATGAAAATCACTTTAAACATGCTAATTTTAGCTCTAACACTGATGATCCACCTACAAATGTGAACTGACGTTCAAAAATAAAACATTTGAAAACGGACCATTTTCCACATTTCTGAAGCATGACGTAATGGGGGGGTGCTATCTCTTTTGTCGAAAATCAGCCGTTTTTGCTCGAACATTAAATGCCTCCAAATGGTATTTAATTAACTTCCCGGGGTGAAGAAACCCTTTTTGAGAACTCAGAGTGAGTAAATTGGCCATTTTCATGCACTTTTAACCATTCCATAAATCTTGTGTTTTGGGCCCCTGGAAGCATGAAAATCACTTTAAACATGCTAATTTTAGCTCTAACACTGATGATCCACCTACAAATGTGAACTGACGTTCAAAAATAAAACATTTGAAAACGGACCATTTTCCACATTTCTGAAGCATGACGTAATGGGGGGGTGTTATCTCTTTTGTCGAAAATCAGCTGTTTTTGCTCGAACATTAAATGCCTCCAAATGGTATTTAATTAACTTCCCGAGCCCCTGGAAGCATGAAAATCACTTTAAACATGCTAATTTTAGCTCTAACACTGATGATCCACCTACAAATGTGAACTGACGTTCAAAAATAAAACATTTGAAAACGGACCATTTTCCACATTTCTGAAGCATGACGTAATGGGGGGGTGTTATCTCTTTTGTCGAAAATCAGCCGTTTTTGCTCGAACATTAAATGCCTCCAAATGGTATTTAATTAACTTCCCGGGGTGAAGAAACCCTTTTTGAGAACTCAGAGTGAGTAAATTGGCCATTTTCATGCACTTTTAACCATTCCATAAATCTTGTGTTTTGGGCCCCTGGAAGCATGAAAATCACTTTAAACATGCTAATTTTAGCTCTAACACTGATGATCCACCTACAAATGTGAACTGACGTTCAAAAATAAAACATTTGAAAACGGACCATTTTCTACATTTCTGAAGCATGACGTAATGGGGGGGTGTTATCTCTTTTGTCGAAAATCAGCCGTTTTTGCTCGAACATTAAATGCCTCCAAATGGTATTTAATTAACTTCCCGGGGTGAAGAAACCCTTTTTGAGAACTCAGAGTGAGTAAATTGGCCATTTTCATGCACTTTTAACCATTCCATAAATCTTGTGTTTTGGGCCCCTGGAAGCATGAAAATCACTTTAAACATGCTAGATTTAGCTCTAACACTGATGATCCACCTACAAATGTGAACTGACGTTCAAAAATAAAACATTTGAAAACGGACCATTTTCCACATTTCTGAAGCATGACGTAATGGGGGGTGTTATCTCTTTTGTCGAAAATCAGCCGTTTTTGCTCGAACATTAAATGCCTCCAAATGGTATTTAATTAACTTCCCGAGCCCCTGGAAGCATGAAAATCACTTTAAACATGGTAATTTTAGCTCTAACACTGATGATCCACCTACAAATGTGAACTGACGTTCAAAAATAAAACATTTGAAAACGGACCATTTTCCACATTTCTGAAGCATGACGTAATGGGGGGGTGTTATCTCTTTTGTCGAAAATCAGCCGTTTTTGCTCGAACATTAAATGCCTCCAAATGGTATTTAATTAACTTCCCGGGGTGAAGAAACCCTTTTTGAGAACTCAGAGTGAGTAAATTGGCCATTTTCATGCACTTTTAACCATTCCATAAATCTTGTGTTTTGGGCCCCTGGAAGCATGAAAATCACTTTAAACATGCTAATTTTAGCTCTAACACTGATGATCCACCTACAAATGTGAACTGACGTTCAAAAATAAAACATTTGAAAACGGACCATTTTCCACATTTCTGAAGCATGACGTAATGGGGGGTGTTATCTCTTTTGTCGAAAATCAGCCGTTTTTGCTCGAACATTAAATGCCTCCAAATGGTATTTAATTAACTTCCCGAGCCCCTGGAAGCATGAAAATCACTTTAAACATGCTAATTTTAGCTCTAACACTGATGATCCACCTAAAAATGTGAACTGACGTTCAAAAATAAAACATTTGAAAACGGACCATTTTCCACATTTCTGAAGCATGACGTAATGGGGGGGTGTTATCTCTTTTGTCGAAAATCAGCCGTTTTTGCTCGAACATTAAATGCCTCCAAATGGTATTTAATTAACTTCCCGGGGTGAAGAAACCCTTTTTGAGAACTCAGAGTGAGTAAATTGGCCATTTTCATGCACTTTTAACCATTCCATAAATCTTGTGTTTTGGGCCCCTGGAAGCATGAAAATCACTTTAAACATGCTAATTTTAGCTCTAACACTGATGATCCACCTACAAATGTGAACTGACGTTCAAAAATAAAACATTTGAAAACGGACCATTTTCCACATTTCTGAAGCATGACGTAATGGGGGGGTGTTATCTCTTTTGTCGAAAATCAGCCGTTTTTGCTCGAACATTAAATGCCTCCAAATGGTATTTAATTAACTTCCCGGGGTGAAGAAACCCTTTTTGAGAACTCAGAGTCAGTAAATTGGCCATTTTCATGCACTTTTAACCATTCCATAAATCTTGTGTTTTGGGCCCCTGGAAGCATGAAATTCACTTTAAACATGCTAATTTTAGCTCTAACACTGATGATCCACCTACAAATGTGAACTGACGTTCAAAAATAAAACATTTGAAAACGGACCATTTTCCACATTTCTGAAGCATGACGTAATGGGGGGGTGTTATCTCTTTTGTCGAAAATCAGCCGTTTTTGCTCGAACATTAAATGCCTCCAAATGGTATTTATTTCACTTCCCGAGCCCCTGGAAGCATAAAAATCACTTTAAACATGCTAATTTTAGCTCTAACACTGATGATCCACCTACAAATGTGAACTGACGTTCAAAAATAAAACATTTGAAAACGGACCATTTTCCACATTTCTGAAGCATGACGTAATGGGGGGGTGTTATCTCTTTTGTCGAAAATCAGCCGTTTTTGCTCGAACATTAAATGCCTCCAAATGGTATTTAATTAACTTCCCGGGGTGAAGAAACCCTTTTTGAGAACTCAGAGTGAGTAAATTGGCCATTTTCATGCACTTTTAACCATTCCATAAATCTTCGGTTTTGGGCCCCTGGAAGCATGAAAATCACTTTAAACATGCTAATTTTAGCTCTAACACTGATGATCCACCTACAAATGTGAACTGACGTTCAAAAATAAAACATTTGAAAACGGACCATTTTCCATATTTCTGAAGCATGACGTAATGGGGGGTGTTATCTCTTTTGTCGAAAATCAGCCGTTTTTGCTCGAACATTAAATGCCTCCAAATGGTATTTAATTAACTTCCCGAGCCCCTGGAAGCATAAAAATCACTTTAAACATGCTAATTTTAGCTCTAACACTGATGATCCACCTACAAATGTGAACTGACGTTCAAAAATAAAACATTTGAAAACGGACCATTTTCCACATTTCTGAAGCATGACGTAATGGGGGGGTGTTATCTCTTTTGTCGAAAATCAGCCGTTTTTGCTCGAACATTAAATGCCTCCAAAATATATTTATTTCACTTCCCGAGCCCCTGGAAGCATGAAAATCACTTTAAACATGCTAATTTTAGCTCTAACACTGATGATCCACCTACAAATGTGAACTGACGTTCAAAAATAAAACATTTGAAAACGGACCATTTTCCACATTTCTGAAGCATGACGTAATGGGGGGGGTTATCTCTTTTGTCGAAAATCAGCCGTTTTTGCTCGAACATTAAATGCCTCCAAATGGTATTTAATTAACTTCACGGGGTGAAGAAACCCTTTTTGAGAACTCAGAGTGAGTAAATTGGCCATTTTCATGCACTTTTAACCATTCCATAAATCTTGTGTTTTGGGCCCCTGGAAGCATGAAAATCACTTTAAACATGCTAATTTTAGCTCTAACACTGATGATCCACCTACAAATGTGAACTGACGTTCAAAAATAAAACATTTGAAAACGGACCATTTTCCACATTTCTGAAGCATGACGTAATGGGGGGTGTTATCTCTTTTGTCGAAAATCAGCCGTTTTTGCTCGAACATTAAATGCCTCCAAATGGTATTTAATTAACTTCCCGAGCCCCTGGAAGCATGAAAATCACTTTAAACATGCTAATTTTAGCTCTAACACTGATGATCCACCTACAAATGTGAACTGACGTTCAAAAATAAAACATTTGAAAACGGACCATTTTCCACATTTCTGAAGCATGACGTAATGGGGGGGTGTTATCTCTTTTGTCGAAAATCAGCCGTTTTTGCTCGAACATTAAATGCCTCCAAATGGTATTTAATTAACTTCCCGGGGTGAAGAAACCCTTTTTGAGAACTCAGAGTGAGTAAATTGGCCATTTTCATGCACTTTTAACCATTCCATAAATCTTGTGTTTTGGGCCCCTGGAAGCATGAAAATCACTTTAAACATGCTAATTTTAGCTCTAACACTGATGATCCACCTACAAATGTGAACTGACATTCAAAAATAAAACATTTGAAAACGGACCATTTTCCACATTTCTGAAGCATGACGTAATGGGGGGGTGTTATCTCTTTTGTCGAAAATCAGCCGTTTTTGCTCGAACATTAAATGCCTCCAAATGGTATTTATTTCACTTCCCGAGCCCCTGGAAGCATAAAAATCACTTTAAACATGCTAATTTTAGCTCTAACACTGATGATCCACCTACAAATGTGAACTGACGTTCAAAAATAAAACATTTGAAAACGGACCATTTTCCACATTTCTGAAGCATGACGTAATGGGGGGGTGTTATCTCTTTTGTCGAAAATCAGCCGTTTTTGCTCGAACATTAAATGCCTCCAAATGGTATTTATTTCACTTCCCGAGCCCCTGGAAGCATGAAAATCACTTTAAACATGCTAATTTTAGCTCTAACACTGATGATCCACCTACAAATGTGAACTGACGTTCAAAAATAAAACATTTGAAAACGGACCATTTTCTACATTTCTGAAGCATGACGTAATGGGGGGGTGTTATCTCTTTTGTCGAAAATCAGCCGTTTTTGCTCGAACATTAAATGCCTCCAAATGGTATTTAATTAACTTCCCGGGGTGAAGAAACCCTTTTTGAGAACTCAGAGTGAGTAAATTGGCCATTTTCATGCACTTTTAACCATTCCATAAATCTTGTGTTTTGGGCCCCTGGAAGCATGAAAATCACTTTAAACATGCTAATTTTAGCTCTAACACTGATGATCCACCTACAAATGTGAACTGACGTTCAAAAATAAAACATTTGAAAACGGACCATTTTCCACATTTCTGAAGCATGACGTAATGGGGGGGTGTTATCTCTTTTGTCGAAAATCAGCCGTTTTTGCTCGAACATTAAATGCCTCCAAATGGTATTTAATTAACTTCCCGAGCCCCTGGTAGCATGAAAATCACTTTAAACATGCTAATTTTAGCTCTAACACTGATGATCCACCTACAAATGTGAACTGACGTTCAAAAATAAAACATTTGAAAACGGACCATTTTCCACATTTCTGAAGCATGACGTAATGGGGGGGTGTTATCTCTTTTGTCGAAAATCAGCCGTTTTTGCTCGAACATTAAATGCCTCCAAATGGTATTTAATTAACTTCCCGGGGTGAAGAAACCCTTTTTGAGAACTCAGAGTGAGTAAATTGGCCATTTTCATGCACTTTTAACCATTCCATAAATCTTGTGTTTTGGGCCCCTGGAAGCATGAAAATCACTTTAAACATGCTAATTTTAGCTCTAACACTAATGATCCACCTACAAATGTGAACTGACGTTCAAAAATAAAACATTTGAAAACGGACCATTTTCCACATTTCTGAAGCATGACGTAATGGGGGGTGTTATCTCTTTTGTCGAAAATCAGCCGTTTTTGCTCGAACATTAAATGCCTCCAAATGGTATTTAATTAACTTCCCGAGCCCCTGGAAGCATAAAAATCACTTTAAACATGCTAATTTTAGCTCTAACACTGATGATCCACCTACAAATGTGAACTGACGTTCAAAAATAAAACATTTGAAAACGGACCATTTTCCACATTTCTGAAGCATGACGTAATGGGGGGGTGTTATCTCTTTTGTCGAAAATCAGCCGTTTTTGCTCGAACATTAAATGCCTCCAAATGGTATTTATTTCACTTCCCGAGCCCCTGGAAGCATGAAAATCACTTTAAACATGCTAATTTTAGCTCTAACACTGATGATCCACCTACAAATGTGAACTGACGTTCAAAAATAAAACATTTGAAAACGGACCATTTTCCACATTTCTGAAGCATGACGTAATGGGGGGGTGTTATCTCTTTTGTCGAAAATCAGCCGTTTTTGCTCGAACATTAAATGCCTCCAAATGGTATTTAATTAACTTCCCGGGGTGAAGAAACCCTTTTTGAGAACTCAGAGTGAGTAAATTGGCCATTTTCATGCACTTTTAACCATTCCATAAATCTTGTGTTTTGGGCCCCTGGAAGCATGAAAATCACTTTAAACATGCTAATTTTAGCTCTAACACTAATGATCCACCTACAAATGTGAACTGACGTTCAAAAATAAAACATTTGAAAACGGACCATTTTCCACATTTCTGAAGCATGACGTAATGGGGGGTGTTATCTCTTTTGTCGAAAATCAGCCGTTTTTGCTCGAACATTAAATGCCTCCAAATGGTATTTAATTAACTTCCCGAGCCCCTGGAAGCATAAAAATCACTTTAAACATGCTAATTTTAGCTCTAACACTGATGATCCACCTACAAATGTGAACTGACGTTCAAAAATAAAACATTTGAAAACGGACCATTTTCCACATTTCTGAAGCATGACGTAATGGGGGGGTGTTATCTCTTTTGTCGAAAATCAGCCGTTTTTGCTCGAACATTAAATGCCTCCAAATGGTATTTATTTCACTTCCCGAGCCCCTGGAAGCATGAAAATCACTTTAAACATGCTAATTTTAGCTCTAACACTGATGATCCACCTACAAATGTGAACTGACGTTCAAAAATAAAACATTTGAAAACGGACCATTTTCCACATTTCTGAAGCATGACGTAATGGGGGGGTGTTATCTCTTTTGTCGAAAATCAGCCGTTTTTGCTCGAACATTAAATGCCTCCAAATGGTATTTAATTAACTTCCCGAGCCCCTGGAAGCATGAAAATCACTTTAAACATGCTAATTTTAGCTCTAACACTGATGATCCACCTACAAATGTGAACTGACGTTCAAAAATAAAACATTTGAAAACGGACCATTTTCCACATTTCTGAAGCATGACGTAATGGGGGGGTGTTATCTCTTTTGTCGAAAATCAGCCGTTTTTGCTCGAACATTAAATGCCTCCAAATGGTATTTAATTAACTTCCCGGGGTGAAGAAACCCTTTTTGAGAACTCAGAGTCAGTAAATTGGCCATTTTCATGCACTTTTAACCATTCCATAAATCTTGTGTTTTGGGCCCCTGGAAGCATGAAAATCACTTTAAACATGCTAATTTTAGCTCTAACACTGATGATCCACCTACAAATGTGAACTGACGTTCAAAAATAAAACATTTGAAAACGGACCATTTTCCACATTTCTGAAGCATGACGTAATGGGGGGGTGTTATCTCTTTTGTCGAAAATCAGCCGTTTTTGCTCGAATATTAAATGCCTCCAAATGGTATTTATTTCACTTCCCGAGCCCCTGGAAGCATAAAAATCACTTTAAACATGCTAATTTTAGCTCTAACACTGATGATCCACCTACAAATGTGAACTGACGTTCAAAAATAAAACATTTGAAAACGGACCATTTTCCACATTTCTGAAGCATGACGTAATGGGGGGGTGTTATCTCTTTTGTCGAAAATCAGCCGTTTTTGCTCGAACATTAAATGCCTCCAAATGGTATTTAATTAACTTCCCGGGGTGAAGAAACCCTTTTTGAGAACTCAGAGTGAGTAAATTGGCCATTTTCATGCACTTTTAACCATTCCATAAATCTTCGGTTTTGGGCCCCTGGAAGCATGAAAATCACTTTAAACATGCTAATTTTAGCTCTAACACTGATGATCCACCTACAAATGTGAACTGACGTTCAAAAATAAAACATTTGAAAACGGACCATTTTCCACATTTCTGAAGCATGACGTAATGGGGGGTGTTATCTCTTTTGTCGAAAATCAGCCGTTTTTGCTCGAACATTAAATGCCTCCAAATGGTATTTAATTAACTTCCCGAGCCCCTGGAAGCATAAAAATCACTTTAAACATGCTAATTTTAGCTCTAACACTGATGATCCACCTACAAATGTGAACTGACGTTCAAAAATAAAACATTTGAAAACGGACCATTTTCCACATTTCTGAAGCATGACGTAATGGGGGGGTGTTATCTCTTTTGTCGAAAATCAGCCGTTTTTGCTCGAACATTAAATGCCTCCAAAATATATTTATTTCACTTCCCGAGCCCCTGGAAGCATGAAAATCACTTTAAACATGCTAATTTTAGCTCTAACACTGATGATCCACCTACAAATGTGAACTGACGTTCAAAAATAAAACATTTGAAAACGGACCATTTTCCACATTTCTGAAGCATGACGTAATGGGGGGGGTTATCTCTTTTGTCGAAAATCAGCCGTTTTTGCTCGAACATTAAATGCCTCCAAATGGTATTTAATTAACTTCACGGGGTGAAGAAACCCTTTTTGAGAACTCAGAGTGAGTAAATTGGCCATTTTCATGCACTTTTAACCATTCCATAAATCTTGTGTTTTGGGCCCCTGGAAGCATGAAAATCACTTTAAACATGCTAATTTTAGCTCTAACACTGATGATCCACCTACAAATGTGAACTGACGTTCAAAAATAAAACATTTGAAAACGGACCATTTTCCACATTTCTGAAGCATGACGTAATGGGGGGGTGTTATCTCTTTTGTCGAAAATCAGCCGTTTTTGCTCGAACATTAAATGCCTCCAAATGGTATTTAATTAACTTCCCGAGCCCCTGGAAGCATGAAAATCACTTTAAACATGCTAATTTTAGCTCTAACACTGATGATCCACCTACAAATGTGAACTGACGTTCAAAAATAAAACATTTGAAAACGGACCATTTTCCACATTTCTGAAGCATGACGTAATGGGGGGGTGTTATCTCTTTTGTCGAAAATCAGCCGTTTTTGCTCGAACATTAAATGCCTCCAAATGGTATTTAATTAACTTCCCGAGCCCCTGGAAGCATGAAAATCACTTTAAACATGCTAATTTTAGCTCTAACACTGATGATCCACCTACAAATGTGAACTGACATTCAAAAATAAAACATTTGAAAACGGACCATTTTCCACATTTCTGAAGCATGACGTAATGGGGGGGTGTTATCTCTTTTGTCGAAAATCAGCCGTTTTTGCTCGAACATTAAATGCCTCCAAATGGTATTTATTTCACTTCCCGAGCCCCTGGAAGCATAAAAATCACTTTAAACATGCTAATTTTAGCTCTAACACTGATGATCCACCTACAAATGTGAACTGACGTTCAAAAATAAAACATTTGAAAACGGACCATTTTCCACATTTCTGAAGCATGACGTAATGGGGGGGTGTTATCTCTTTTGTCGAAAATCAGCCGTTTTTGCTCGAACATTAAATGCCTCCAAATGGTATTTAATTAACTTCCCGAGCCCCTGGAAGCATGAAAATCACTTTAAACATGCTAATTTTAGCTCTAACACTGATGATCCACCTACAAATGTGAACTGACGTTCAAAAATAAAACATTTGAAAACGGACCATTTTCCACATTTCTGAAGCATGACGTAATGGGGGGGTGTTATCTCTTTTGTCGAAAATCAGCCGTTTTTGCTCGAACATTAAATGCCTCCAAATGGTATTTAATTAACTTCCCGGGGTGAAGAAACCCTTTTTGAGAACTCAGAGTGAGTAAATTGGCCATTTTCATGCACTTTTAACCATTCCATAAATCTTGTGTTTTGGGCCCCTGGAAGCATGAAAATCACTTTAAACATGCTAATTTTAGCTCTAACACTGATGATCCACCTACAAATGTGAACTGACGTTCAAAAATAAAACATTTGAAAACGGACCATTTTCCACATTTCTGAAGCATGACGTAATGGGGGGGTGTTATCTCTTTTGTCGAAAATCAGCCGTTTTTGCTCGAACATTAAATGCCTCCAAATGGTATTTAATTAACTTCCCGGGGTGAAGAAACCCTTTTTGAGAACTCAGAGTGAGTAAATTGGCCATTTTCATGCACTTTTAACCATTCCATAAATCTTCGGTTTTGGGCCCCTGGAAGCATGAAAATCACTTTAAACATGCTAATTTTAGCTCTAACACTGATGATCCACCTACAAATGTGAACTGACGTTCAAAAATAAAACATTTGAAAACGGACCATTTTCCACATTTCTGAAGCATGACGTAATGGGGGGTGTTATCTCTTTTGTCGAAAATCAGCCGTTTTTGCTCGAACATTAAATGCCTCCAAATGGTATTTAATTAACTTCCCGAGCCCCTGGAAGCATAAAAATCACTTTAAACATGCTAATTTTAGCTCTAACACTGATGATCCACCTACAAATGTGAACTGACGTTCAAAAATAAAACATTTGAAAACGGACCATTTTCCACATTTCTGAATCATGACGTAATGGGGGGGTGTTATCTCTTTTGTCGAAAATCAGCCGTTTTTGCTCGAACATTAAATGCCTCCAAAATATATTTATTTCACTTCCCGAGCCCCTGGAAGCATGAAAATCACTTTAAACATGCTAATTTTAGCTCTAACACTGATGATCCACCTACAAATGTGAACTGACGTTCAAAAATAAAACATTTGAAAACGGACCATTTTCCACATTTCTGAAGCATGACGTAATGGGGGGGGTTATCTCTTTTGTCGAAAATCAGCCGTTTTTGCTCGAACATTAAATGCCTCCAAATGGTATTTAATTAACTTCACGGGGTGAAGAAACCCTTTTTGAGAACTCAGAGTGAGTAAATTGGCCATTTTCATGCACTTTTAACCATTCCATAAATCTTGTGTTTTGGGCCCCTGGAAGCATGAAAATCACTTTAAACATGCTAATTTTAGCTCTAACACTGATGATCCACCTACAAATGTGAACTGACGTTCAAAAATAAAACATTTGAAAACGGACCATTTTCCACATTTCTGAAGCATGACGTAATGGGGGGGTGTTATCTCTTTTGTCGAAAATCAGCCGTTTTTGCTCGAACATTAAATGCCTCCAAATGGTATTTAATTAACTTCCCGAGCCCCTGGAAGCATGAAAATCACTTTAAACATGCTAATTTTAGCTCTAACACTGATGATCCACCTACAAATGTGAACTGACGTTCAAAAATAAAACATTTGAAAACGGACCATTTTCCACATTTCTGAAGCATGACGTAATGGGGGGGTGTTATCTCTTTTGTCGAAAATCAGCCGTTTTTGCTCGAACATTAAATGCCTCCAAATGGTATTTAATTAACTTCCCGGGGTGAAGAAACCCTTTTTGAGAACTCAGAGTGAGTAAATTGGCCATTTTCATGCACTTTTAACCATTCCATAAATCTTGTGTTTTGGGCCCCTGGAAGCATGAAAATCACTTTAAACATGCTAATTTTAGCTCTAACACTGATGATCCACCTACAAATGTGAACTGACGTTCAAAAATAAAACATTTGAAAACGGACCATTTTCCACATTTCTGAAGCATGACGTAATGGGGGGGTGTTATCTCTTTTGTCGAAAATCAGCCGTTTTTGCTCGAACATTAAATGCCTCCAAATGGTATTTAATTAACTTCCCGAGCCCCTGGAAGCATGAAAATCACTTTAAACATGCTAATTTTAGCTCTAACACTGATGATCCACCTACAAATGTGAACTGACGTTCAAAAATAAAACATTTGAAAACGGACCATTTTCCACATTTCTGAAGCATGACGTAATGGGGGGGTGTTATCTCTTTTGTCGAAAATCAGCCGTTTTTGCTCGAACATTAAATGCCTCCAAATGGTATTTAATTAACTTCCCGGGGTGAAGAAACCCTTTTTGAGAACTCAGAGTGAGTAAATTGGCCATTTTCATGCACTTTTAACCATTCCATAAATCTTGTGTTTTGGGCCCCTGGAAGCATGAAAATCACTTTAAACATGCTAATTTTAGCTCTAACACTGATGATCCACCTACAAATGTGAACTGACATTCAAAAATAAAACATTTGAAAACGGACCATTTTCCACATTTCTGAAGCATGACGTAATGGGGGGGTGTTATCTCTTTTGTCGAAAATCAGCCGTTTTTGCTCGAACATTAAATGCCTCCAAATGGTATTTATTTCACTTCCCGAGCCCCTGGAAGCATAAAAATCACTTTAAACATGCTAATTTTAGCTCTAACACTGATGATCCACCTACAAATGTGAACTGACGTTCAAAAATAAAACATTTGAAAACGGACCATTTTCCACATTTCTGAAGCATGACGTAATGGGGGGGTGTTATCTCTTTTGTCGAAAATCAGCCGTTTTTGCTTGAACATTAAATGCCTCCAAATGGTATTTATTTCACTTCCCGAGCCCCTGGAAGCATGAAAATCACTTTAAACATGCTAATTTTAGCTCTAACACTGATGATCCACCTACAAATGTGAACTGACGTTCAAAAATAAAACATTTGAAAACGGACCATTTTCTACATTTCTGAAGCATGACGTAATGGGGGGGTGTTATCTCTTTTGTCGAAAATCAGCCGTTTTTGCTCGAACATTAAATGCCTCCAAATGGTATTTAATTAACTTCCCGGGGTGAAGAAACCCTTTTTGAGAACTCAGAGTGAGTAAATTGGCCATTTTCATGCACTTTTAACCATTCCATAAATCTTGTGTTTTGGGCCCCTGGAAGCATGAAAATCACTTTAAACATGCTAATTTTAGCTCTAACACTGATGATCCACCTACAAATGTGAACTGACGTTCAAAAATAAAACATTTGAAAACGGACCATTTTCCACATTTCTGAAGCATGACGTAATGGGGGGGTGTTATCTCTTTTGTCGAAAATCAGCCGTTTTTGCTCGAACATTAAATGCCTCCAAATGGTATTTAATTAACTTCCCGAGCCCCTGGAAGCATGAAAATCACTTTAAACATGCTAATTTTAGCTCTAACACTGATGATCCACCTACAAATGTGAACTGACGTTCAAAAATAAAACATTTGAAAACGGACCATTTTCCACATTTCTGAAGCATGACGTAATGGGGGGGTGTTATCTCTTTTGTCGAAAATCAGCCGTTTTTGCTCGAACATTAAATGCCTCCAAATGGTATTTAATTAACTTCCCGGGGTGAAGAAACCCTTTTTGAGAACTCAGAGTGAGTAAATTGGCCATTTTCATGCACTTTTAACCATTCCATAAATCTTGTGTTTTGGGCCCCTGGAAGCATGAAAATCACTTTAAACATGCTAATTTTAGCTCTAACACTGATGATCCACCTACAAATGTGAACTGACGTTCAAAAATAAAACATTTGAAAACGGACCATTTTCCACATTTCTGAAGCATGACGTAATGGGGGGGTGTTATCTCTTTTGTCGAAAATCAGCCGTTTTTGCTCGAACATTAAATGCCTCCAAATGGTATTTAATTAACTTCCCGAGCCCCTGGAAGCATTAAAATCACTTTAAACATGCTAATTTTAGCTCTAACACTGATGATCCACCTACAAATGTGAACTGACGTTCAAAAATAAAACATTTGAAAACGGACCATTTTCCACATTTCTGAAGCATGACGTAATGGGGGGGTGTTATCTCTTTTGTCGAAAATCAGCCGTTTTTGCTCGAACATTAAATGCCTCCAAATGGTATTTAATTAACTTCCCGGGGTGAAGAAACCCTTTTTGAGAACTCAGAGTGAGTAAATTGGCCATTTTCATGCACTTTTAACCATTCCATAAATCTTGTGTTTTGGGCCCCTGGAAGCATGAAAATCACTTTAAACATGCTAATTTTAGCTCTAACACTGATGATCCACCTACAAATGTGAACTGACGTTCAAAAATAAAACATTTGAAAACGGACCATTTTCCACATTTCTGAAGCATGACGTAATGGGGGGTGTTATCTCTTTTGTCGAAAATCAGCCGTTTTTGCTCGAACATTAAATGCCTCCAAATGGTATTTAATTAACTTCCCGAGCCCCTGGAAGCATGAAAATCACTTTAAACATGCTAATTTTAGCTCTAACACTGATGATCCACCTACAAATGTGAACTGACGTTCAAAAATAAAACATTTGAAAACGGACCATTTTCCACATTTCTGAAGCATGACGTAATGGGGGGGTGTTATCTCTTTTGTCGAAAATCAGCCGTTTTTGCTCGAACATTAAATGCCTCCAAATGGTATTTAATTAACTTCCCGGGGTGAAGAAACCCTTTTTGAGAACTCAGAGTGAGTAAATTGGCCATTTTCATGCACTTTTAACCATTCCATAAATCTTGTGTTTTGGGCCCCTGGAAGCATGAAAATCACTTTAAACATGCTAATTTTAGCTCTAACACTGATGATCCACCTACAAATGTGAACTGACGTTCAAAAATAAAACATTTGAAAACGGACCATTTTCCACATTTCTGAAGCATGACGTAATGGGGGGGTGTTATCTCTTTTGTCGAAAATCAGCCGTTTTTGCTCGAACATTAAATGCCTCCAAATGGTATTTAATTAACTTCCCGAGCCCCTGGAAGCATGAAAATCACTTTAAACATGCTAATTTTAGCTCTAACACTGATGATCCACCTACAAATGTGAACTGACGTTCAAAAATAAAACATTTGAAAACGGACCATTTTCCACATTTCTGAAGCATGACGTAATGGGGGGGTGTTATCTCTTTTGTCGAAAATCAGCCGTTTTTGCTCGAACATTAAATGCCTCCAAATGGTATTTAATTAACTTCCCGGGGTGAAGAAACCCTTTTTGAGAACTCAGAGTGAGTAAATTGGCCATTTTCATGCACTTTTAACCATTCCATAAATCTTGTGTTTTGGGCCCCTGGAAGCATGAAAATCACTTTAAACATGCTAGATTTAGCTCTAACACTGATGATCCACCTACAAATGTGAACTGACGTTCAAAAATAAAACATTTGAAAACGGACCATTTTCCACATTTCTGAAGCATGACGTAATGGGGGGTGTTATCTCTTTTGTCGAAAATCAGCCGTTTTTGCTCGAACATTGAATGCCTCCAAATGGTATTTAATTAACTTCCCGAGCCCCTGGAAGCATGAAAATCACTTTAAACATGGTAATTTTAGCTCTAACACTGATGATCCACCTACAAATGTGAACTGACGTTCAAAAATAAAACATTTGAAAACGGACCATTTTCCACATTTCTGAAGCATGACGTAATGGGGGGGTGTTATCTCTTTTGTCGAAAATCAGCCGTTTTTGCTCGAACATTAAATGCCTCCAAATGGTATTTAATTAACTTCCCAGGGTGAAGAAACCCTTTTTGAGAACTCAGAGTGAGTAAATTGGCCATTTTCATGCACTTTTAACCATTCCATAAATCTTGTGTTTTGGGCCCCTGGAAGCATGAAAATCACTTTAAACATGCTAATTTTAGCTCTAACACTGATGATCCACCTACAAATGTGAACTGACGTTCAAAAATAAAACATTTGAAAACGGACCATTTTCCACATTTCTGAAACATGACGTAATGGGGGGTGTTATCTCTTTTGTCGAAAATCAGCCGTTTTTGCTCGAACATTAAATGCCTCCAAATGGTATTTAATTAACTTCCCGAGCCCCTGGAAGCATGAAAATCACTTTAAACATGCTAATTTTAGCTCTAACACTGATGATCCACCTAAAAATGTGAACTGACGTTCAAAAATAAAACATTTGAAAACGGACCATTTTCCACATTTCTGAAGCATGACGTAATGGGGGGGTGTTATCTCTTTTGTCGAAAATCAGCCGTTTTTGCTCGAACATTAAATGCCTCCAAATGGTATTTAATTAACTTCCCGGGGTGAAGAAACCCTTTTTGAGAACTCAGAGTGAGTAAATTGGCCATTTTCATGCACTTTTAACCATTCCATAAATCTTGTGTTTTGGGCCCCTGGAAGCATGAAAATCACTTTAAACATGCTAATTTTAGCTCTAACACTGATGATCCACCTACAAATGTGAACTGACGTTCAAAAATAAAACATTTGAAAACGGACCATTTTCCACATTTCTGAAGCATGACGTAATGGGGGGGTGTTATCTCTTTTGTCGAAAATCAGCCGTTTTTGCTCGAACATTAAATGCCTCCAAATGGTATTTAATTAACTTCCCGAGCCCCTGGAAGCATGAAAATCACTTTAAACATGCTAATTTTAGCTCTAACACTGATGATCCACCTACAAATGTGAACTGACGTTCAAAAATAAAACATTTGAAAACGGACCATTTTCCAAATTTCTGAAGCATGACGTAATGGGGGGGTGTTATCTCTTTTGTCGAAAATCAGCCGTTTTTGCTCGAACATTAAATGCCTCCAAATGGTATTTAATTAACTTCCCGGGGTGAAGAAACCCTTTTTGAGAACTCAGAGTCAGTAAATTGGCCATTTTCATGCACTTTTAACCATTCCATAAATCTTGTGTTTTGGGCCCCTGGAAGCATGAAAATCACTTTAAACATGCTAATTTTAGCTCTAACACTGATGATCCACCTACAAATGTGAACTGACGTTCAAAAATAAAACATTTGAAAACGGACCATTTTCCACATTTCTGAAGCATGACGTAATGGGGGGGTGTTATCTCTTTTGTCGAAAATCAGCCGTTTTTGCTCGAACATTAAATGCCTCCAAATGGTATTTATTTCACTTCCCGAGCCCCTGGAAGCATAAAAATCACTTTAAACATGCTAATTTTAGCTCTAACACTGATGATCCACCTACAAATGTGAACTGACGTTCAAAAATAAAACATTTGAAAACGGACCATTTTCCACATTTCTGAAGCATGACGTAATGGGGGGGTGTTATCTCTTTTGTCGAAAATCAGCCGTTTTTGCTCGAACATTAAATGCCTCCAAATGGTATTTAATTAACTTCCCGGGGTGAAGAAACCCTTTTTGAGAACTCAGAGTGAGTAAATTGGCCATTTTCATGCACTTTTAACCATTCCATAAATCTTGTGTTTTGGGCCCCTGGAAGCATGAAAATCACTTTAAACATGCTAATTTTAGCTCTAACACTGATGATCCACCTACAAATGTGAACTGACGTTCAAAAATAAAACATTTGAAAACGGACCATTTTCCACATTTCTGAAACATGACGTAATGGGGGGTGTTATCTCTTTTGTCGAAAATCAGCCGTTTTTGCTCGAACATTAAATGCCTCCAAATGGTATTTAATTAACTTCCCGAGCCCCTGGAAGCATGAAAATCACTTTAAACATGCTAATTTTAGCTCTAACACTGATGATCCACCTAAAAATGTGAACTGACGTTCAAAAATAAAACATTTGAAAACGGACCATTTTCCACATTTCTGAAGCATGACGTAATGGGGGGGTGTTATCTCTTTTGTCGAAAATCAGCCGTTTTTGCTCGAACATTAAATGCCTCCAAATGGTATTTAATTAACTTCCCGGGGTGAAGAAACCCTTTTTGAGAACTCAGAGTGAGTAAATTGGCCATTTTCATGCACTTTTAACCATTCCATAAATCTTGTGTTTTGGGCCCCTGGAAGCATGAAAATCACTTTAAACATGCTAATTTTAGCTCTAACACTGATGATCCACCTACAAATGTGAACTGACGTTCAAAAATAAAACATTTGAAAACGGACCATTTTCCACATTTCTGAAGCATGACGTAATGGGGGGGTGTTATCTCTTTTGTCGAAAATCAGCCGTTTTTGCTCGAACATTAAATGCCTCCAAATGGTATTTAATTAACTTCCCGAGCCCCTGGAAGCATGAAAATCACTTTAAACATGCTAATTTTAGCTCTAACACTGATGATCCACCTACAAATGTGAACTGACGTTCAAAAATAAAACATTTGAAAACGGACCATTTTCCAAATTTCTGAAGCATGACGTAATGGGGGGGTGTTATCTCTTTTGTCGAAAATCAGCCGTTTTTGCTCGAACATTAAATGCCTCCAAATGGTATTTAATTAACTTCCCGGGGTGAAGAAACCCTTTTTGAGAACTCAGAGTCAGTAAATTGGCCATTTTCATGCACTTTTAACCATTCCATAAATCTTGTGTTTTGGGCCCCTGGAAGCATGAAAATCACTTTAAACATGCTAATTTTAGCTCTAACACTGATGATCCACCTACAAATGTGAACTGACGTTCAAAAATAAAACATTTGAAAACGGACCATTTTCCACATTTCTGAAGCATGACGTAATGGGGGGGTGTTATCTCTTTTGTCGAAAATCAGCCGTTTTTGCTCGAACATTAAATGCCTCCAAATGGTATTTATTTCACTTCCCGAGCCCCTGGAAGCATAAAAATCACTTTAAACATGCTAATTTTAGCTCTAACACTGATGATCCACCTACAAATGTGAACTGACGTTCAAAAATAAAACATTTGAAAACGGACCATTTTCCACATTTCTGAAGCATGACGTAATGGGGGGGTGTTATCTCTTTTGTCGAAAATCAGCCGTTTTTGCTCGAACATTAAATGCCTCCAAATGGTATTTATTTCACTTCCCGAGCCCCTGGAAGCATAAAAATCACTTTAAACATGCTAATTTTAGCTCTAACACTGATGATCCACCTACAAATGTGAACTGACGTTCAAAAATAAAACATTTGAAAACGGACCATTTTCCACATTTCTGAAGCATGACGTAATGGGGGGGTGTTATCTCTTTTGTCGAAAATCAGCCGTTTTTGCTCGAACATTAAATGCCTCCAAATGGTATTTAATTAACTTCCCGGGGTGAAGAAACCCTTTTTGAGAACTCAGAGTGAGTAAATTGGCCATTTTCATGCACTTTTAACCATTCCATAAATCTTCGGTTTTGGGCCCCTGGAAGCATGAAAATCACTTTAAACATGCTAATTTTAGCTCTAACACTGATGATCCACCTACAAATGTGAACTGACGTTCAAAAATAAAACATTTGAAAACGGACCATTTTCCACATTTCTGAAGCATGACGTAATGGGGGGTGTTATCTCTTTTGTCGAAAATCAGCCGTTTTTGCTCGAACATTAAATGCCTCCAAATGGTATTTAATTAACTTCCCGAGCCCCTGGAAGCATAAAAATCACTTTAAACATGCTAATTTTAGCTCTAACACTGATGATCCACCTACAAATGTGAACTGACGTTCAAAAATAAAACATTTGAAAACGGACCATTTTCCACATTTCTGAAGCATGACGTAATGGGGGGGTGTTATCTCTTTTGTCGAAAATCAGCCGTTTTTGCTCGAACATTAAATGCCTCCAAAATATATTTATTTCACTTCCCGAGCCCCTGGAAGCATGAAAATCACTTTAAACATGCTAATTTTAGCTCTAACACTGATGATCCACCTACAAATGTGAACTGACGTTCAAAAATAAAACATTTGAAAACGGACCATTTTCCACATTTCTGAAGCATGACGTAATGGGGGGGGTTATCTCTTTTGTCGAAAATCAGCCGTTTTTGCTCGAACATTAAATGCCTCCAAATGGTATTTAATTAACTTCACGGGGTGAAGAAACCCTTTTTGAGAACTCAGAGTGAGTAAATTGGCCATTTTCATGCACTTTTAACCATTCCATAAATCTTGTGTTTTGGGCCCCTGGAAGCATGAAAATCACTTTAAACATGCTAATTTTAGCTCTAACACTGATGATCCACCTACAAATGTGAACTGACGTTCAAAAATAAAACATTTGAAAACGGACCATTTTCCACATTTCTGAAGCATGACGTAATGGGGGGGTGTTATCTCTTTTGTCGAAAATCAGCCGTTTTTGCTCGAACATTAAATGCCTCCAAATGGTATTTAATTAACTTCCCGAGCCCCTGGAAGCATGAAAATCACTTTAAACATGCTAATTTTAGCTCTAACACTGATGATCCACCTACAAATGTGAACTGACGTTCAAAAATAAAACATTTGAAAACGGACCATTTTCCACATTTCTGAAGCATGACGTAATGGGGGGGTGTTATCTCTTTTGTCGAAAATCAGCCGTTTTTGCTCGAACATTAAATGCCTCCAAATGGTATTTAATTAACTTCCCGGGGTGAAGAAACCCTTTTTGAGAACTCAGAGTGAGTAAATTGGCCATTTTCATGCACTTTTAACCATTCCATAAATCTTGTGTTTTGGGCCCCTGGAAGCATGAAAATCACTTTAAACATGCTAATTTTAGCTCTAACACTGATGATCCACCTACAAATGTGAACTGACGTTCAAAAATAAAACATTTGAAAACGGACCATTTTCCACATTTCTGAAGCATGACGTAATGGGGGGGTGTTATCTCTTTTGTCGAAAATCAGCCGTTTTTGCTCGAACATTAAATGCCTCCAAATGGTATTTAATTAACTTCCCGAGCCCCTGGAAGCATGAAAATCACTTTAAACATGCTAATTTTAGCTCTAACACTGATGATCCACCTACAAATGTGAACTGACGTTCAAAAATAAAACATTTGAAAACGGACCATTTTCCACATTTCTGAAGCATGACGTAATGGGGGGGTGTTATCTCTTTTGTCGAAAATCAGCCGTTTTTGCTCGAACATTAAATGCCTCCAAATGGTATTTAATTAACTTCCCGGGGTGAAGAAACCCTTTTTGAGAACTCAGAGTGAGTAAATTGGCCATTTTCATGCACTTTTAACCATTCCATAAATCTTGTGTTTTGGGCCCCTGGAAGCATGAAAATCACTTTAAACATGCTAATTTTAGCTCTAACACTGATGATCCACCTACAAATGTGAACTGACGTTCAAAAATAAAACATTTGAAAACGGACCATTTTCTACATTTCTGAAGCATGACGTAATGGGGGGGTGTTATCTCTTTTGTCGAAAATCAGCCGTTTTTGCTCGAACATTAAATGCCTCCAAATGGTATTTAATTAACTTCCCGGGGTGAAGAAACCCTTTTTGAGAACTCAGAGTGAGTAAATTGGCCATTTTCATGCACTTTTAACCATTCCATAAATCTTGTGTTTTGGGCCCCTGGAAGCATGAAAATCACTTTAAACATGCTAGATTTAGCTCTAACACTGATGATCCACCTACAAATGTGAACTGACGTTCAAAAATAAAACATTTGAAAACGGACCATTTTCCACATTTCTGAAGCATGACGTAATGGGGGGTGTTATCTCTTTTGTCGAAAATCAGCCGTTTTTGCTCGAACATTAAATGCCTCCAAATGGTATTTAATTAACTTCCCGAGCCCCTGGAAGCATAAAAATCACTTTAAACATGCTAATTTTAGCTCTAACACTGATGATCCACCTACAAATGTGAACTGACGTTCAAAAATAAAACATTTGAAAACGGACCATTTTCCACATTTCTGAAGCATGACGTAATGGGGGGGTGTTATCTCTTTTGTCGAAAATCAGCCGTTTTTGCTCGAACATTAAATGCCTCCAAATGGTATTTATTTCACTTCCCGAGCCCCTGGAAGCATAAAAATCACTTTAAACATGCTAATTTTAGCTCTAACACTGATGATCCACCTACAAATGTGAACTGACGTTCAAAAATAAAACATTTGAAAACGGACCATTTTCCACATTTCTGAAGCATGACGTAATGGGGGGGTGTTATCTCTTTTGTCGAAAATCAGCCGTTTTTGCTCGAACATTAAATGCCTCCAAATGGTATTTATTTCACTTCCCGAGCCCCTGGAAGCATGAAAATCACTTTAAACATGCTAATTTTAGCTCTAATACTGATGATCCACCTACAAATGTGAACTGACGTTCAAAAATAAAACATTTGAAAACGGACCATTTTCTACATTTCTGAAGCATGACGTAATGGGGGGGTGTTATCTCTTTTGTCGAAAATCAGCCGTTTTTGCTCGAACATTAAATGCCTCCAAATGGTATTTAATTAACTTCCCGGGGTGAAGAAACCCTTTTTGAGAACTCAGAGTGAGTAAATTGGCCATTTTCATGCACTTTTAACCATTCCATAAATCTTGCGTTTTGGGCCCCTGGAAGCATGAAAATCACTTTAAACATGCTAATTTTAGCTCTAACACTGATGATCCACCTACAAATGTGAAATGACGTTCAAAAATAAAACATTTGAAAACGGACCATTTTCCACATTTCTGAAGCATGACGTAATGGGGGGGTGTTATCTCTTTTGTCGAAAATCAGCCGTTTTTGCTCGAACATTAAATGCCTCCAAATGGTATTTAATTAACTTCCCGAGCCCCTGGAAGCATGAAAATCACTTTAAACATGCTAATTTTAGCTCTAACACTGATGATCCACCTACAAATGTGAACTGACGTTCAAAAATAAAACATTTGAAAACGGACCATTTTCCACATTTCTGAAGCATGACGTAATGGGGGGGTGTTATCTCTTTTGTCGAAAATCAGCCGTTTTTGCTCGAACATTAAATGCCTCCAAATGGTATTTAATTAACTTCCCGGGGTGAAGAAACCCTTTTTGAGAACTCAGAGTGAGTAAATTGGCCATTTTCATGCACTTTTAACCATTCCATAAATCTTGTGTTTTGGGCCCCTGGAAGCATGAAAATCACTTTAAACATGCTAATTTTAGCTCTAACACTAATGATCCACCTACAAATGTGAACTGACGTTCAAAAATAAAACATTTGAAAACGGACCATTTTCCACATTTCTGAAGCATGACGTAATGGGGGGTGTTATCTCTTTTGTCGAAAATCAGCCGTTTTTGCTCGAACATTAAATGCCTCCAAATGGTATTTAATTAACTTCCCGAGCCCCTGGAAGCATAAAAATCACTTTAAACATGCTAATTTTAGCTCTAACACTGATGATCCACCTACAAATGTGAACTGACGTTCAAAAATAAAACATTTGAAAACGGACCATTTTCCACATTTCTGAAGCATGACGTAATGGGGGGGTGTTATCTCTTTTGTCGAAAATCAGCCGTTTTTGCTCGAACATTAAATGCCTCCAAATGGTATTTATTTCACTTCCCGAGCCCCTGGAAGCATGAAAATCACTTTAAACATGCTAATTTTAGCTCTAACACTGATGATCCACCTACAAATGTGAACTGACGTTCAAAAATAAAACATTTGAAAACGGACCATTTTCCACATTTCTGAAGCATGACGTAATGGGGGGGGTTATCTCTTTTGTCGAAAATCAGCCGTTTTTGCTCGAACATTAAATGCCTCCAAATGGTATTTAATTAACTTCCCGGGGTGAAGAAACCCTTTTTGAGAACTCAGAGTGAGTAAATTGGCCATTTTCATGCACTTTTAACCATTCCATAAATCTTGTGTTTTGGGCCCCTGGAAGCATGAAAATCACTTTAAACATGCTAATTTTAGCTCTAACACTGATGATCCACCTACAAATGTGAACTGACGTTCAAAAATAAAACATTTGAAAACGGACCATTTTCCACATTTCTGAAGCATGACGTAATGGGGGGGGTTATCTCTTTTGTCGAAAATCAGCCGTTTTTGCTCGAACATTAAATGCCTCCAAATGGTATTTAATTAACTTCCCGAGCCCCTGGAAGCATGAAAATCACTTTAAACATGCTAATTTTAGCTCTAACACTGATGATCCACCTACAAATGTGAACTGACGTTCAAAAATAAAACATTTGAAAACGGACCATTTTCCACATTTCTGAAGCATGACGTAATGGGGGGGTGTTATCTCTTTTGTCGAAAATCAGCCGTTTTTGCTCGAACATTAAATGCCTCCAAATGGTATTTAATTAACTTCCCGGGGTGAAGAAACCCTTTTTGAGAACTCAGAGTGAGTAAATTGGCCATTTTCATGCACTTTTAACCATTCCATAAATCTTGTGTTTTGGGCCCCTGGAAGCATGAAAATCACTTTAAACATGCTAATTTTAGCTCTAACACTAATGATCCACCTACAAATGTGAACTGACGTTCAAAAATAAAACATTTGAAAACGGACCATTTTCCACATTTCTGAAGCATGACGTAATGGGGGGTGTTATCTCTTTTGTCGAAAATCAGCCGTTTTTGCTCGAACATTAAATGCCTCCAAATGGTATTTAATTAACTTCCCGAGCCCCTGGAAGCATAAAAATCACTTTAAACATGCTAATTTTAGCTCTAACACTGATGATCCACCTACAAATGTGAACTGACGTTCAAAAATAAAACATTTGAAAACGGACCATTTTCCACATTTCTGAAGCATGACGTAATGGGGGGGTGTTATCTCTTTTGTCGAAAATCAGCCGTTTTTGCTCGAACATTAAATGCCTCCAAATGGTATTTATTTCACTTCCCGAGCCCCTGGAAGCATGAAAATCACTTTAAACATGCTAATTTTAGCTCTAACACTGATGATCCACCTACAAATGTGAACTGACGTTCAAAAATAAAACATTTGAAAACGGACCATTTTCCACATTTCTGAAGCATGGCGTAATGGGGGGGGTTATCTCTTTTGTCGAAAATCAGCCGTTTTTGCTCGAACATTAAATGCCTCCAAATGGTATTTAATTAACTTCCCGGGGTGAAGAAACCCTTTTTGAGAACTCAGAGTGAGTAAATTGGCCATTTTCATGCACTTTTAACCATTCCATAAATCTTGTGTTTTGGGCCCCTGGAAGCATGAAAATCACTTTAAACATGCTAATTTTAGCTCTAACACTGATGATCCACCTACAAATGTGAACTGACGTTCAAAAATAAAACATTTGAAAACGGACCATTTTCCACATTTCTGAAGCATGACGTAATGGGGGGGGTTATCTCTTTTGTCGAAAATCAGCCGTTTTTGCTCGAACATTAAATGCCTCCAAATGGTATTTAATTAACTTCCCGAGCCCCTGGAAGCATGAAAATCACTTTAAACATGCTAATTTTAGCTCTAACACTGATGATCCACCTACAAATGTGAACTGACGTTCAAAAATAAAACATTTGAAAACGGACCATTTTCCACATTTCTGAAGCATGACGTAATGGGGGGGTGTTATCTCTTTTGTCGAAAATCAGCCGTTTTTGCTCGAACATTAAATGCCTCCAAATGGTATTTAATTAACTTCCCGGGGTGAAGAAACCCTTTTTGAGAACTCAGAGTGAGTAAATTGGCCATTTTCATGCACTTTTAACCATTCCATAAATCTTGTGTTTTGGGCCCCTGGAAGCATGAAAATCACTTTAAACATGCTAATTTTAGCTCTAACACTAATGATCCACCTACAAATGTGAACTGACGTTCAAAAATAAAACATTTGAAAACGGACCATTTTCCACATTTCTGAAGCATGACGTAATGGGGGGTGTTATCTCTTTTGTCGAAAATCAGCCGTTTTTGCTCGAACATTAAATGCCTCCAAATGGTATTTAATTAACTTCCCGAGCCCCTGGAAGCATAAAAATCACTTTAAACATGCTAATTTTAGCTCTAACACTGATGATCCACCTACAAATGTGAACTGACGTTCAAAAATAAAACATTTGAAAACGGACCATTTTCCACATTTCTGAAGCATGACGTAATGGGGGGGTGTTATCTCTTTTGTCGAAAATCAGCCGTTTTTGCTCGAACATTAAATGCCTCCAAATGGTATTTATTTCACTTCCCGAGCCCCTGGAAGCATGAAAATCACTTTAAACATGCTAATTTTAGCTCTAACACTGATGATCCACCTACAAATGTGAACTGACATTCAAAAATAAAACATTTGAAAACGGACCATTTTCCACATTTCTGAAGCATGACGTAATGGGGGGGGTTATCTCTTTTGTCGAAAATCAGCCGTTTTTGCTCGAACATTAAATGCCTCCAAATGGTATTTAATTAACTTCCCGGGGTGAAGAAACCCTTTTTGAGAACTCAGAGTGAGTAAATTGGCCATTTTCATGCACTTTTAACCATTCCATAAATCTTGTGTTTTGGGCCCCTGGAAGCATGAAAATCACTTTAAACATGCTAATTTTAGCTCTAACACTGATGATCCACCTACAAATGTGAACTGACGTTCAAAAATAAAACATTTGAAAACGGACCATTTTCCACATTTCTGAAGCATGACGTAATGGGGGGGTGTTATCTCTTTTGTCGAAAATCAGCCGTTTTTGCTCGAACATTAAATGCCTCCAAATGGTATTTAATTAACTTCCCGGGGTGAAGAAACCCTTTTTGAGAACTCAGAGTGAGTAAATTGGCCATTTTCATGCACTTTTAACCATTCCATAAATCTTGTGTTTTGGGCCCCTGGAAGCATGAAAATCACTTTAAACATGCTAGATTTAGCTCTAACACTGATGATCCACCTACAAATGTGAACTGACGTTCAAAAATAAAACATTTGAAAACGGACCATTTTCCACATTTCTGAAGCATGACGTAATGGGGGGTGTTATCTCTTTTGTCGAAAATCAGCCGTTTTTGCTCGAACATTAAATGCCTCCAAATGGTATTTAATTAACTTCCCGAGCCCCTGGAAGCATGAAAATCACTTTAAACATGGTAATTTTAGCTCTAACACTGATGATCCACCTAGAAATGTGAACTGACGTTCAAAAATAAAACATTTGAAAACGGACCATTTTCCACATTTCTGAAGCATGACGTAATGGGGGGGTGTTATCTCTTTTGTCGAAAATCAGCCGTTTTTGCTCGAACATTAAATGCCTCCAAATGGTATTTAATTAACTTCCCGGGGTGAAGAAACCCTTTTTGAGAACTCAGAGTGAGTAAATTGGCCATTTTCATGCACTTTTAACCATTCCATAAATCTTGTGTTTTGGGCCCCTGGAAGCATGAAAATCACTTTAAACATGCTAATTTTAGCTCTAACACTGATGATCCACCTACAAATGTGAACTGACGTTCAAAAATAAAACATTTGAAAACGGACCATTTTCCACATTTCTGAAGCATGACGTAATGGGGGGTGTTATCTCTTTTGTCGAAAATCAGCCGTTTTTGCTCGAACATTAAATGCCTCCAAATGGTATTTAATTAACTTCCCGAGCCCCTGGAAGCATGAAAATCACTTTAAACATGCTAATTTTAGCTCTAACACTGATGATCCACCTAAAAATGTGAACTGACGTTCAAAAATAAAACATTTGAAAACGGACCATTTTCCACATTTCTGAAGCATGACGTAATGGGGGGGTGTTATCTCTTTTGTCGAAAATCAGCCGTTTTTGCTCGAACATTAAATGCCTCCAAATGGTATTTAATTAACTTCCCGGGGTGAAGAAACCCTTTTTGAGAACTCAGAGTGAGTAAATTGGCCATTTTCATGCACTTTTAACCATTCCATAAATCTTGTGTTTTGGGCCCCTGGAAGCATGAAAATCACTTTAAACATGCTAATTTTAGCTCTAACACTGATGATCCACCTACAAATGTGAACTGACGTTCAAAAATAAAACATTTGAAAACGGACCATTTTCCACATTTCTGAAGCATGACGTAATGGGGGGGTGTTATCTCTTTTGTCGAAAATCAGCCGTTTTTGCTCGAACATTAAATGCCTCCAAATGGTATTTAATTAACTTCCCGAGCCCCTGGAAGCATGAAAATCACTTTAAACATGCTAATTTTAGCTCTAACACTGATGATCCACCTACAAATGTGAACTGACGTTCAAAAATAAAACATTTGAAAACGGACCATTTTCCACATTTCTGAAGCATGACGTAATGGGGGGGTGTTATCTCTTTTGTCGAAAATCAGCCGTTTTTGCTCGAACATTAAATGCCTCCAAATGGTATTTAATTAACTTCCCGGGGTGAAGAAACCCTTTTTGAGAACTCAGAGTCAGTAAATTGGCCATTTTCATGCACTTTTAACCATTCCATAAATCTTGTGTTTTGGGCCCCTGGAAGCATGAAAATCACTTTAAACATGCTAATTTTAGCTCTAACACTGATGATCCACCTACAAATGTGAACTGACGTTCAAAAATAAAACATTTGAAAACGGACCATTTTCCACATTTCTGAAGCATGACGTAATGGGGGGGTGTTATCTCTTTTGTCGAAAATCAGCCGTTTTTGCTCGAACATTAAATGCCTCCAAATGGTATTTATTTCACTTCCCGAGCCCCTGGAAGCATAAAAATCACTTTAAACATGCTAATTTTAGCTCTAACACTGATGATCCACCTACAAATGTGAACTGACGTTCAAAAATAAAACATTTGAAAACGGACCATTTTCCACATTTCTGAAGCATGACGTAATGGGGGGGTGTTATCTCTTTTGTCGAAAATCAGCCGTTTTTGCTCGAACATTAAATGCCTCCAAATGGTATTTAATTAACTTCCCGGGGTGAAGAAACCCTTTTTGAGAACTCAGAGTGAGTAAATTGGCCATTTTCATGCACTTTTAACCATTCCATAAATCTTCGGTTTTGGGCCCCTGGAAGCATGAAAATCACTTTAAACATGCTAATTTTAGCTCTAACACTGATGATCCACCTACAAATGTGAACTGACGTTCAAAAATAAAACATTTGAAAACGGACCATTTTCCACATTTCTGAAGCATGACGTAATGGGGGGTGTTATCTCTTTTGTCGAAAATCAGCCGTTTTTGCTCGAACATTAAATGCCTCCAAATGGTATTTAATTAACTTCCCGAGCCCCTGGAAGCATAAAAATCACTTTAAACATGCTAATTTTAGCTCTAACACTGATGATCCACCTACAAATGTGAACTGACGTTCAAAAATAAAACATTTGAAAACGGACCATTTTCCACATTTCTGAAGCATGACGTAATGGGGGGTGTTATCTCTTTTGTCGAAAATCAGCCGTTTTTGCTCGAACATTAAATGCCTCCAAAATATATTTATTTCACTTCCCGAGCCCCTGGAAGCATGAAAATCACTTTAAACATGCTAATTTTAGCTCTAACACTGATGATCCACCTACAAATGTGAACTGACGTTCAAAAATAAAACATTTGAAAATGGACCATTTTCCACATTTCTGAAGCATGACGTAATGGGGGGGGTTATCTCTTTTGTCGAAAATCAGCCGTTTTTGCTCGAACATTAAATGCCTCCAAATGGTATTTAATTAACTTCACGGGGTGAAGAAACCCTTTTTGAGAACTCAGAGTGAGTAAATTGGCCATTTTCATGCACTTTTAACCATTCCATAAATCTTGTGTTTTGGGCCCCTGGAAGCATGAAAATCACTTTAAACATGCTAATTTTAGCTCTAACACTGATGATCCACCTACAAATGTGAACTGACGTTCAAAAATAAATCATTTGAAAACGGACCATTTTCCACATTTCTGAAGCATGACGTAATGGGGGGGTGTTATCTCTTTTGTCGAAAATCAGCCGTTTTTGCTCGAACATTAAATGCCTCCAAATGGTATTTAATTAACTTCCCGAGCCCCTGGAAGCATGAAAATCACTTTAAACATGCTAATTTTAGCTCTAACACTGATGATCCACCTACAAATGTGAACTGACGTTCAAAAATAAAACATTTGAAAACGGACCATTTTCCACATTTCTGAAGCATGACGTAATGGGGGGGTGTTATCTCTTTTGTCGAAAATCTGCCGTTTTTGCTCGAACATTAAATGCCTCCAAATGGTATTTAATTAACTTCCCGAGCCCCTGGAAGCATGAAAATCACTTTAAACATGCTAATTTTAGCTCTAACACTGATGATCCACCTACAAATGTGAACTGACGTTCAAAAATAAAACATTTGAAAACGGACCATTTTCCACATTTCTGAAGCATGACGTAATGGGGGGGTGTTATCTCTTTTGTCGAAAATCAGCCTTTTTTGCTCGAACATTAAATGCCTCCAAATGGTATTTAATTAACTTCCCGGGGTGAAGAAACCCTTTTTGAGAACTCAGAGTGAGTAAATTGGCCATTTTCATGCACTTTTAACCATTCCATAAATCTTGTGTTTTGGGCCCCTGGAAGCATGAAAATCACTTTAAACATGCTAATTTTAGCTCTAACACTGATGATCCACCTACAAATGTGAACTGACGTTCAAAAATAAAACATTTGAAAACGGACCATTTTCCACATTTCTGAAGCATGACGTAATGGGGGGTGTTATCTCTTTTGTCGAAAATCAGCCGTTTTTGCTCGAACATTAAATGCCTCCAAATGGTATTTAATTAACTTCCCGAGCCCCTGGAAGCATGAAAATCACTTTAAACATGCTAATTTTAGCTCTAACACTGATGATCCACCTACAAATGTGAACTGACGTTCAAAAATAAAACATTTGAAAACGGACCATTTTCCACATTTCTGAAGCATGACGTAATGGGGGGGTGTTATCTCTTTTGTCGAAAATCAGCAGTTTTTGCTCGAACATTAAATGCCTCCAAATGGTATTTAATTAACTTCCCGGGGTGAAGAAACCCTTTTTGAGAACTCAGAGTGAGTAAATTGGCCATTTTCATGCACTTTTAACCATTCCATAAATCTTGTGTTTTGGGCCCCTGGAAGCATGAAAATCACTTTAAACATGCTAATTTTAGCTCTAACACTGATGATCCACCTACAAATGTGAACTGACGTTCAAAAATAAAACATTTGAAAACGGACCATTTTCCACATTTCTGAAGCATGACGTAATGGGGGGGTGTTATCTCTTTTGTCGAAAATCAGCCGTTTTTGCTCGAACATTAAATGCCTCCAAATGGTATTTAATTAACTTCCCGAGCCCCTGGAAGCATGAAAATCACTTTAAACATGCTAATTTTAGCTCTAACACTGATGATCCACCTACAAATGTGAACTGACGTTCAAAAATAAAACATTTGAAAACGGACCATTTTCCACATTTCTGAAGCATGACGTAATGGGGGGGTGTTATCTCTTTTGTCGAAAATCAGCCGTTTTTGCTCGAACATTAAATGCCTCCAAATGGTATTTAATTAACTTCCCGGGGTGAAGAAACCCTTTTTGAGAACTCAGAGTCAGTAAATTGGCCATTTTCATGCACTTTTAACCATTCCATAAATCTTGTGTTTTGGGCCCCTGGAAGCATGAAAATCACTTTAAACATGCTAATTTTAGCTCTAACACTGATGATCCACCTACAAATGTGAACTGACGTTCAAAAATAAAACATTTGAAAACGGACCATTTTCCACATTTCTGAAGCATGACGTAATGGGGGGGTGTTATCTCTTTTGTCGAAAATCAGCCGTTTTTGCTCGAACATTAAATGCCTCCAAATGGTATTTATTTCACTTCCCGAGCCCCTGGAAGCATAAAAATCACTTTAAACATGCTAATTTTAGCTCTAACACTGATGATCCACCTACAAATGTGAACTGACGTTCAAAAATAAAACATTTGAAAACGGACCATTTTCCACATTTCTGAAGCATGACGTAATGGGGGGGTGTTATCTCTTTTGTCGAAAATCAGCCGTTTTTGCTCGAACATTAAATGCCTCCAAATGGTATTTAATTAACTTCCCGGGGTGAAGAAACCCTTTTTGAGAACTCAGAGTGAGTAAATTGGCCATTTTCATGCACTTTTAACCATTCCATAAATCTTCGGTTTTGGGCCCCTGGAAGCATGAAAATCACTTTAAACATGCTAATTTTAGCTCTAACACTGATGATCCACCTACAAATGTGAACTGACGTTCAAAAATAAAACATTTGAAAACGGACCATTTTCCACATTTCTGAAGCATGACGTAATGGGGGGTGTTATCTCTTTTGTCGAAAATCAGCCGTTTTTGCTCGAACATTAAATGCCTCCAAATGGTATTTAATTAACTTCCCGAGCCCCTGGAAGCATAAAAATCACTTTAAACATGCTAATTTTAGCTCTAACACTGATGATCCACCTACAAATGTGAACTGACGTTCAAAAATAAAACATTTGAAAACGGACCATTTTCCACATTTCTGAAGCATGACGTAATGGGGGGTGTTATCTCTTTTGTCGAAAATCAGCCGTTTTTGCTCGAACATTAAATGCCTCCAAAATATATTTATTTCACTTCCCGAGCCCCTGGAAGCATGAAAATCACTTTAAACATGCTAATTTTAGCTCTAACACTGATGATCCACCTACAAATGTGAACTGACGTTCAAAAATAAAACATTTGAAAATGGACCATTTTCCACATTTCTGAAGCATGACGTAATGGGGGGGGTTATCTCTTTTGTCGAAAATCAGCCGTTTTTGCTCGAACATTAAATGCCTCCAAATGGTATTTAATTAACTTCACGGGGTGAAGAAACCCTTTTTGAGAACTCAGAGTGAGTAAATTGGCCATTTTCATGCACTTTTAACCATTCCATAAATCTTGTGTTTTGGGCCCCTGGAAGCATGAAAATCACTTTAAACATGCTAATTTTAGCTCTAACACTGATGATCCACCTACAAATGTGAACTGACGTTCAAAAATAAATCATTTGAAAACGGACCATTTTCCACATTTCTGAAGCATGACGTAATGGGGGGGTGTTATCTCTTTTGTCGAAAATCAGCCGTTTTTGCTCGAACATTAAATGCCTCCAAATGGTATTTAATTAACTTCCCGAGCCCCTGGAAGCATGAAAATCACTTTAAACATGCTAATTTTAGCTCTAACACTGATGATCCACCTACAAATGTGAACTGACGTTCAAAAATAAAACATTTGAAAACGGACCATTTTCCACATTTCTGAAGCATGACGTAATGGGGGGGTGTTATCTCTTTTGTCGAAAATCTGCCGTTTTTGCTCGAACATTAAATGCCTCCAAATGGTATTTAATTAACTTCCCGAGCCCCTGGAAGCATGAAAATCACTTTAAACATGCTAATTTTAGCTCTAACACTGATGATCCACCTACAAATGTGAACTGACGTTCAAAAATAAAACATTTGAAAACGGACCATTTTCCACATTTCTGAAGCATGACGTAATGGGGGGGTGTTATCTCTTTTGTCGAAAATCAGCCTTTTTTGCTCGAACATTAAATGCCTCCAAATGGTATTTAATTAACTTCCCGGGGTGAAGAAACCCTTTTTGAGAACTCAGAGTGAGTAAATTGGCCATTTTCATGCACTTTTAACCATTCCATAAATCTTGTGTTTTGGGCCCCTGGAAGCATGAAAATCACTTTAAACATGCTAATTTTAGCTCTAACACTGATGATCCACCTACAAATGTGAACTGACGTTCAAAAATAAAACATTTGAAAACGGACCATTTTCCACATTTCTGAAGCATGACGTAATGGGGGGTGTTATCTCTTTTGTCGAAAATCAGCCGTTTTTGCTCGAACATTAAATGCCTCCAAATGGTATTTAATTAACTTCCCGAGCCCCTGGAAGCATGAAAATCACTTTAAACATGCTAATTTTAGCTCTAACACTGATGATCCACCTACAAATGTGAACTGACGTTCAAAAATAAAACATTTGAAAACGGACCATTTTCCACATTTCTGAAGCATGACGTAATGGGGGGGTGTTATCTCTTTTGTCGAAAATCAGCCGTTTTTGCTCGAACATTAAATGCCTCCAAATGGTATTTAATTAACTTCCCGGGGTGAAGAAACCCTTTTTGAGAACTCAGAGTGAGTAAATTGGCCATTTTCATGCACTTTTAACCATTCCATAAATCTTGTGTTTTGGGCCCCTGGAAGCATGAAAATCACTTTAAACATGCTAATTTTAGCTCTAACACTGATGATCCACCTACAAATGTGAACTGACGTTCAAAAATAAAACATTTGAAAACGGACCATTTTCCACATTTCTGAAGCATGACGTAATGGGGGGGTGTTATCTCTTTTGTCGAAAATCAGCCGTTTTTGCTCGAACATTAAATGCCTCCAAATGGTATTTAATTAACTTCCCGAGCCCCTGGAAGCATGAAAATCACTTTAAACATGCTAATTTTAGCTCTAACACTGATGATCCACCTACAAATGTGAACTGACGTTCAAAAATAAAACATTTGAAAACGGACCATTTTCCACATTTCTGAAGCATGACGTAATGGGGGGGTGTTATCTCTTTTGTCGAAAATCAGCCGTTTTTGCTCGAACATTAAATGCCTCCAAATGGTATTTAATTAACTTCCCGGGGTGAAGAAACCCTTTTTGAGAACTCAGAGTGAGTAAATTGGCCATTTTCATGCACTTTTAACCATTCCATAAATCTTGTGTTTTGGGCCCCTGGAAGCATGAAAATCACTTTAAACATGCTAATTTTAGCTCTAACACTGATGATCCACCTACAAATGTGAACTGACGTTCAAAAATAAAACATTTGAAAACGGACCATTTTCTACATTTCTGAAGCATGACGTAATGGGGGGGTGTTATCTCTTTTGTCGAAAATCAGCCGTTTTTGCTCGAACATTAAATGCCTCCAAATGGTATTTAATTAACTTCCCGGGGTGAAGAAACCCTTTTTGAGAACTCAGAGTGAGTAAATTGGCCATTTTCATGCACTTTTAACCATTCCATAAATCTTGTGTTTTGGGCCCCTGGAAGCATGAAAATCACTTTAAACATGCTAGATTTAGCTCTAACACTGATGATCCACCTACAAATGTGAACTGACGTTCAAAAATAAAACATTTGAAAACGGACCATTTTCCACATTTCTGAAGCATGACGTAATGGGGGGTGTTATCTCTTTTGTCGAAAATCAGCCGTTTTTGCTCGAACATTAAATGCCTCCAAATGGTATTTAATTAACTTCCCGAGCCCCTGGAAGCATGAAAATCACTTTAAACATGGTAATTTTAGCTCTAACACTGATGATCCACCTAGAAATGTGAACTGACGTTCAAAAATAAAACATTTGAAAACGGACCATTTTCCACATTTCTGAAGCATGACGTAATGGGGGGGTGTTATCTCTTTTGTCGAAAATCAGCCGTTTTTGCTCGAACATTAAATGCCTCCAAATGGTATTTAATTAACTTCCCGGGGTGAAGAAACCCTTTTTGAGAACTCAGAGTGAGTAAATTGGCCATTTTCATGCACTTTTAACCATTCCATAAATCTTGTGTTTTGGGCCCCTGGAAGCATGAAAATCACTTTAAACATGCTAATTTTAGCTCTAACACTGATGATCCACCTACAAATGTGAACTGACGTTCAAAAATAAAACATTTGAAAACGGACCATTTTCCACATTTCTGAAGCATGACGTAATGGGGGGTGTTATCTCTTTTGTCGAAAATCAGCCGTTTTTGCTCGAACATTAAATGCCTCCAAATGGTATTTAATTAACTTCCCGAGCCCCTGGAAGCATGAAAATCACTTTAAACATGCTAATTTTAGCTCTAACACTGATGATCCACCTAAAAATGTGAACTGACGTTCAAAACATTTGAAAACGGACCATTTTCCACATTTCTGAAGCATGACGTAATGGGGGGGTGTTATCTCTTTTGTCGAAAATCAGCCGTTTTTGCTCGAACATTAAATGCCTCCAAATGGTATTTAATTAACTTCCCGGGGTGAAGAAACCCTTTTTGAGAACTCAGAGTGAGTAAATTGGCCATTTTCATGCACTTTTAACCATTCCATAAATCTTGTGTTTTGGGCCCCTGGAAGCATGAAAATCACTTTAAACATGCTAATTTTAGCTCTAACACTGATGATCCACCTACAAATGTGAACTGACGTTCAAAAATAAAACATTTGAAAACGGACCATTTTCCACATTTCTGAAGCATGACGTAATGGGGGGGTGTTATCTCTTTTGTCGAAAATCAGCCGTTTTTGCTCGAACATTAAATGCCTCCAAATGGTATTTAATTAACTTCCCGAGCCCCTGGAAGCATGAAAATCACTTTAAACATGCTAATTTTAGCTCTAACACTGATGATCCACCTACAAATGTGAACTGACGTTCAAAAATAAAACATTTGAAAACGGACCATTTTCCACATTTCTGAAGCATGACGTAATGGGGGGGTGTTATCTCTTTTGTCGAAAATCAGCCGTTTTTGCTCGAACATTAAATGCCTCCAAATGGTATTTAATTAACTTCCCGGGGTGAAGAAACCCTTTTTGAGAACTCAGAGTCAGTAAATTGGCCATTTTCATGCACTTTTAACCATTCCATAAATCTTGTGTTTTGGGCCCCTGGAAGCATGAAAATCACTTTAAACATGCTAATTTTAGCTCTAACACTGATGATCCACCTACAAATGTGAACTGACGTTCAAAAATAAAACATTTGAAAACGGACCATTTTCCACATTTCTGAAGCATGACGTAATGGGGGGGTGTTATCTCTTTTGTCGAAAATCAGCCGTTTTTGCTCGAACATTAAATGCCTCCAAATGGTATTTATTTCACTTCCCGAGCCCCTGGAAGCATAAAAATCACTTTAAACATGCTAATTTTAGCTCTAACACTGATGATCCACCTACAAATGTGAACTGACGTTCAAAAATAAAACATTTGAAAACGGACCATTTTCCACATTTCTGAAGCATGACGTAATGGGGGGGTGTTATCTCTTTTGTCGAAAATCAGCCGTTTTTGCTCGAACATTAAATGCCTCCAAATGGTATTTAATTAACTTCCCGGGGTGAAGAAACCCTTTTTGAGAACTCAGAGTGAGTAAATTGGCCATTTTCATGCACTTTTAACCATTCCATAAATCTTCGGTTTTGGGCCCCTGGAAGCATGAAAATCACTTTAAACATGCTAATTTTAGCTCTAACACTGATGATCCACCTACAAATGTGAACTGACGTTCAAAAATAAAACATTTGAAAACGGACCATTTTCCACATTTCTGAAGCATGACGTAATGGGGGGTGTTATCTCTTTTGTCGAAAATCAGCCGTTTTTGCTCGAACATTAAATGCCTCCAAATGGTATTTAATTAACTTCCCGAGCCCCTGGAAGCATAAAAATCACTTTAAACATGCTAATTTTAGCTCTAACACTGATGATCCACCTACAAATGTGAACTGACGTTCAAAAATAAAACATTTGAAAACGGACCATTTTCCACATTTCTGAAGCATGACGTAATGGGGGGGTGTTATCTCTTTTGTCGAAAATCAGCCGTTTTTGCTCGAACATTAAATGCCTCCAAAATATATTTATTTCACTTCCCGAGCCCCTGGAAGCATGAAAATCACTTTAAACATGCTAATTTTAGCTCTAACACTGATGATCCACCTACAAATGTGAACTGACGTTCAAAAATAAAACATTTGAAAATGGACCATTTTCCACATTTCTGAAGCATGACGTAATGGGGGGGGTTATCTCTTTTGTCGAAAATCAGCCGTTTTTGCTCGAACATTAAATGCCTCCAAATGGTATTTAATTAACTTCACGGGGTGAAGAAACCCTTTTTGAGAACTCAGAGTGAGTAAATTGGCCATTTTCATGCACTTTTAACCATTCCATAAATCTTGTGTTTTGGGCCCCTGGAAGCATGAAAATCACTTTAAACATGCTAATTTTAGCTCTAACACTGATGATCCACCTACAAATGTGAACTGACGTTCAAAAATAAAACATTTGAAAACGGACCATTTTCCACATTTCTGAAGCATGACGTAATGGGGGGGTGTTATCTCTTTTGTCGAAAATCAGCCGTTTTTGCTCGAACATTAAATGCCTCCAAATGGTATTTAATTAACTTCCCGAGCCCCTGGAAGCATGAAAATCACTTTAAACATGCTAATTTTAGCTCTAACACTGATGATCCACCTACAAATGTGAACTGACGTTCAAAAATAAAACATTTGAAAACGGACCATTTTCCACATTTCTGAAGCATGACGTAATGGGGGGGTGTTATCTCTTTTGTCGAAAATCAGCCGTTTTTGCTCGAACATTAAATGCCTCCAAATGGTATTTAATTAACTTCCCGGGGTGAAGAAACCCTTTTTGAGAACTCAGAGTGAGTAAATTGGCCATTTTCATGCACTTTTAACCATTCCATAAATCTTGTGTTTTGGGCCCCTGGAAGCATGAAAATCACTTTAAACATGCTAATTTTAGCTCTAACACTGATGATCCACCTACAAATGTGAACTGACGTTCAAAAATAAAACATTTGAAAACGGACCATTTTCCACATTTCTGAAGCATGACGTAATGGGGGGGTGTTATCTCTTTTGTCGAAAATCAGCCGTTTTTGCTCGAACATTAAATGCCTCCAAATGGTATTTAATTAACTTCCCGAGCCCCTGGAAGCATGAAAATCACTTTAAACATGCTAATTTTAGCTCTAACACTGATGATCCACCTACAAATGTGAACTGACGTTCAAAAATAAAACATTTGAAAACGGACCATTTTCCACATTTCTGAAGCATGACGTAATGGGGGGGTGTTATCTCTTTTGTCGAAAATCAGCCGTTTTTGCTCGAACATTAAATGCCTCCAAATGGTATTTAATTAACTTCCCGGGGTGAAGAAACCCTTTTTGAGAACTCAGAGTGAGTAAATTGGCCATTTTCATGCACTTTTAACCATTCCATAAATCTTGTGTTTTGGGCCCCTGGAAGCATGAAAATCACTTTAAACATGCTAATTTTAGCTCTAACACTGATGATCCACCTACAAATGTGAACTGACGTTCAAAAATAAAACATTTGAAAACGGACCATTTTCTACATTTCTGAAGCATGACGTAATGGGGGGGTGTTATCTCTTTTGTCGAAAATCAGCCGTTTTTGCTCGAACATTAAATGCCTCCAAATGGTATTTAATTAACTTCCCGGGGTGAAGAAACCCTTTTTGAGAACTCAGAGTGAGTAAATTGGCCATTTTCATGCACTTTTAACCATTCCATAAATCTTGTGTTTTGGGCCCCTGGAAGCATGAAAATCACTTTAAACATGCTAGATTTAGCTCTAACACTGATGATCCACCTACAAATGTGAACTGACGTTCAAAAATAAAACATTTGAAAACGGACCATTTTCCACATTTCTGAAGCATGACGTAATGGGGGGTGTTATCTCTTTTGTCGAAAATCAGCCGTTTTTGCTCGAACATTAAATGCCTCCAAATGGTATTTAATTAACTTCCCGAGCCCCTGGAAGCATGAAAATCACTTTAAACATGGTAATTTTAGCTCTAACACTGATGATCCACCTAGAAATGTGAACTGACGTTCAAAAATAAAACATTTGAAAACGGACCATTTTCCACATTTCTGAAGCATGACGTAATGGGGGGGTGTTATCTCTTTTGTCGAAAATCAGCCGTTTTTGCTCGAACATTAAATGCCTCCAAATGGTATTTAATTAACTTCCCGGGGTGAAGAAACCCTTTTTGAGAACTCAGAGTGAGTAAATTGGCCATTTTCATGCACTTTTAACCATTCCATAAATCTTCTGTTTTGGGCCCCTGGAAGCATGAAAATCACTTTAAACATGCTAATTTTAGCTCTAACACTGATGATCCACCTACAAATGTGAACTGACGTTCAAAAATAAAACATTTGAAAACGGACCATTTTCCACATTTCTGAAGCATGACGTAATGGGGGGTGTTATCTCTTTTGTCGAAAATCAGCCGTTTTTGCTCGAACATTAAATGCCTCCAAATGGTATTTAATTAACTTCCCGAGCCCCTGGAAGCATGAAAATCACTTTAAACATGCTAATTTTAGCTCTAACACTGATGATCCACCTAAAAATGTGAACTGACGTTCAAAACATTTGAAAACGGACCATTTTCCACATTTCTGAAGCATGACGTAATGGGGGGGTGTTATCTCTTTTGTCGAAAATCAGCCGTTTTTGCTCGAACATTAAATGCCTCCAAATGGTATTTAATTAACTTCCCGGGGTGAAGAAACCCTTTTTGAGAACTCAGAGTGAGTAAATTGGCCATTTTCATGCACTTTTAACCATTCCATAAATCTTGTGTTTTGGGCCCCTGGAAGCATGAAAATCACTTTAAACATGCTAATTTTAGCTCTAACACTGATGATCCACCTACAAATGTGAACTGACGTTCAAAAATAAAACATTTGAAAACGGACCATTTTCCACATTTCTGAAGCATGACGTAATGGGGGGGTGTTATCTCTTTTGTCGAAAATCAGCCGTTTTTGCTCGAACATTAAATGCCTCCAAATGGTATTTAATTAACTTCCCGAGCCCCTGGAAGCATGAAAATCACTTTAAACATGCTAATTTTAGCTCTAACACTGATGATCCACCTACAAATGTGAACTGACGTTCAAAAATAAAACATTTGAAAACGGACCATTTTCCACATTTCTGAAGCATGACGTAATGGGGGGGTGTTATCTCTTTTGTCGAAAATCAGCCGTTTTTGCTCGAACATTAAATGCCTCCAAATGGTATTTAATTAACTTCCCGGGGTGAAGAAACCCTTTTTGAGAACTCAGAGTGAGTAAATTGGCCATTTTCATGCACTTTTAACCATTCCATAAATCTTGTGTTTTGGGCCCCTGCAAGCATGAAAATCACTTTAAACATGCTAATTTTAGCTCTAACACTGATGATCCACCTACAAATGTGAACTGACGTTCAAAAATAAAACATTTGAAAACGGACCATTTTCCACATTTCTGAAGCATGACGTAATGGGGGGGTGTTATCTCTTTTGTCGAAAATCAGCCGTTTTTGCTCGAACATTAAATGCCTCCAAATGGTATTTAATTAACTTCCCGAGCCCCTGGAAGCATGAAAATCACTTTAAACATGCTAATTTTAGCTCTAACACTGATGATCCACCTACAAATGTGAACTGACGTTCAAAAATAAAACATTTGAAAACGGACCATTTTCCACATTTCTGAAGCATGACGTAATGGGGGGGTGTTATCTCTTTTGTCGAAAATCAGCCGTTCTTGCTCGAACATTAAATGCCTCCAAATGGTATTTAATTAACTTCCCGGGGTGAAGAAACCCTTTTTGAGAACTCAGAGTGAGTAAATTGGCCATTTTCATGCACTTTTAACCATTCCATAAATCTTGTGTTTTGGGCCCCTGGAAGCATGAAAATCACTTTAAACATGCTAATTTTAGCTCTAACACTGATGATCCACCTACAAATGTGAACTGACGTTCAAAAATAAAACATTTGAAAACGGACCATTTTCCACATTTCTGAAGCATGACGTAATGGGGGGTGTTATCTCTTTTGTCGAAAATCAGCCGTTTTTGCTCGAACATTAAATGCCTCCAAATGGTATTTAATTAACTTCCCGAGCCCCTGGAAGCATGAAAATCACTTTAAACATGCTAATTTTAGCTCTAACACTGATGATCCACCTACAAATGTGAACTGACGTTCAAAAATAAAACATTTGAAAACGGACCATTTTCCACATTTCTGAAGCATGACGTAATGGGGGGGTGTTATCTCTTTTGTCGAAAATCAGCCGTTTTTGCTCGAACATTAAATGCCTCCAAATGGTATTTAATTAACTTCCCGGGGTGAAGAAACCCTTTTTGAGAACTCAGAGTGAGTAAATTGGCCATTTTCATGCACTTTTAACCATTCCATAAATCTTGTGTTTTGGGCCCCTGGAAGCATGAAAATCACTTTAAACATGCTAGATTTAGCTCTAACACTGATGATCCACCTACAAATGTGAACTGACGTTCAAAAATAAAACATTTGAAAACGGACCATTTTCCACATTTCTGAAGCATGACGTAATGGGGGGTGTTATCTCTTTTGTCGAAAATCAGCCGTTTTTGCTCGAACATTAAATGCCTCCAAATGGTATTTAATTAACTTCCCGAGCCCCTGGAAGCATGAAAATCACTTTAATCATGGTAATTTTAGCTCTAACACTGATGATCCACCTACAAATGTGAACTGACGTTCAAAAATAAAACATTTGAAAACGGACCATTTTCCACATTTCTGAAGCATGACGTAATGGGGGGGTGTTATCTCTTTTGTCGAAAATCAGCCGTTTTTGCTCGAACATTAAATGCCTCCAAATGGTATTTAATTAACTTCCCGGGGTGAAGAAACCCTTTTTGAGAACTCAGAGTGAGTAAATTGGCCATTTTCATGCACTTTTAACCATTCCATAAATCTTGTGTTTTGGGCCCCTGGAAGCATGAAAATCACTTTAAACATGCTAATTTTAGCTCTAACACTGATGATCCACCTACAAATGTGAACTGACGTTCAAAAATAAAACATTTGAAAACGGACCATTTTCCACATTTCTGAAGCATGACGTAATGGGGGGGTGTTATCTCTTTTGTTGAAAATCAGCCGTTTTTGCTCGAACATTAAATGCCTCCAAATGGTATTTAATTAACTTCCCGAGCCCCTGGAAGCATGAAAATCACTTTAAACATGCTAATTTTAGCTCTAACACTGATGATCCACCTACAAATGTGAACTGACGTTCAAAAATAAAACATTTGAAAACGGACCATTTTCCACATTTCTGAAGCATGACGTAATGGGGGGGTGTTATCTCTTTTGTCGAAAATCAGCCGTTCTTGCTCGAACATTAAATGCCTCCAAATGGTATTTAATTAACTTCCCGGGGTGAAGAAACCCTTTTTGAGAACTCAGAGTGAGTAAATTGGCCATTTTCATGCACTTTTAACCATTCCATAAATCTTGTGTTTTGGGCCCCTGGAAGCATGAAAATCACTTTAAACATGCTAATTTTAGCTCTAACACTGATGATCCACCTACAAATGTGAACTGACGTTCAAAAATAAAACATTTGAAAACGGACCATTTTCCACATTTCTGAAGCATGACGTAATGGGGGGGTGTTATCTCTTTTGTCGAAAATCAGCCGTTTTTGCTCGAACATTAAATGCCTCCAAATGGTATTTAATTAACTTCCCGAGCCCCTGGAAGCATGAAAATCACTTTAAACATGCTAATTTTAGCTCTAACACTGATGATCCACCTACAAATGTGAACTGACGTTCAAAAATAAAACATTTGAAAACGGACCATTTTCCACATTTCTGAAGCATGACGTAATGGGGGGGTGTTATCTCTTTTGTCGAAAATCAGCCGTTTTTGCTCGAACATTAAATGCCTCCAAATGGTATTTAATTAACTTCCCGGGGTGAAGAAACCCTTTTTGAGAACTCAGAGTGAGTAAATTGGCCATTTTCATGCACTTTTAACCATTCCATAAATCTTGTGTTTTGGGCCCCTGGAAGCATGAAAATCACTTTAAACATGCTAGATTTAGCTCTAACACTGATGATCCACCTACAAATGTGAACTGACGTTCAAAAATAAAACATTTGAAAACGGACCATTTTCCACATTTCTGAAGCATGACGTAATGGGGGGTGTTATCTCTTTTGTCGAAAATCAGCCGTTTTTGCTCGAACATTAAATGCCTCCAAATGGTATTTAATTAACTTCCCGAGCCCCTGGAAGCATGAAAATCACTTTAATCATGGTAATTTTAGCTCTAACACTGATGATCCACCTACAAATGTGAACTGACGTTCAAAAATAAAACATTTGAAAACGGACCATTTTCCACATTTCTGAAGCATGACGTAATGGGGGGGTGTTATCTCTTTTGCCGAAAATCAGCCGTTTTTGCTCGAACATTAAATGCCTCCAAATGGTATTTAATTAACTTCCCGGGGTGAAGAAACCCTTTTTGAGAACTCAGAGTGAGTAAATTGGCCATTTTCATGCACTTTTAACCATTCCATAAATCTTGTGTTTTGGGCCCCTGGAAGCATGAAAATCACTTTAAACATGCTAATTTTAGCTCTAACACTGATGATCCACCTACAAATGTGAACTGACGTTCAAAAATAAAACATTTGAAAACGGACCATTTTCCACATTTCTGAAGCATGACGTAATGGGGGGTGTTATCTCTTTTGTCGAAAATCAGCCGTTTTTGCTCGAACATTAAATGCCTCCAAATGGTATTTAATTAACTTCCCGAGCCCCTGGAAGCATGAAAATCACTTTAATCATGGTAATTTTAGCTCTAACACTGATGATCCACCTACAAATGTGAACTGACGTTCAAAAATAAAACATTTGAAAACGGACCATTTTCCACATTTCTGAAGCATGACGTAATGGGGGGGTGTTATCTCTTTTGCCGAAAATCAGCCGTTTTTGCTCGAACATTAAATGCCTCCAAATGGTATTTAATTAACTTCCCGGGGTGAAGAAACCCTTTTTGAGAACTCAGAGTGAGTAAATTGGCCATTTTCATGCACTTTTAACCATTCCATAAATCTTGTGTTTTGGGCCCCTGGAAGCATGAAAATCACTTTAAACATGCTAATTTTAGCTCTAACACTGATGATCCACCTACAAATGTGAACTGACGTTCAAAAATAAAACATTTGAAAACGGACCATTTTCCACATTTCTGAAGCATGACGTAATGGGGGGGTGTTATCTCTTTTGTCGAAAATCAGCCGTTTTTGCTCGAACATTAAATGCCTCCAAATGGTATTTAATTAACTTCCCGGGGTGAAGAAACCCTTTTTGAGAACTCAGAGTGAGTAAATTGGCCATTTTCATGCACTTTTAACCATTCCATAAATCTTGTGTTTTGGGCCCCTGCAAGCATGAAAATCACTTTAAACATGCTAATTTTAGCTCTAACACTGATGATCCACCTACAAATGTGAACTGACGTTCAAAAATAAAACATTTGAAAACGGACCATTTTCCACATTTCTGAAGCATGACGTAATGGGGGGGTGTTATCTCTTTTGTCGAAAATCAGCCGTTTTTGCTCGAACATTAAATGCCTCCAAATGGTATTTAATTAACTTCCCGAGCCCCTGGAAGCATGAAAATCACTTTAAACATGCTAATTTTAGCTCTAACACTGATGATCCACCTACAAATGTGAACTGACGTTCAAAAATAAAACATTTGAAAACGGACCATTTTCCACATTTCTGAAGCATGACGTAATGGGGGGGTGTTATCTCTTTTGTCGAAAATCAGCCGTTCTTGCTCGAACATTAAATGCCTCCAAATGGTATTTAATTAACTTCCCGGGGTGAAGAAACCCTTTTTGAGAACTCAGAGTGAGTAAATTGGCCATTTTCATGCACTTTTAACCATTCCATAAATCTTGTGTTTTGGGCCCCTGGAAGCATGAAAATCACTTTAAACATGCTAATTTTAGCTCTAACACTGATGATCCACCTACAAATGTGAACTGACGTTCAAAAATAAAACATTTGAAAACGGACCATTTTCCACATTTCTGAAGCATGACGTAATGGGGGGGTGTTATCTCTTTTGTCGAAAATCAGCCGTTTTTGCTCGAACATTAAATGCCTCCAAATGGTATTTAATTAACTTCCCGAGCCCCTGGAAGCATGAAAATCACTTTAAACATGCTAATTTTAGCTCTAACACTGATGATCCACCTACAAATGTGAACTGACGTTCAAAAATAAAACATTTGAAAACGGACCATTTTCCACATTTCTGAAGCATGACGTAATGGGGGGGTGTTATCTCTTTTGTCGAAAATCAGCCGTTTTTGCTCGAACATTAAATGCCTCCAAATGGTATTTAATTAACTTCCCGGGGTGAAGAAACCCTTTTTGAGAACTCAGAGTGAGTAAATTGGCCATTTTCATGCACTTTTAACCATTCCATAAATCTTGTGTTTTGGGCCCCTGGAAGCATGAAAATCACTTTAAACATGCTAGATTTAGCTCTAACACTGATGATCCACCTACAAATGTGAACTGACGTTCAAAAATAAAACATTTGAAAACGGACCATTTTCCACATTTCTGAAGCATGACGTAATGGGGGGTGTTATCTCTTTTGTCGAAAATCAGCCGTTTTTGCTCGAACATTAAATGCCTCCAAATGGTATTTAATTAACTTCCCGAGCCCCTGGAAGCATGAAAATCACTTTAATCATGGTAATTTTAGCTCTAACACTGATGATCCACCTACAAATGTGAACTGACGTTCAAAAATAAAACATTTGAAAACGGACCATTTTCCACATTTCTGAAGCATGACGTAATGGGGGGGTGTTATCTCTTTTGTCGAAAATCAGCCGTTTTTGCTCGAACATTAAATGCCTCCAAATGGTATTTAATTAACTTCCCGGGGTGAAGAAACCCTTTTTGAGAACTCAGAGTGAGTAAATTGGCCATTTTCATGCACTTTTAACCATTCCATAAATCTTGTGTTTTGGGCCCCTGGAAGCATGAAAATCACTTTAAACATGCTAATTTTAGCTCTAACACTGATGATCCACCTACAAATGTGAACTGACGTTCAAAAATAAAACATTTGAAAACGGACCATTTTCCACATTTCTGAAGCATGACGTAATGGGGGGGTGTTATCTCTTTTGTCGAAAATCAGCCGTTTTTGCTCGAACATTAAATGCCTCCAAATGGTATTTAATTAACTTCCCGAGCCCCTGGAAGCATGAAAATCACTTTAAACATGCTAATTTTAGCTCTAACACTGATGATCCACCTACAAATGTGAACTGACGTTCAAAAATAAAACATTTGAAAACGGACCATTTTCCACATTTCTGAAGCATGACGTAATGGGGGGGTGTTATCTCTTTTGTCGAAAATCAGCCGTTTTTGCTCGAACATTAAATGCCTCCAAATGGTATTTAATTAACTTCCCGGGGTGAAGAAACCCTTTTTGAGAACTCAGAGTGAGTAAATTGGCCATTTTCATGCACTTTTAACCATTCCATAAATCTTGTGTTTTGGGCCCCTGCAAGCATGAAAATCACTTTAAACATGCTAATTTTAGCTCTAACACTGATGATCCACCTACAAATGTGAACTGACGTTCAAAAATAAAACATTTGAAAACGGACCATTTTCCACATTTCTGAAGCATGACGTAATGGGGGGGTGTTATCTCTTTTGTCGAAAATCAGCCGTTTTTGCTCGAACATTAAATGCCTCCAAATGGTATTTAATTAACTTCCCGAGCCCCTGGAAGCATGAAAATCACTTTAAACATGCTAATTTTAGCTCTAACACTGATGATCCACCTACAAATGTGAACTGACGTTCAAAAATAAAACATTTGAAAACGGACCATTTTCCACATTTCTGAAGCATGACGTAATGGGGGGGTGTTATCTCTTTTGTCGAAAATCAGCCGTTCTTGCTCGAACATTAAATGCCTCCAAATGGTATTTAATTAACTTCCCGGGGTGAAGAAACCCTTTTTGAGAACTCAGAGTGAGTAAATTGGCCATTTTCATGCACTTTTAACCATTCCATAAATCTTGTGTTTTGGGCCCCTGGAAGCATGAAAATCACTTTAAACATGCTAATTTTAGCTCTAACACTGATGATCCACCTACAAATGTGAACTGACGTTCAAAAATAAAACATTTGAAAACGGACCATTTTCCACATTTCTGAAGCATGATGTAATGGGGGGGTGTTATCTCTTTTGTCGAAAATCAGCCGTTTTTGCTCGAACATTAAATGCCTCCAAATGGTATTTAATTAACTTCCCGAGCCCCTGGAAGCATGAAAATCACTTTAAACATGCTAATTTTAGCTCTAACACTGATGATCCACCTACAAATGTGAACTGACGTTCAAAAATAAAACATTTGAAAACGGACCATTTTCCACATTTCTGAAGCATGACGTAATGGGGGGGTGTTATCTCTTTTGTCGAAAATCAGCCGTTTTTGCTCGAACATTAAATGCCTCCAAATGGTATTTAATTAACTTCCCGGGGTGAAGAAACCCTTTTTGAGAACTCAGAGTGAGTAAATTGGCCATTTTCATGCACTTTTAACCATTCCATAAATCTTGTGTTTTGGGCGCCTGGAAGCATGAAAATCACTTTAAACATGCTAGATTTAGCTCTAACACTGATGATCCACCTACAAATGTGAACTGACGTTCAAAAATAAAACATTTGAAAACGGACCATTTTCCACATTTCTGAAGCATGACGTAATGGGGGGTGTTATCTCTTTTGTCGAAAATCAGCCGTTTTTGCTCGAACATTAAATGCCTCCAAATGGTATTTAATTAACTTCCCGAGCCCCTGGAAGCATGAAAATCACTTTAATCATGGTAATTTTAGCTCTAACACTGATGATCCACCTACAAATGTGAACTGACGTTCAAAAATAAAACATTTGAAAACGGACCATTTTCCACATTTCTGAAGCATGACGTAATGGGGGGGTGTTATCTCTTTTGTCGAAAATCAGCCGTTTTTGCTCGAACATTAAATGCCTCCAAATGGTATTTAATTAACTTCCCGGGGTGAAGAAACCCTTTTTGAGAACTCAGAGTGAGTAAATTGGCCATTTTCATGCACTTTTAACCATTCCATAAATCTTGTGTTTTGGGCCCCTGGAAGCATGAAAATCACTTTAAACATGCTAATTTTAGCTCTAACACTGATGACCCACCTACAAATGTGAACTGACGTTCAAAAATAAAACATTTGAAAACGGACCATTTTCCACATTTCTGAAGCATGACGTAATGGGGGGGTGTTATCTCTTTTGTCGAAAATCAGCCGTTTTTGCTCGAACATTAAATGCCTCCAAATGGTATTTAATTAACTTCCCGAGCCCCTGGAAGCATGAAAATCACTTTAAACATGCTAATTTTAGCTCTAACACTGATGATCCACCTACAAATGTGAACTGACGTTCAAAAATAAAACATTTGAAAACGGACCATTTTCCACATTTCTGAAGCATGACGTAATGGGGGGGTGTTATCTCTTTTGTCGAAAATCAGCCGTTTTTGCTCGAACATTAAATGCCTCCAAATGGTATTTAATTAACTTCCCGGGGTGAAGAAACCCTTTTTGAGAACTCAGAGTGAGTAAATTGGCCATTTTCATGCACTTTTAACCATTCCATAAATCTTGTGTTTTGGGCCCCTGCAAGCATGAAAATCACTTTAAACATGCTAATTTTAGCTCTAACACTGATGATCCACCTACAAATGTGAACTGACGTTCAAAAATAAAACATTTGAAAACGGACCATTTTCCACATTTCTGAAGCATGACGTAATGGGGGGGTGTTATCTCTTTTGTCGAAAATCAGCCGTTTTTGCTCGAACATTAAATGCCTCCAAATGGTATTTAATTAACTTCCCGAGCCCCTGGAAGCATGAAAATCACTTTAAACATGCTAATTTTAGCTCTAACACTGATGATCCACCTACAAATGTGAACTGACGTTCAAAAATAAAACATTTGAAAACGGACCATTTTCCACATTTCTGAAGCATGACGTAATGGGGGGGTGTTATCTCTTTTGTCGAAAATCAGCCGTTCTTGCTCGAACATTAAATGCCTCCAAATGGTATTTAATTAACTTCCCGGGGTGAAGAAACCCTTTTTGAGAACTCAGAGTGAGTAAATTGGCCATTTTCATGCACTTTTAACCATTCCATAAATCTTGTGTTTTGGGCCCCTGGAAGCATGAAAATCACTTTAAACATGCTAATTTTAGCTCTAACACTGATGATCCACCTACAAATGTGAACTGACGTTCAAAAATAAAACATTTGAAAACGGACCATTTTCCACATTTCTGAAGCATGACGTAATGGGGGGGTGTTATCTCTTTTGTCGAAAATCAGCCGTTTTTGCTCGAACATTAAATGCCTCCAAATGGTATTTAATTAACTTCCCGAGCCCCTGGAAGCATGAAAATCACTTTAAACATGCTAATTTTAGCTCTAACACTGATGATCCACCTACAAATGTGAACTGACGTTCAAAAATAAAACATTTGAAAACTGACCATTTTCCACATTTCTGAAGCATGACGTAATGGGGGGGTGTTATCTCTTTTGTCGAAAATCAGCCGTTTTTGCTCGAACATTAAATGCCTCCAAATGGTATTTAATTAACTTCCCGGGGTGAAGAAACCCTTTTTGAGAACTCAGAGTGAGTAAATTGGCCATTTTCATGCACTTTTAACCATTCCATAAATCTTGTGTTTTGGGCCCCTGGAAGCATGAAAATCACTTTAAACATGCTAGATTTAGCTCTAACACTGATGATCCACCTACAAATGTGAACTGACGTTCAAAAATAAAACATTTGAAAACGGACCATTTTCCACATTTCTGAAGCATGACGTAATGGGGGGTGTTATCTCTTTTGTCGAAAATCAGCCGTTTTTGCTCGAACATTAAATGCCTCCAAATGGTATTTAATTAACTTCCCGAGCCCCTGGAAGCATGAAAATCACTTTAATCATGGTAATTTTAGCTCTAACACTGATGATCCACCTACAAATGTGAACTGACGTTCAAAAATAAAACATTTGAAAACGGACCATTTTCCACATTTCTGAAGCATGACGTAATGGGGGGGTGTTATCTCTTTTGTCGAAAATCAGCCGTTTTTGCTCGAACATTAAATGCCTCCAAATGGTATTTAATTAACTTCCCGGGGTGAAGAAACCCTTTTTGAGAACTCAGAGTGAGTAAATTGGCCATTTTCATGCACTTTTAACCATTCCATAAATCTTGTGTTTTGGGCCCCTGGAAGCATGAAAATCACTTTAAACATGCTAATTTTAGCTCTAACACTGATGATCCACCTACAAATGTGAACTGACGTTCAAAAATAAAACATTTGAAAACGGACCATTTTCCACATTTCTGAAGCATGACGTAATGGGGGGGTGTTATCTCTTTTGTCGAAAATCAGCCGTTTTTGCTCGAACATTAAATGCCTCCAAATGGTATTTAATTAACTTCCCGAGCCCCTGGAAGCATGAAAATCACTTTAAACATGCTAATTTTAGCTCTAACACTGATGATCCACCTACAAATGTGAACTGACGTTCAAAAATAAAACATTTGAAAACGGACCATTTTCCACATTTCTGAAGCATGACGTAATGGGGGGGTGTTATCTCTTTTGTCGAAAATCAGCCGTTTTTGCTCGAACATTAAATGCCTCCAAATGGTATTTAATTAACTTCCCGGGGTGAAGAAACCCTTTTTGAGAACTCAGAGTGAGTAAATTGGCCATTTTCATGCACTTTTAACCATTCCATAAATCTTGTGTTTTGGGCCCCTGCAAGCATGAAAATCACTTTAAACATGCTAATTTTAGCTCTAACACTGATGATCCACCTACAAATGTGAACTGACGTTCAAAAATAAAACATTTGAAAACGGACCATTTTCCACATTTCTGAAGCATGACGTAATGGGGGGGTGTTATCTCTTTTGTCGAAAATCAGCCGTTTTTGCTCGAACATTAAATGCCTCCAAATGGTATTTAATTAACTTCCCGAGCCCCTGGAAGCATGAAAATCACTTTAAACATGCTAATTTTAGCTCTAACACTGATGATCCACCTACAAATGTGAACTGACGTTCAAAAATAAAACATTTGAAAACGGACCATTTTCCACATTTCTGAAGCATGACGTAATGGGGGGGTGTTATCTCTTTTGTCGAAAATCAGCCGTTCTTGCTCGAACATTAAATGCCTCCAAATGGTATTTAATTAACTTCCCGGGGTGAAGAAACCCTTTTTGAGAACTCAGAGTGAGTAAATTGGCCATTTTCATGCACTTTTAACCATTCCATAAATCTTGTGTTTTGGGCCCCTGGAAGCATGAAAATCACTTTAAACATGCTAATTTTAGCTCTAACACTGATGATCCACCTACAAATGTGAACTGACGTTCAAAAATAAAACATTTGAAAACGGACCATTTTCCACATTTCTGAAGCATGACGTAATGGGGGGGTGTTATCTCTTTTGTCGAAAATCAGCCGTTTTTGCTCGAACATTAAATGCCTCCAAATGGTATTTAATTAACTTCCCGAGCCCCTGGAAGCATGAAAATCACTTTAAACATGCTAATTTTAGCTCTAACACTGATGATCCACCTACAAATGTGAACTGACGTTCAAAAATAAAACATTTGAAAACGGACCATTTTCCACATTTCTGAAGCATGACGTAATGGGGGGGTGTTATCTCTTTTGTCGAAAATCAGCCGTTTTTGCTCGAACATTAAATGCCTCCAAATGGTATTTAATTAACTTCCCGGGGTGAAGAAACCCTTTTTGAGAACTCAGAGTGAGTAAATTGGCCATTTTCATGCACTTTTAACCATTCCATAAATCTTGTGTTTTGGGCCCCTGGAAGCATGAAAATCACTTTAAACATGCTAGATTTAGCTCTAACACTGATGATCCACCTACAAATGTGAACTGACGTTCAAAAATAAAACATTTGAAAACGGACCATTTTCCACATTTCTGAAGCATGACGTAATGGGGGGTGTTATCTCTTTTGTCGAAAATCAGCCGTTTTTGCTCGAACATTAAATGCCTCCAAATGGTATTTAATTAACTTCCCGATCCCCTGGAAGCATGAAAATCACTTTAATCATGGTAATTTTAGCTCTAACACTGATGATCCACCTACAAATGTGAACTGACGTTCAAAAATAAAACATTTGAAAACGGACCATTTTCCACATTTCTGAAGCATGACGTAATGGGGGGGTGTTATCTCTTTTGTCGAAAATCAGCCGTTTTTGCTCGAACATTAAATGCCTCCAAATGGTATTTAATTAACTTCCCGGGGTGAAGAAACCCTTTTTGAGAACTCAGAGTGAGTAAATTGGCCATTTTCATGCACTTTTAACCATTCCATAAATCTTGTGTTTTGGGCCCCTGGAAGCATGAAAATCACTTTAAACATGCTAATTTTAGCTCTAACACTGATGATCCACCTACAAATGTGAACTGACGTTCAAAAATAAAACATTTGAAAACGGACCATTTTCCACATTTCTGAAGCATGACGTAATGGGGGGGTGTTATCTCTTTTGTCGAAAATCAGCCGTTTTTGCTCGAACATTAAATGCCTCCAAATGGTATTTAATTAACTTCCCGAGCCCCTGGAAGCATGAAAATCACTTTAAACATGCTAATTTTAGCTCTAACACTGATGATCCACCTACAAATGTGAACTGACGTTCAAAAATAAAACATTTGAAAACGGACCATTTTCCACATTTCTGAAGCATGACGTAATGGGGGGGTGTTATCTCTTTTGTCGAAAATCAGCCGTTTTTGCTCGAACATTAAATGCCTCCAAATGGTATTTAATTAACTTCCCGGGGTGAAGAAACCCTTTTTGAGAACTCAGAGTGAGTAAATTGGCCATTTTCATGCACTTTTAACCATTCCATAAATCTTGTGTTTTGGGCCCCTGCAAGCATGAAAATCACTTTAAACATGCTAATTTTAGCTCTAACACTGATGATCCACCTACAAATGTGAACTGACGTTCAAAAATAAAACATTTGAAAACGGACCATTTTCCACATTTCTGAAGCATGACGTAATGGGGGGGTGTTATCTCTTTTGTCGAAAATCAGCCGTTTTTGCTCGAACATTAAATGCCTCCAAATGGTATTTAATTAACTTCCCGAGCCCCTGGAAGCATGAAAATCACTTTAAACATGCTAATTTTAGCTCTAACACTGATGATCCACCTACAAATGTGAACTGACGTTCAAAAATAAAACATTTGAAAACGGACCATTTTCCACATTTCTGAAGCATGACGTAATGGGGGGGTGTTATCTCTTTTGTCGAAAATCAGCCGTTCTTGCTCGAACATTAAATGCCTCCAAATGGTATTTAATTAACTTCCCGGGGTGAAGAAACCCTTTTTGAGAACTCAGAGTGAGTAAATTGGCCATTTTCATGCACTTTTAACCATTCCATAAATCTTGTGTTTTGGGCCCCTGGAAGCATGAAAATCACTTTAAACATGCTAATTTTAGCTCTAACACTGATGATCCACCTACAAATGTGAACTGACGTTCAAAAATAAAACATTTGAAAACGGACCATTTTCCACATTTCTGAAGCATGACGTAATGGGGGGGTGTTATCTCTTTTGTCGAAAATCAGCCGTTTTTGCTCGAACATTAAATGCCTCCAAATGGTATTTAATTAACTTCCCGAGCCCCTGGAAGCATGAAAATCACTTTAAACATGCTAATTTTAGCTCTAACACTGATGATCCACCTACAAATGTGAACTGACGTTCAAAAATAAAACATTTGAAAACGGACCATTTTCCACATTTCTGAAGCATGACGTAATGGGGGGGTGTTATCTCTTTTGTCGAAAATCAGCCGTTTTTGCTCGAACATTAAATGCCTCCAAATGGTATTTAATTAACTTCCCGGGGTGAAGAAACCCTTTTTGAGAACTCAGAGTGAGTAAATTGGCCATTTTCATGCACTTTTAACCATTACATAAATCTTGTGTTTTGGGCCCCTGGAAGCATGAAAATCACTTTAAACATGCTAGATTTAGCTCTAACACTGATGATCCACCTACAAATGTGAACTGACGTTCAAAAATAAAACATTTGAAAACGGACCATTTTCCACATTTCTGAAGCATGACGTAATGGGGGGTGTTATCTCTTTTGTCGAAAATCAGCCGTTTTTGCTCGAACATTAAATGCCTCCAAATGGTATTTAATTAACTTCCCGAGCCCCTGGAAGCATGAAAATCACTTTAATCATGGTAATTTTAGCTCTAACACTGATGATCCACCTACAAATGTGAACTGACGTTCAAAAATAAAACATTTGAAAACGGACCATTTTCCACATTTCTGAAGCATGACGTAATGGGGGGGTGTTATCTCTTTTGTCGAAAATCAGCCGTTTTTGCTCGAACATTAAATGCCTCCAAATGGTATTTAATTAACTTCCCGGGGTGAAGAAACCCTTTTTGAGAACTCAGAGTGAGTAAATTGGCCATTTTCATGCACTTTTAACCATTCCATAAATCTTGTGTTTTGGGCCCCTGGAAGCATGAAAATCACTTTAAACATGCTAATTTTAGCTCTAACACTGATGATCCACCTACAAATGTGAACTGACGTTCAAAAATAAAACATTTGAAAACGGACCATTTTCCACATTTCTGAAGCATGACGTAATGGGGGGGTGTTATCTCTTTTGTCGAAAATCAGCCGTTTTTGCTCGAACATTAAATGCCTCCAAATGGTATTTAATTAACTTCCCGGGGTGAAGAAACCCTTTTTGAGAACTCAGAGTGAGTAAATTGGCCATTTTCATGCACTTTTAACCATTCCATAAATCTTGTGTTTTGGGCCCCTGCAAGCATGAAAATCACTTTAAACATGCTAATTTTAGCTCTAACACTGATGATCCACCTACAAATGTGAACTGACGTTCAAAAATAAAACATTTGAAAACGGACCATTTTCCACATTTCTGAAGCATGACGTAATGGGGGGGTGTTATCTCTTTTGTCGAAAATCAGCCGTTTTTGCTCGAACATTAAATGCCTCCAAATGGTATTTAATTAACTTCCCGAGCCCCTGGAAGCATGAAAATCACTTTAAACATGCTAATTTTAGCTCTAACACTGATGATCCACCTACAAATGTGAACTGACGTTCAAAAATAAAACATTTGAAAACGGACCATTTTCCACATTTCTGAAGCATGACGTAATGGGGGGGTGTTATCTCTTTTGTCGAAAATCAGCCGTTCTTGCTCGAACATTAAATGCCTCCAAATGGTATTTAATTAACTTCCCGGGGTGAAGAAACCCTTTTTGAGAACTCAGAGTGAGTAAATTGGCCATTTTCATGCACTTTTAACCATTCCATAAATCTTGTGTTTTGGGCCCCTGGAAGCATGAAAATCACTTTAAACATGCTAATTTTAGCTCTAACACTGATGATCCACCTACAAATGTGAACTGACGTTCAAAAATAAAACATTTGAAAACGGACCATTTTCCACATTTCTGAAGCATGACGTAATGGGGGGGTGTTATCTCTTTTGTCGAAAATCAGCCGTTTTTGCTCGAACATTAAATGCCTCCAAATGGTATTTAATTAACTTCCCGGGGTGAAGAAACCCTTTTTGAGAACTCAGAGTGAGTAAATTGGCCATTTTCATGCACTTTTAACCATTCCATAAATCTTGTGTTTTGGGCCCCTGCAAGCATGAAAATCACTTTAAACATGCTAATTTTAGCTCTAACACTGATGATCCACCTACAAATGTGAACTGACGTTCAAAAATAAAACATTTGAAAACGGACCATTTTCCACATTTCTGAAGCATGACGTAATGGGGGGGTGTTATCTCTTTTGTCGAAAATCAGCCGTTTTTGCTCGAACATTAAATGCCTCCAAATGGTATTTAATTAACTTCCCGAGCCCCTGGAAGCATGAAAATCACTTTAAACATGCTAATTTTAGCTCTAACACTGATGATCCACCTACAAATGTGAACTGACGTTCAAAAATAAAACATTTGAAAACGGACCATTTTCCACATTTCTGAAGCATGACGTAATGGGGGGGTGTTATCTCTTTTGTCGAAAATCAGCCGTTCTTGCTCGAACATTAAATGCCTCCAAATGGTATTTAATTAACTTCCCGGGGTGAAGAAACCCTTTTTGAGAACTCAGAGTGAGTAAATTGGCCATTTTCATGCACTTTTAACCATTCCATAAATCTTGTGTTTTGGGCCCCTGGAAGCATGAAAATCACTTTAAACATGCTAATTTTAGCTCTAACACTGATGATCCACCTACAAATGTGAACTGACGTTCAAAAATAAAACATTTGAAAACGGACCATTTTCCACATTTCTGAAGCATGACGTAATGGGGGGGTGTTATCTCTTTTGTCGAAAATCAGCCGTTTTTGCTCGAACATTAAATGCCTCCAAATGGTATTTAATTAACTTCCCGAGCCCCTGGAAGCATGAAAATCACTTTAAACATGCTAATTTTAGCTCTAACACTGATGATCCACCTACAAATGTGAACTGACGTTCAAAAATAAAACATTTGAAAACGGACCATTTTCCACATTTCTGAAGCATGACGTAATGGGGGGGTGTTATCTCTTTTGTCGAAAATCAGCCGTTTTTGCTCGAACATTAAATGCCTCCAAATGGTATTTAATTAACTTCCCGGGGTGAAGAAACCCTTTTTGAGAACTCAGAGTGAGTAAATTGGCCATTTTCATGCACTTTTAACCATTCCATAAATCTTGTGTTTTGGGCCCCTGGAAGCATGAAAATCACTTTAAACATGCTAGATTTAGCTCTAACACTGATGATCCACCTACAAATGTGAACTGACGTTCAAAAATAAAACATTTGAAAACGGACCATTTTCCACATTTCTGAAGCATGACGTAATGGGGGGTGTTATCTCTTTTGTCGAAAATCAGCCGTTTTTGCTCGAACATTAAATGCCTCCAAATGGTATTTAATTAACTTCCCGAGCCCCTGGAAGCATGAAAATCACTTTAATCATGGTAATTTTAGCTCTAACACTGATGATCCACCTACAAATGTGAACTGACGTTCAAAAATAAAACATTTGAAAACGGACCATTTTCCACATTTCTGAAGCATGACGTAATGGGGGGGTGTTATCTCTTTTGTCGAAAATCAGCCGTTTTTGCTCGAACATTAAATGCCTCCAAATGGTATTTAATTAACTTCCCGGGGTGAAGAAACCCTTTTTGAGAACTCAGAGTGAGTAAATTGGCCATTTTCATGCACTTTTAACCATTCCATAAATCTTGTGTTTTGGGCCCCTGGAAGCATGAAAATCACTTTAAACATGCTAATTTTAGCTCTAACACTGATGATCCACCTACAAATGTGAACTGACGTTCAAAAATAAAACATTTGAAAACGGACCATTTTCCACATTTCTGAAGCATGACGTAATGGGGGGGTGTTATCTCTTTTGTCGAAAATCAGCCGTTTTTGCTCGAACATTAAATGCCTCCAAATGGTATTTAATTAACTTCCCGAGCCCCTGGAAGCATGAAAATCACTTTAAACATGCTAATTTTAGCTCTAACACTGATGATCCACCTACAAATGTGAACTGACGTTCAAAAATAAAACATTTGAAAACGGACCATTTTCCACATTTCTGAAGCATGACGTAATGGGGGGTGTTATCTCTTTTGTCGAAAATCAGCCGTTTTTGCTCGAACATTAAATGCCTCCAAATGGTATTTAATTAACTTCCCGAGCCCCTGGAAGCATGAAAATCACTTTAAACATGCTAATTTTAGCTCTAACACTGATGATCCACCTACAAATGTGAACTGACGTTCAAAAATAAAACATTTGAAAACGGACCATTTTCCACATTTCTGAAGCATGACGTAATGGGGGGGTGTTATCTCTTTTGTCGAAAATCAGCCGTTTTTGCTCGAACATTAAATGCCTCCAAATGGTATTTAATTAACTTCCCGGGGTGAAGAAACCCTTTTTGAGAACTCAGAGTGAGTAAATTGGCCATTTTCATGCACTTTTAACCATTCCATAAATCTTGTGTTTTGGGCCCCTGCAAGCATGAAAATCACTTTAAACATGCTAATTTTAGCTCTAACACTGATGATCCACCTACAAATGTGAACTGACGTTCAAAAATAAAACATTTGAAAACGGACCATTTTCCACATTTCTGAAGCATGACGTAATGGGGGGGTGTTATCTCTTTTGTCGAAAATCAGCCGTTTTTGCTCGAACATTAAATGCCTCCAAATGGTATTTAATTAACTTCCCGAGCCCCTGGAAGCATGAAAATCACTTTAAACATGCTAATTTTAGCTCTAACACTGATGATCCACCTACAAATGTGAACTGACGTTCAAAAATAAAACATTTGAAAACGGACCATTTTCCACATTTCTGAAGCATGACGTAATGGGGGGGTGTTATCTCTTTTGTCGAAAATCAGCCGTTCTTGCTCGAACATTAAATGCCTCCAAATGGTATTTAATTAACTTCCCGGGGTGAAGAAACCCTTTTTGAGAACTCAGAGTGAGTAAATTGGCCATTTTCATGCACTTTTAACCATTCCATAAATCTTGTGTTTTGGGCCCCTGGAAGCATGAAAATCACTTTAAACATGCTAATTTTAGCTCTAACACTGATGATCCACCTACAAATGTGAACTGACGTTCAAAAATAAAACATTTGAAAACGGACCATTTTCCACATTTCTGAAGCATGACGTAATGGGGGGGTGTTATCTCTTTTGTCGAAAATCAGCCGTTTTTGCTCGAACATTAAATGCCTCCAAATGGTATTTAATTAACTTCCCGAGCCCCTGGAAGCATGAAAATCACTTTAAACATGCTAATTTTAGCTCTAACACTGATGATCCACCTACAAATGTGAACTGACGTTCAAAAATAAAACATTTGAAAACGGACCATTTTCCACATTTCTGAAGCATGACGTAATGGGGGGGTGTTATCTCTTTTGTCGAAAATCAGCCGTTTTTGCTCGAACATTAAATGCCTCCAAATGGTATTTAATTAACTTCCCGGGGTGAAGAAACCCTTTTTGAGAACTCAGAGTGAGTAAATTGGCCATTTTCATGCACTTTTAACCATTCCATAAATCTTGTGTTTTGGGCCCCTGGAAGCATGAAAATCACTTTAAACATGCTAGATTTAGCTCTAACACTGATGATCCACCTACAAATGTGAACTGACGTTCAAAAATAAAACATTTGAAAACGGACCATTTTCCACATTTCTGAAGCATGACGTAATGGGGGGTGTTATCTCTTTTGTCGAAAATCAGCCGTTTTTGCTCGAACATTAAATGCCTCCAAATGGTATTTAATTAACTTCCCGAGCCCCTGGAAGCATGAAAATCACTTTAATCATGGTAATTTTAGCTCTAACACTGATGATCCACCTACAAATGTGAACTGACGTTCAAAAATAAAACATTTGAAAACGGACCATTTTCCACATTTCTGAAGCATGACGTAATGGGGGGGTGTTATCTCTTTTGTCGAAAATCAGCCGTTTTTGCTCGAACATTAAATGCCTCCAAATGGTATTTAATTAACTTCCCGGGGTGAAGAAACCCTTTTTGAGAACTCAGAGTGAGTAAATTGGCCATTTTCATGCACTTTTAACCATTCCATAAATCTTGTGTTTTGGGCCCCTGGAAGCATGAAAATCACTTTAAACATGCTAATTTTAGCTCTAACACTGATGATCCACCTACAAATGTGAACTGACGTTCAAAAATAAAACATTTGAAAACGGACCATTTTCCACATTTCTGAAGCATGACGTAATGGGGGGGTGTTATCTCTTTTGTCGAAAATCAGCCGTTTTTGCTCGAACATTAAATGCCTCCAAATGGTATTTAATTAACTTCCCGGGGTGAAGAAACCCTTTTTGAGAACTCAGAGTGAGTAAATTGGCCATTTTCATGCACTTTTAACCATTCCATAAATCTTGTGTTTTGGGCCCCTGCAAGCATGAAAATCACTTTAAACATGCTAATTTTAGCTCTAACACTGATGATCCACCTACAAATGTGAACTGACGTTCAAAAATAAAACATTTGAAAACGGACCATTTTCCACATTTCTGAAGCATGACGTAATGGGGGGGTGTTATCTCTTTTGTCGAAAATCAGCCGTTTTTGCTCGAACATTAAATGCCTCCAAATGGTATTTAATTAACTTCCCGAGCCCCTGGAAGCATGAAAATCACTTTAAACATGCTAATTTTAGCTCTAACACTGATGATCCACCTACAAATGTGAACTGACGTTCAAAAATAAAACATTTGAAAACGGACCATTTTCCACATTTCTGAAGCATGACGTAATGGGGGGGTGTTATCTCTTTTGTCGAAAATCAGCCGTTCTTGCTCGAACATTAAATGCCTCCAAATGGTATTTAATTAACTTCCCGGGGTGAAGAAACCCTTTTTGAGAACTCAGAGTGAGTAAATTGGCCATTTTCATGCACTTTTAACCATTCCATAAATCTTGTGTTTTGGGCCCCTGGAAGCATGAAAATCACTTTAAACATGCTAATTTTAGCTCTAACACTGATGATCCACCTACAAATGTGAACTGACGTTCAAAAATAAAACATTTGAAAACGGACCATTTTCCACATTTCTGAAGCATGACGTAATGGGGGGGTGTTATCTCTTTTGTCGAAAATCAGCCGTTTTTGCTCGAACATTAAATGCCTCCAAATGGTATTTAATTAACTTCCCGAGCCCCTGGAAGCATGAAAATCACTTTAAACATGCTAATTTTAGCTCTAACACTGATGATCCACCTACAAATGTGAACTGACGTTCAAAAATAAAACATTTGAAAACGGACCATTTTCCACATTTCTGAAGCATGACGTAATGGGGGGGTGTTATCTCTTTTGTCGAAAATCAGCCGTTTTTGCTCGAACATTAAATGCCTCCAAATGGTATTTAATTAACTTCCCGGGGTGAAGAAACCCTTTTTGAGAACTCAGAGTGAGTAAATTGGCCATTTTCATGCACTTTTAACCATTCCATAAATCTTGTGTTTTGGGCCCCTGGAAGCATGAAAATCACTTTAAACATGCTAGATTTAGCTCTAACACTGATGATCCACCTACAAATGTGAACTGACGTTCAAAAATAAAACATTTGAAAACGGACCATTTTCCACATTTCTGAAGCATGACGTAATGGGGGGTGTTATCTCTTTTGTCGAAAATCAGCCGTTTTTGCTCGAACATTAAATGCCTCCAAATGGTATTTAATTAACTTCCCGAGCCCCTGGAAGCATGAAAATCACTTTAATCATGGTAATTTTAGCTCTAACACTGATGATCCACCTACAAATGTGAACTGACGTTCAAAAATAAAACATTTGAAAACGGACCATTTTCCACATTTCTGAAGCATGACGTAATGGGGGGGTGTTATCTCTTTTGTCGAAAATCAGCCGTTTTTGCTCGAACATTAAATGCCTCCAAATGGTATTTAATTAACTTCCCGGGGTGAAGAAACCCTTTTTGAGAACTCAGAGTGAGTAAATTGGCCATTTTCATGCACTTTTAACCATTCCATAAATCTTGTGTTTTGGGCCCCTGGAAGCATGAAAATCACTTTAAACATGCTAATTTTAGCTCTAACACTGATGATCCACCTACAAATGTGAACTGACGTTCAAAAATAAAACATTTGAAAACGGACCATTTTCCACATTTCTGAAGCATGACGTAATGGGGGGGTGTTATCTCTTTTGTCGAAAATCAGCCGTTTTTGCTCGAACATTAAATGCCTCCAAATGGTATTTAATTAACTTCCCGGGGTGAAGAAACCCTTTTTGAGAACTCAGAGTGAGTAAATTGGCCATTTTCATGCACTTTTAACCATTCCATAAATCTTGTGTTTTGGGCCCCTGCAAGCATGAAAATCACTTTAAACATGCTAATTTTAGCTCTAACACTGATGATCCACCTACAAATGTGAACTGACGTTCAAAAATAAAACATTTGAAAACGGACCATTTTCCACATTTCTGAAGCATGACGTAATGGGGGGGTGTTATCTCTTTTGTCGAAAATCAGCCGTTTTTGCTCGAACATTAAATGCCTCCAAATGGTATTTAATTAACTTCCCGAGCCCCTGGAAGCATGAAAATCACTTTAAACATGCTAATTTTAGCTCTAACACTGATGATCCACCTACAAATGTGAACTGACGTTCAAAAATAAAACATTTGAAAACGGACCATTTTCCACATTTCTGAAGCATGACGTAATGGGGGGGTGTTATCTCTTTTGTCGAAAATCAGCCGTTTTTGCTCGAACATTAAATGCCTCCAAATGGTATTTAATTAACTTCCCGGGGTGAAGAAACCCTTTTTGAGAACTCAGAGTGAGTAAATTGGCCATTTTCATGCACTTTTAACCATTCCATAAATCTTGTGTTTTGGGCCCCTGGAAGCATGAAAATCACTTTAAACATGCTAATTTTAGCTCTAACACTGATGATCCACCTACAAATGTGAACTGACGTTCAAAAATAAAACATTTGAAAACGGACCATTTTCCACATTTCTGAAGCATGACGTAATGGGGGGGTGTTATCTCTTTTGTCGAAAATCAGCCGTTTTTGCTCGAACATTAAATGCCTCCAAATGGTATTTAATTAACTTCCCGAGCCCCTGGAAGCATGAAAATCACTTTAAACATGCTAATTTTAGCTCTAACACTGATGATCCACCTACAAATGTGAACTGACGTTCAAAAATAAAACATTTGAAAACGGACCATTTTCCACATTTCTGAAGCATGACGTAATGGGGGGGTGTTATCTCTTTTGTCGAAAATCAGCCGTTTTTGCTCGAACATTAAATGCCTCCAAATGGTATTTAATTAACTTCCCGGGGTGAAGAAACCCTTTTTGAGAACTCAGAGTGAGTAAATTGGCCATTTTCATGCACTTTTAACCATTCCATAAATCTTGTGTTTTGGGCCCCTGGAAGCATGAAAATCACTTTAAACATGCTAGATTTAGCTCTAACACTGATGATCCACCTACAAATGTGAACTGACGTTCAAAAATAAAACATTTGAAAACGGACCATTTTCCACATTTCTGAAGCATGACGTAATGGGGGGTGTTATCTCTTTTGTCGAAAATCAGCCGTTTTTGCTCGAACATTAAATGCCTCCAAATGGTATTTAATTAACTTCCCGAGCCCCTGGAAGCATGAAAATCACTTTAATCATGGTAATTTTAGCTCTAACACTGATGATCCACCTACAAATGTGAACTGACGTTCAAAAATAAAACATTTGAAAACGGACCATTTTCCACATTTCTGAAGCATGACGTAATGGGGGGGTGTTATCTCTTTTGTCGAAAATCAGCCGTTTTTGCTCGAACATTAAATGCCTCCAAATGGTATTTAATTAACTTCCCGGGGTGAAGAAACCCTTTTTGAGAACTCAGAGTGAGTAAATTGGCCATTTTCATGCACTTTTAACCATTCCATAAATCTTGTGTTTTGGGCCCCTGGAAGCATGAAAATCACTTTAAACATGCTAATTTTAGCTCTAACACTGATGATCCACCTACAAATGTGAACTGACGTTCAAAAATAAAACATTTGAAAACGGACCATTTTCCACATTTCTGAAGCATGACGTAATGGGGGGGTGTTATCTCTTTTGTCGAAAATCAGCCGTTTTTGCTTGAACATTAAATGCCTCCAAATGGTATTTAATTAACTTCCCGAGCCCCTGGAAGCATGAAAATCACTTTAAACATGCTAATTTTAGCTCTAACACTGATGATCCACCTACAAATGTGAACTGACGTTCAAAAATAAAACATTTGAAAACGGACCATTTTCCACATTTCTGAAGCATGACGTAATGGGGGGGTGTTATCTCTTTTGTCGAAAATCAGCCGTTTTTGCTCGAACATTAAATGCCTCCAAATGGTATTTAATTAACTTCCCGGGGTGAAGAAACCCTTTTTGAGAACTCAGAGTGAGTAAATTGGCCATTTTCATGCACTTTTAACCATTCCATAAATCTTGTGTTTTGGGCCCCTGCAAGCATGAAAATCACTTTAAACATGCTAATTTTAGCTCTAACACTGATGATCCACCTACAAATGTGAACTGACGTTCAAAAATAAAACATTTGAAAACGGACCATTTTCCACATTTCTGAAGCATGACGTAATGGGGGGGTGTTATCTCTTTTGTCGAAAATCAGCCGTTTTTGCTCGAACATTAAATGCCTCCAAATGGTATTTAATTAACTTCCCGAGCCCCTGGAAGCATGAAAATCACTTTAAACATGCTAATTTTAGCTCTAACACTGATGATCCACCTACAAATGTGAACTGACGTTCAAAAATAAAACATTTGAAAACGGACTATTTTCCACATTTCTGAAGCATGACGTAATGGGGGGGTGTTATCTCTTTTGTCGAAAATCAGCCGTTCTTGCTCGAACATTAAATGCCTCCAAATGGTATTTAATTAACTTCCCGGGGTGAAGAAACCCTTTTTGAGAACTCAGAGTGAGTAAATTGGCCATTTTCATGCACTTTTAACCATTCCATAAATCTTGTGTTTTGGGCCCCTGGAAGCATGAAAATCACTTTAAACATGCTAATTTTAGCTCTAACACTGATGATCCACCTACAAATGTGAACTGACGTTCAAAAATAAAACATTTGAAAACGGACCATTTTCCACATTTCTGAAGCATGACGTAATGGGGGGGTGTTATCTCTTTTGTCGAAAATCAGCCGTTTTTGCTCGAACATTAAATGCCTCCAAATGGTATTTAATTAACTTCCCGAGCCCCTGGAAGCATGAAAATCACTTTAAACATGCTAATTTTAGCTCTAACACTGATGATCCACCTACAAATGTGAACTGACGTTCAAAAATAAAACATTTGAAAACGGACCATTTTCCACATTTCTGAAGCATGACGTAATGGGGGGGTGTTATCTCTTTTGTCGAAAATCAGCCGTTTTTGCTCGAACATTAAATGCCTCCAAATGGTATTTAATTAACTTCCCGGGGTGAAGAAACCCTTTTTGAGAACTCAGAGTGAGTAAATTGGCCATTTTCATGCACTTTTAACCATTCCATAAATCTTGTGTTTTGGGCCCCTGGAAGCATGAAAATCACTTTAAACATGCTAGATTTAGCTCTAACACTGATGATCCACCTACAAATGTGAACTGACGTTCAAAAATAAAACATTTGAAAACGGACCATTTTCCACATTTCTGAAGCATGACGTAATGGGGGGGTGTTATCTCTTTTGTCGAAAATCAGCCGTTTTTGCTCGAACATTAAATGCCTCCAAATGGTATTTAATTAACTTCCCGAGCCCCTGGAAGCATGAAAATCACTTTAAACATGCTAATTTTAGCTCTAACACTGATGATCCACCTACAAATGTGAACTGACGTTCAAAAATAAAACATTTGAAAACGGACCATTTTCCACATTTCTGAAGCATGACGTAATGGGGGGGTGTTATCTCTTTTGTCGAAAATCAGCCGTTTTTGCTCGAACATTAAATGCCTCCAAATGGTATTTAATTAACTTCCCGGGGTGAAGAAACCCTTTTTGAGAACTCAGAGTGAGTAAATTGGCCATTTTCATGCACTTTTAACCATTCCATAAATCTTGTGTTTTGGGCCCCTGCAAGCATGAAAATCACTTTAAACATGCTAATTTTAGCTCTAACACTGATGATCCACCTACAAATGTGAACTGACGTTCAAAAATAAAACATTTGAAAACGGACCATTTTCCACATTTCTGAAGCATGACGTAATGGGGGGGTGTTATCTCTTTTGTCGAAAATCAGCCGTTTTTGCTCGAACATTAAATGCCTCCAAATGGTATTTAATTAACTTCCCGAGCCCCTGGAAGCATGAAAATCACTTTAAACATGCTAATTTTAGCTCTAACACTGATGATCCACCTACAAATGTGAACTGACGTTCAAAAATAAAACATTTGAAAACGGACCATTTTCCACATTTCTGAAGCATGACGTAATGGGGGGGTGTTATCTCTTTTGTCGAAAATCAGCCGTTCTTGCTCGAACATTAAATGCCTCCAAATGGTATTTAATTAACTTCCCGGGGTGAAGAAACCCTTTTTGAGAACTCAGAGTGAGTAAATTGGCCATTTTCATGCACTTTTAACCATTCCATAAATCTTGTGTTTTGGGCCCCTGGAAGCATGAAAATCACTTTAAACATGCTAATTTTAGCTCTAACACTGATGATCCACCTACAAATGTGAACTGACGTTCAAAAATAAAACATTTGAAAACGGACCATTTTCCACATTTCTGAAGCATGACGTAATGGGGGGGTGTTATCTCTTTTGTCGAAAATCAGCCGTTTTTGCTCGAACATTAAATGCCTCCAAATGGTATTTAATTAACTTCCCGAGCCCCTGGAAGCATGAAAATCACTTTAAACATGCTAATTTTAGCTCTAACACTGATGATCCACCTACAAATGTGAACTGACGTTCAAAAATAAAACATTTGAAAACGGACCATTTTCCACATTTCTGAAGCATGACGTAATGGGGGGGTGTTATCTCTTTTGTCGAAAATCAGCCGTTTTTGCTCGAACATTAAATGCCTCCAAATGGTATTTAATTAACTTCCCGGGGTGAAGAAACCCTTTTTGAGAACTCAGAGTGAGTAAATTGGCCATTTTCATGCACTTTTAACCATTCCATAAATCTTGTGTTTTGGGCCCGTGGAAGCATGAAAATCACTTTAAACATGCTAGATTTAGCTCTAACACTGATGATCCACCTACAAATGTGAACTGACGTTCAAAAATAAAACATTTGAAAACGGACCATTTTCCACATTTCTGAAGCATGACGTAATGGGGGGTGTTATCTCTTTTGTCGAAAATCAGCCGTTTTTGCTCGAACATTAAATGCCTCCAAATGGTATTTAATTAACTTCCCGAGCCCCTGGAAGCATGAAAATCACTTTAATCATGGTAATTTTAGCTCTAACACTGATGATCCACCTACAAATGTGAACTGACGTTCAAAAATAAAACATTTGAAAACGGACCATTTTCCACATTTCTGAAGCATGACGTAATGGGGGGGTGTTATCTCTTTTGTCGAAAATCAGCCGTTTTTGCTCGAACATTAAATGCCTCCAAATGGTATTTAATTAACTTCCCGGGGTGAAGAAACCCTTTTTGAGAACTCAGAGTGAGTAAATTGGCCATTTTCATGCACTTTTAACCATTCCATAAATCTTGTGTTTTGGGCCCCTGGAAGCATGAAAATCACTTTAAACATGCTAATTTTAGCTCTAACACTGATGATCCACCTACAAATGTGAACTGACGTTCAAAAATAAAACATTTGAAAACGGACCATTTTCCACATTTCTGAAGCATGACGTAATGGGGGGGTGTTATCTCTTTTGTCGAAAATCAGCCGTTTTTGCTCGAACATTAAATGCCTCCAAATGGTATTTAATTAACTTCCCGAGCCCCTGGAAGCATGAAAATCACTTTAAACATGCTAATTTTAGCTCTAACACTGATGATCCACCTACAAATGTGAACTGACGTTCAAAAATAAAACATTTGAAAACGGACCATTTTCCACATTTCTGAAGCATGACGTAATGGGGGGGTGTTATCTCTTTTGTCGAAAATCAGCCGTTTTTGCTCGAACATTAAATGCCTCCAAATGGTATTTAATTAACTTCCCGGGGTGAAGAAACCCTTTTTGAGAACTCAGAGTGAGTAAATTGGCCATTTTCATGCACTTTTAACCATTCCATAAATCTTGTGTTTTGGGCCCCTGCAAGCATGAAAATCACTTTAAACATGCTAATTTTAGCTCTAACACTGATGATCCACCTACAAATGTGAACTGACGTTCAAAAATAAAACATTTGAAAACGGACCATTTTCCACATTTCTGAAGCATGACGTAATGGGGGGGTGTTATCTCTTTTGTCGAAAATCAGCCGTTTTTGCTCGAACATTAAATGCCTCCAAATGGTATTTAATTAACTTCCCGAGCCCCTGGAAGCATGAAAATCACTTTAAACATGCTAATTTTAGCTCTAACACTGATGATCCACCTACAAATGTGAACTGACGTTCAAAAATAAAACATTTGAAAACGGACCATTTTCCACATTTCTGAAGCATGACGTAATGGGGGGGTGTTATCTCTTTTGTCGAAAATCAGCCGTTCTTGCTCGAACATTAAATGCCTCCAAATGGTATTTAATTAACTTCCCGGGGTGAAGAAACCCTTTTTGAGAACTCAGAGTGAGTAAATTGGCCATTTTCATGCACTTTTAACCATTCCATAAATCTTGTGTTTTGGGCCCCTGGAAGCATGAAAATCACTTTAAACATGCTAATTTTAGCTCTAACACTGATGATCCACCTACAAATGTGAACTGACGTTCAAAAATAAAACATTTGAAAACGGACCATTTTCCACATTTCTGAAGCATGACGTAATGGGGGGGTGTTATCTCTTTTGTCGAAAATCAGCCGTTTTTGCTCGAACATTAAATGCCTCCAAATGGTATTTAATTAACTTCCCGAGCCCCTGGAAGCATGAAAATCACTTTAAACATGCTAATTTTAGCTCTAACACTGATGATCCACCTACAAATGTGAACTGACGTTCAAAAATAAAACATTTGAAAACGGACCATTTTCCACATTTCTGAAGCATGACGTAATGGGGGGGTGTTATCTCTTTTGTCGAAAATCAGCCGTTTTTGCTCGAACATTAAATGCCTCCAAATGGTATTTAATTAACTTCCCGGGGTGAAGAAACCCTTTTTGAGAACTCAGAGTGAGTAAATTGGCCATTTTCATGCACTTTTAACCATTCCATAAATCTTGTGTTTTGGGCCCCTGGAAGCATGAAAATCACTTTAAACATGCTAGATTTAGCTCTAACACTGATGATCCACCTACAAATGTGAACTGACGTTCAAAAATAAAACATTTGAAAACGGACCATTTTCCACATTTCTGAAGCATGACGTAATGGGGGGTGTTATCTCTTTTGTCGAAAATCAGCCGTTTTTGCTCGAACATTAAATGCCTCCAAATGGTATTTAATTAACTTCCCGAGCCCCTGGAAGCATGAAAATCACTTTAATCATGGTAATTTTAGCTCTAACACTGATGATCCACCTACAAATGTGAACTGACGTTCAAAAATAAAACATTTGAAAACGGACCATTTTCCACATTTCTGAAGCATGACGTAATGGGGGGGTGTTATCTCTTTTGTCGAAAATCAGCCGTTTTTGCTCGAACATTAAATGCCTCCAAATGGTATTTAATTAACTTCCCGGGGTGAAGAAACCCTTTTTGAGAACTCAGAGTGAGTAAATTGGCCATTTTCATGCACTTTTAACCATTCCATAAATCTTGTGTTTTGGGCCCCTGGAAGCATGAAAATCACTTTAAACATGCTAATTTTAGCTCTAACACTGATGATCCACCTACAAATGTGAACTGACGTTCAAAAATAAAACATTTGAAAACGGACCATTTTCCACATTTCTGAAGCATGACGTAATGGGGGGGTGTTATCTCTTTTGTCGAAAATCAGCCGTTTTTGCTCGAACATTAAATGCCTCCAAATGGTATTTAATTAACTTCCCGAGCCCCTGGAAGCATGAAAATCACTTTAAACATGCTAATTTTAGCTCTAACACTGATGATCCACCTACAAATGTGAACTGACGTTCAAAAATAAAACATTTGAAAACGGACCATTTTCCACATTTCTGAAGCATGACGTAATGGGGGGGTGTTATCTCTTTTGTCGAAAATCAGCCGTTTTTGCTCGAACATTAAATGCCTCCAAATGGTATTTAATTAACTTCCCGGGGTGAAGAAACCCTTTTTGAGAACTCAGAGTGAGTAAATTGGCCATTTTCATGCACTTTTAACCATTCCATAAATCTTGTGTTTTGGGCCCCTGCAAGCATGAAAATCACTTTAAACATGCTAATTTTAGCTCTAACACTGATGATCCACCTACAAATGTGAACTGACGTTCAAAAATAAAACATTTGAAAACGGACCATTTTCCACATTTCTGAAGCATGACGTAATGGGGGGGTGTTATCTCTTTTGTCGAAAATCAGCCGTTTTTGCTCGAACATTAAATGCCTCCAAATGGTATTTAATTAACTTCCCGAGCCCCTGGAAGCATGAAAATCACTTTAAACATGCTAATTTTAGCTCTAACACTGATGATCCACCTACAAATGTGAACTGACGTTCAAAAATAAAACATTTGAAAACGGACCATTTTCCACATTTCTGAAGCATGACGTAATGGGGGGGTGTTATCTCTTTTGTCGAAAATCAGCCGTTCTTGCTCGAACATTAAATGCCTCCAAATGGTATTTAATTAACTTCCCGGGGTGAAGAAACCCTTTTTGAGAACTCAGAGTGAGTAAATTGGCCATTTTCATGCACTTTTAACCATTCCATAAATCTTGTGTTTTGGGCCCCTGGAAGCATGAAAATCACTTTAAACATGCTAATTTTAGCTCTAACACTGATGATCCACCTACAAATGTGAACTGACGTTCAAAAATAAAACATTTGAAAACGGACCATTTTCCACATTTCTGAAGCATGACGTAATGGGGGGGTGTTATCTCTTTTGTCGAAAATCAGCCGTTTTTGCTCGAACATTAAATGCCTCCAAATGGTATTTAATTAACTTCCCGAGCCCCTGGAAGCATGAAAATCACTTTAAACATGCTAATTTTAGCTCTAACACTGATGATCCACCTACAAATGTGAACTGACGTTCAAAAATAAAACATTTGAAAACGGACCATTTTCCACATTTCTGAAGCATGACGTAATGGGGGGGTGTTATCTCTTTTGTCGAAAATCAGCCGTTTTTGCTCGAACATTAAATGCCTCCAAATGGTATTTAATTAACTTCCCGGGGTGAAGAAACCCTTTTTGAGAACTCAGAGTGAGTAAATTGGCCATTTTCATGCACTTTTAACCATTCCATAAATCTTGTGTTTTGGGCCCCTGCAAGCATGAAAATCACTTTAAACATGCTAATTTTAGCTCTAACACTGATGATCCACCTACAAATGTGAACTGACGTTCAAAAATAAAACATTTGAAAACGGACCATTTTCCACATTTCTGAAGCATGACGTAATGGGGGGGTGTTATCTCTTTTGTCGAAAATCAGCCGTTTTTGCTCGAACATTAAATGCCTCCAAATGGTATTTAATTAACTTCCCGAGCCCCTGGAAGCATGAAAATCACTTTAAACATGCTAATTTTAGCTCTAACACTGATGATCCACCTACAAATGTGAACTGACGTTCAAAAATAAAACATTTGAAAACGGACCATTTTCCACATTTCTGAAGCATGACGTAATGGGGGGGTGTTATCTCTTTTGTCGAAAATCAGCCGTTCTTGCTCGAACATTAAATGCCTCCAAATGGTATTTAATTAACTTCCCGGGGTGAAGAAACCCTTTTTGAGAACTCAGAGTGAGTAAATTGGCCATTTTCATGCACTTTTAACCATTCCATAAATCTTGTGTTTTGGGCCCCTGGAAGCATGAAAATCACTTTAAACATGCTAATTTTAGCTCTAACACTGATGATCCACCTACAAATGTGAACTGACGTTCAAAAATAAAACATTTGAAAACGGACCATTTTCCACATTTCTGAAGCATGACGTAATGGGGGGGTGTTATCTCTTTTGTCGAAAATCAGCCGTTTTTGCTCGAACATTAAATGCCTCCAAATGGTATTTAATTAACTTCCCGAGCCCCTGGAAGCATGAAAATCACTTTAAACATGCTAATTTTAGCTCTAACACTGATGATCCACCTACAAATGTGAACTGACGTTCAAAAATAAAACATTTGAAAACGGACCATTTTCCACATTTCTGAAGCATGACGTAATGGGGGGGTGTTATCTCTTTTGTCGAAAATCAGCCGTTTTTGCTCGAAAATTAAATGCCTCCAAATGGTATTTAATTAACTTCCCGGGGTGAAGAAACCCTTTTTGAGAACTCAGAGTGAGTAAATTGGCCATTTTCATGCACTTTTAACCATTCCATAAATCTTGTGTTTTGGGCCCCTGGAAGCATGAAAATCACTTTAAACATGCTAGATTTAGCTCTAACACTGATGATCCACCTACAAATGTGAACTGACGTTCAAAAATAAAACATTTGAAAACGGACCATTTTCCACATTTCTGAAGCATGACGTAATGGGGGGTGTTATCTCTTTTGTCGAAAATCAGCCGTTTTTGCTCGAACATTAAATGCCTCCAAATGGTATTTAATTAACTTCCCGAGCCCCTGGAAGCATGAAAATCACTTTAATCATGGTAATTTTAGCTCTAACACTGATAATCCACCTACAAATGTGAACTGACGTTCAAAAATAAAACATTTGAAAACGGACCATTTTCCACATTTCTGAAGCATGACGTAATGGGGGGGTGTTATCTCTTTTGTCGAAAATCAGCCGTTTTTGCTCGAACATTAAATGCCTCCAAATGGTATTTAATTAACTTCCCGGGGTGAAGAAACCCTTTTTGAGAACTCAGAGTGAGTAAATTGGCCATTTTCATGCACTTTTAACCATTCCATAAATCTTGTGTTTTGGGCCCCTGGAAGCATGAAAATCACTTTAAACATGCTAATTTTAGCTCTAACACTGATGATCCACCTACAAATGTGAACTGACGTTCAAAAATAAAACATTTGAAAACGGACCATTTTCCACATTTCTGAAGCATGACGTAATGGGGGGGTGTTATCTCTTTTGTCGAAAATCAGCCGTTTTTGCTCGAACATTAAATGCCTCCAAATGGTATTTAATTAACTTCCCGAGCCCCTGGAAGCATGAAAATCACTTTAAACATGCTAATTTTAGCTCTAACACTGATGATCCACCTACAAATGTGAACTGACGTTCAAAAATAAAACATTTGAAAACGGACCATTTTCCACATTTCTGAAGCATGACGTAATGGGGGGGTGTTATCTCTTTTGTCGAAAATCAGCCGTTTTTGCTCGAACATTAAATGCCTCCAAATGGTATTTAATTAACTTCCCGGGGTGAAGAAACCCTTTTTGAGAACTCAGAGTGAGTAAATTGGCCATTTTCATGCACTTTTAACCATTCCATAAATCTTGTGTTTTGGGCCCCTGCAAGCATGAAAATCACTTTAAACATGCTAATTTTAGCTCTAACACTGATGATCCACCTACAAATGTGAACTGACGTTCAAAAATAAAACATTTGAAAACGGACCATTTTCCACATTTCTGAAGCATGACGTAATGGGGGGGTGTTATCTCTTTTGTCGAAAATCAGCCGTTTTTGCTCGAACATTAAATGCCTCCAAATGGTATTTAATTAACTTCCCGAGCCCCTGGAAGCATGAAAATCACTTTAAACATGCTAATTTTAGCTCTAACACTGATGATCCACCTACAAATGTGAACTGACGTTCAAAAATAAAACATTTGAAAACGGACCATTTTCCACATTTCTGAAGCATGACGTAATGGGGGGGTGTTATCTCTTTTGTCGAAAATCAGCCGTTCTTGCTCGAACATTAAATGCCTCCAAATGGTATTTAATTAACTTCCCGGGGTGAAGAAACCCTTTTTGAGAACTCAGAGTGAGTAAATTGGCCATTTTCATGCACTTTTAACCATTCCATAAATCTTGTGTTTTGGGCCCCTGGAAGCATGAAAATCACTTTAAACATGCTAATTTTAGCTCTAACACTGATGATCCACCTACAAATGTGAACTGACGTTCAAAAATAAAACATTTGAAAACGGACCATTTTCCACATTTCTGAAGCATGACGTAATGGGGGGGTGTTATCTCTTTTGTCGAAAATCAGCCGTTTTTGCTCGAACATTAAATGCCTCCAAATGGTATTTAATTAACTTCCCGAGCCCCTGGAAGCATGAAAATCACTTTAAACATGCTAATTTTAGCTCTAACACTGATGATCCACCTACAAATGTGAACTGACGTTCAAAAATAAAACATTTGAAAACGGACCATTTTCCACATTTCTGAAGCATGACGTAATGGGGGGGTGTTATCTCTTTTGTCGAAAATCAGCCGTTTTTGCTCGAACATTAAATGCCTCCAAATGGTATTTAATTAACTTCCCGGGGTGAAGAAACCCTTTTTGAGAACTCAGAGTGAGTAAATTGGCCATTTTCATGCACTTTTAACCATTCCATAAATCTTGTGTTTTGGGCCCCTGGAAGCATGAAAATCACTTTAAACATGCTAGATTTAGCTCTAACACTGATGATCCACCTACAAATGTGAACTGACGTTCAAAAATAAAACATTTGAAAACGGACCATTTTCCACATTTCTGAAGCATGACGTAATGGGGGGTGTTATCTCTTTTGTCGAAAATCAGCCGTTTTTGCTCGAACATTAAATGCCTCCAAATGGTATTTAATTAACTTCCCGAGCCCCTGGAAGCATGAAAATCACTTTAATCATGGTAATTTTAGCTCTAACACTGATGATCCACCTACAAATGTGAACTGACGTTCAAAAATAAAACATTTGAAAACGGACCATTTTCCACATTTCTGAAGCATGACGTAATGGGGGGGTGTTATCTCTTTTGTCGAAAATCAGCCGTTTTTGCTCGAACATTAAATGCCTCCAAATGGTATTTAATTAACTTCCCGGGGTGAAGAAACCCTTTTTGAGAACTCAGAGTGAGTAAATTGGCCATTTTCATGCACTTTTAACCATTCCATAAATCTTGTGTTTTGGGCCCCTGGAAGCATGAAAATCACTTTAAACATGCTAATTTTAGCTCTAACACTGATGATCCACCTACAAATGTGAACTGACGTTCAAAAATAAAACATTTGAAAACGGACCATTTTCCACATTTCTGAAGCATGACGTAATGGGGGGGTGTTATCTCTTTTGTCGAAAATCAGCCGTTTTTGCTCGAACATTAAATGCCTCCAAATGGTATTTAATTAACTTCCCGAGCCCCTGGAAGCATGAAAATCACTTTAAACATGCTAATTTTAGCTCTAACACTGATGATCCACCTACAAATGTGAACTGACGTTCAAAAATAAAACATTTGAAAACGGACCATTTTCCACATTTCTGAAGCATGACGTAATGGGGGGGTGTTATCTCTTTTGTCGAAAATCAGCCGTTTTTGCTCGAACATTAAATGCCTCCAAATGGTATTTAATTAACTTCCCGGGGTGAAGAAACCCTTTTTGAGAACTCAGAGTGAGTAAATTGGCCATTTTCATGCACTTTTAACCATTCCATAAATCTTGTGTTTTGGGCCCCTGCAAGCATGAAAATCACTTTAAACATGCTAGATTTAGCTCTAACACTGATGATCCACCTACAAATGTGAACTGACGTTCAAAAATAAAACATTTGAAAACGGACCATTTTCCACATTTCTGAAGCATGACGTAATGGGGGGTGTTATCTCTTTTGTCGAAAATCAGCCGTTTTTGCTCGAACATTAAATGCCTCCAAATGGTATTTAATTAACTTCCCGAGCCCCTGGAAGCATGAAAATCACTTTAATCATGGTAATTTTAGCTCTAACACTGATGATCCACCTACAAATGTGAACTGACGTTCAAAAATAAAACATTTGAAAACGGACCATTTTCCACATTTCTGAAGCATGACGTAATGGGGGGGTGTTATCTCTTTTGTCGAAAATCAGCCGTTTTTGCTCGAACATTAAATGCCTCCAAATGGTATTTAATTAACTTCCCGGGGTGAAGAAACCCTTTTTGAGAACTCAGAGTGAGTAAATTGGCCATTTTCATGCACTTTTAACCATTCCATAAATCTTGTGTTTTGGGCCCCTGGAAGCATGAAAATCACTTTAAACATGCTAATTTTAGCTCTAACACTGATGATCCACCTACAAATGTGAACTGACGTTCAAAAATAAAACATTTGAAAACGGACCATTTTCCACATTTCTGAAGCATGACGTAATGGGGGGGTGTTATCTCTTTTGTCGAAAATCAGCCGTTTTTGCTCGAACATTAAATGCCTCCAAATGGTATTTAATTAACTTCCCGAGCCCCTGGAAGCATGAAAATCACTTTAAACATGCTAATTTTAGCTCTAACACTGATGATCCACCTACAAATGTGAACTGACGTTCAAAAATAAAACATTTGAAAACGGACCATTTTCCACATTTCTGAAGCATGACGTAATGGGGGGGTGTTATCTCTTTTGTCGAAAATCAGCCGTTTTTGCTCGAACATTAAATGCCTCCAAATGGTATTTAATTAACTTCCCGGGGTGAAGAAACCCTTTTTGAGAACTCAGAGTGAGTAAATTGGCCATTTTCATGCACTTTTAACCATTCCATAAATCTTGTGTTTTGGGCCCCTGCAAGCATGAAAATCACTTTAAACATGCTAATTTTAGCTCTAACACTGATGATCCACCTACAAATGTGAACTGACGTTCAAAAATAAAACATTTGAAAACGGACCATTTTCCACATTTCTGAAGCATGACGTAATGGGGGGGTGTTATCTCTTTTGTCGAAAATCAGCCGTTTTTGCTCGAACATTAAATGCCTCCAAATGGTATTTAATTAACTTCCCGAGCCCCTGGAAGCATGAAAATCACTTTAAACATGCTAATTTTAGCTCTAACACTGATGATCCACCTACAAATGTGAACTGACGTTCAAAAATAAAACATTTGAAAACGGACCATTTTCCACATTTCTGAAGCATGACGTAATGGGGGGGTGTTATCTCTTTTGTCGAAAATCAGCCGTTCTTGCTCGAACATTAAATGCCTCCAAATGGTATTTAATTAACTTCCCGGGGTGAAGAAACCCTTTTTGAGAACTCAGAGTGAGTAAATTGGCCATTTTCATGCACTTTTAACCATTCCATAAATCTTGTGTTTTGGGCCCCTGGAAGCATGAAAATCACTTTAAACATGCTAATTTTAGCTCTAACACTGATGATCCACCTACAAATGTGAACTGACGTTCAAAAATAAAACATTTGAAAACGGACCATTTTCCACATTTCTGAAGCATGACGTAATGGGGGGGTGTTATCTCTTTTGTCGAAAATCAGCCGTTTTTGCTCGAACATTAAATGCCTCCAAATGGTATTTAATTAACTTCCCGAGCCCCTGGAAGCATGAAAATCACTTTAAACATGCTAATTTTAGCTCTAACACTGATGATCCACCTACAAATGTGAACTGACGTTCAAAAATAAAACATTTGAAAACGGACCATTTTCCACATTTCTGAAGCATGACGTAATGGGGGGGTGTTATCTCTTTTGTCGAAAATCAGCCGTTTTTGCTCGAACATTAAATGCCTCCAAATGGTATTTAATTAACTTCCCGGGGTGAAGAAACCCTTTTTGAGAACTCAGAGTGAGTAAATTGGCCATTTTCATGCACTTTTAACCATTCCATAAATCTTGTGTTTTGGGCCCCTGGAAGCATGAAAATCACTTTAAACATGCTAGATTTAGCTCTAACACTGATGATCCACCTACAAATGTGAACTGACGTTCAAAAATAAAACATTTGAAAACGGACCATTTTCCACATTTCTGAAGCATGACGTAATGGGGGGTGTTATCTCTTTTGTCGAAAATCAGCCGTTTTTGCTCGAACATTAAATGCCTCCAAATGGTATTTAATTAACTTCCCGAGCCCCTGGAAGCATGAAAATCACTTTAATCATGGTAATTTTAGCTCTAACACTGATGATCCACCTACAAATGTGAACTGACGTTCAAAAATAAAACATTTGAAAACGGACCATTTTCCACATTTCTGAAGCATGACGTAATGGGGGGGTGTTATCTCTTTTGTCGAAAATCAGCCGTTTTTGCTCGAACATTAAATGCCTCCAAATGGTATTTAATTAACTTCCCGGGGTGAAGAAACCCTTTTTGAGAACTCAGAGTGAGTAAATTGGCCATTTTCATGCACTTTTAACCATTCCATAAATCTTGTGTTTTGGGCCCCTGGAAGCATGAAAATCACTTTAAACATGCTAATTTTAGCTCTAACACTGATGATCCACCTACAAATGTGAACTGACGTTCAAAAATAAAACATTTGAAAACGGACCATTTTCCACATTTCTGAAGCATGACGTAATGGGGGGGTGTTATCTCTTTTGTCGAAAATCAGCCGTTTTTGCTCGAACATTAAATGCCTCCAAATGGTATTTAATTAACTTCCCGAGCCCCTGGAAGCATGAAAATCACTTTAAACATGCTAATTTTAGCTCTAACACTGATGATCCACCTACAAATGTGAACTGACGTTCAAAAATAAAACATTTGAAAACGGACCATTTTCCACATTTCTGAAGCATGACGTAATGGGGGGGTGTTATCTCTTTTGTCGAAAATCAGCCGTTTTTGCTCGAACATTAAATGCCTCCAAATGGTATTTAATTAACTTCCCGGGGTGAAGAAACCCTTTTTGAGAACTCAGAGTGAGTAAATTGGCCATTTTCATGCACTTTTAACCATTCCATAAATCTTGTGTTTTGGGCCCCTGCAAGCATGAAAATCACTTTAAACATGCTAATTTTAGCTCTAACACTGATGATCCACCTACAAATGTGAACTGACGTTCAAAAATAAAACATTTGAAAACGGACCATTTTCCACATTTCTGAAGCATGACGTAATGGGGGGGTGTTATCTCTTTTGTCGAAAATCAGCCGTTTTTGCTCGAACATTAAATGCCTCCAAATGGTATTTAATTAACTTCCCGAGCCCCTGGAAGCATGAAAATCACTTTAAACATGCTAATTTTAGCTCTAACACTGATGATCCACCTACAAATGTGAACTGACGTTCAAAAATAAAACATTTGAAAACGGACCATTTTCCACATTTCTGAAGCATGACGTAATGGGGGGGTGTTATCTCTTTTGTCGAAAATCAGCCGTTCTTGCTCGAACATTAAATGCCTCCAAATGGTATTTAATTAACTTCCCGGGGTGAAGAAACCCTTTTTGAGAACTCAGAGTGAGTAAATTGGCCATTTTCATGCACTTTTAACCATTCCATAAATCTTGTGTTTTGGGCCCCTGGAAGCATGAAAATCACTTTAAACATGCTAATTTTAGCTCTAACACTGATGATCCACCTACAAATGTGAACTGACGTTCAAAAATAAAACATTTGAAAACGGACCATTTTCCACATTTCTGAAGCATGACGTAATGGGGGGGTGTTATCTCTTTTGTCGAAAATCAGCCGTTTTTGCTCGAACATTAAATGCCTCCAAATGGTATTTAATTAACTTCCCGAGCCCCTGGAAGCATGAAAATCACTTTAAACATGCTAATTTTAGCTCTAACACTGATGATCCACCTACAAATGTGAACTGACGTTCAAAAATAAAACATTTGAAAACGGACCATTTTCCACATTTCTGAAGCATGACGTAATGGGGGGGTGTTATCTCTTTTGTCGAAAATCAGCCGTTTTTGCTCGAACATTAAATGCCTCCAAATGGTATTTAATTAACTTCCCGGGGTGAAGAAACCCTTTTTGAGAACTCAGAGTGAGTAAATTGGCCATTTTCATGCACTTTTAACCATTCCATAAATCTTGTGTTTTGGGCCCCTGGAAGCATGAAAATCACTTTAAACATGCTAGATTTAGCTCTAACACTGATGATCCACCTACAAATGTGAACTGACGTTCAAAAATAAAACATTTGAAAACGGACCATTTTCCACATTTCTGAAGCATGACGTAATGGGGGGTGTTATCTCTTTTGTCGAAAATCAGCCGTTTTTGCTCGAACATTAAATGCCTCCAAATGGTATTTAATTAACTTCCCGAGCCCCTGGAAGCATGAAAATCACTTTAATCATGGTAATTTTAGCTCTAACACTGATGATCCACCTACAAATGTGAACTGACGTTCAAAAATAAAACATTTGAAAACGGACCATTTTCCACATTTCTGAAGCATGACGTAATGGGGGGGTGTTATCTCTTTTGTCGAAAATCAGCCGTTTTTGCTCGAACATTAAATGCCTCCAAATGGTATTTAATTAACTTCCCGGGGTGAAGAAACCCTTTTTGAGAACTCAGAGTGAGTAAATTGGCCATTTTCATGCACTTTTAACCATTCCATAAATCTTGTGTTTTGGGCCCCTGGAAGCATGAAAATCACTTTAAACATGCTAATTTTAGCTCTAACACTGATGATCCACCTACAAATGTGAACTGACGTTCAAAAATAAAACATTTGAAAACGGACCATTTTCCACATTTCTGAAGCATGACGTAATGGGGGGGTGTTATCTCTTTTGTCGAAAATCAGCCGTTTTTGCTCGAACATTAAATGCCTCCAAATGGTATTTAATTAACTTCCCGAGCCCCTGGAAGCATGAAAATCACTTTAAACATGCTAATTTTAGCTCTAACACTGATGATCCACCTACAAATGTGAACTGACGTTCAAAAATAAAACATTTGAAAACGGACCATTTTCCACATTTCTGAAGCATGACGTAATGGGGGGGTGTTATCTCTTTTGTCGAAAATCAGCCGTTTTTGCTCGAACATTAAATGCCTCCAAATGGTATTTAATTAACTTCCCGGGGTGAAGAAACCCTTTTTGAGAACTCAGAGTGAGTAAATTGGCCATTTTCATGCACTTTTAACCATTCCATAAATCTTGTGTTTTGGGCCCCTGCAAGCATGAAAATCACTTTAAACATGCTAATTTTAGCTCTAACACTGATGATCCACCTACAAATGTGAACTGACGTTCAAAAATAAAACATTTGAAAACGGACCATTTTCCACATTTCTGAAGCATGACGTAATGGGGGGGTGTTATCTCTTTTGTCGAAAATCAGCCGTTTTTGCTCGAACATTAAATGCCTCCAAATGGTATTTAATTAACTTCCCGAGCCCCTGGAAGCATGAAAATCACTTTAAACATGCTAATTTTAGCTCTAACACTGATGATCCACCTACAAATGTGAACTGACGTTCAAAAATAAAACATTTGAAAACGGACCATTTTCCACATTTCTGAAGCATGACGTAATGGGGGGGTGTTATCTCTTTTGTCGAAAATCAGCCGTTCTTGCTCGAACATTAAATGCCTCCAAATGGTATTTAATTAACTTCCCGGGGTGAAGAAACCCTTTTTGAGAACTCAGAGTGAGTAAATTGGCCATTTTCATGCACTTTTAACCATTCCATAAATCTTGTGTTTTGGGCCCCTGGAAGCATGAAAATCACTTTAAACATGCTAATTTTAGCTCTAACACTGATGATCCACCTACAAATGTGAACTGACGTTCAAAAATAAAACATTTGAAAACGGACCATTTTCCACATTTCTGAAGCATGACGTAATGGGGGGGTGTTATCTCTTTTGTCGAAAATCAGCCGTTTTTGCTCGAACATTAAATGCCTCCAAATGGTATTTAATTAACTTCCCGAGCCCCTGGAAGCATGAAAATCACTTTAAACATGCTAATTTTAGCTCTAACACTGATGATCCACCTACAAATGTGAACTGACGTTCAAAAATAAAACATTTGAAAACGGACCATTTTCCACATTTCTGAAGCATGACGTAATGGGGGGGTGTTATCTCTTTTGTCGAAAATCAGCCGTTTTTGCTCGAACATTAAATGCCTCCAAATGGTATTTAATTAACTTCCCGGGGTGAAGAAACCCTTTTTGAGAACTCAGAGTGAGTAAATTGGCCATTTTCATGCACTTTTAACCATTCCATAAATCTTGTGTTTTGGGCCCCTGCAAGCATGAAAATCACTTTAAACATGCTAATTTTAGCTCTAACACTGATGATCCACCTACAAATGTGAACTGACGTTCAAAAATAAAACATTTGAAAACGGACCATTTTCCACATTTCTGAAGCATGACGTAATGGGGGGGTGTTATCTCTTTTGTCGAAAATCAGCCGTTTTTGCTCGAACATTAAATGCCTCCAAATGGTATTTAATTAACTTCCCGAGCCCCTGGAAGCATGAAAATCACTTTAAACATGCTAATTTTAGCTCTAACACTGATGATCCACCTACAAATGTGAACTGACGTTCAAAAATAAAACATTTGAAAACGGACCATTTTCCACATTTCTGAAGCATGACGTAATGGGGGGGTGTTATCTCTTTTGTCGAAAATCAGCCGTTCTTGCTCGAACATTAAATGCCTCCAAATGGTATTTAATTAACTTCCCGGGGTGAAGAAACCCTTTTTGAGAACTCAGAGTGAGTAAATTGGCCATTTTCATGCACTTTTAACCATTCCATAAATCTTGTGTTTTGGGCCCCTGGAAGCATGAAAATCACTTTAAACATGCTAATTTTAGCTCTAACACTGATGATCCACCTACAAATGTGAACTGACGTTCAAAAATAAAACATTTGAAAACGGACCATTTTCCACATTTCTGAAGCATGACGTAATGGGGGGGTGTTATCTCTTTTGTCGAAAATCAGCCGTTTTTGCTCGAACATTAAATGCCTCCAAATGGTATTTAATTAACTTCCCGAGCCCCTGGAAGCATGAAAATCACTTTAAACATGCTAATTTTAGCTCTAACACTGATGATCCACCTACAAATGTGAACTGACGTTCAAAAATAAAACATTTGAAAACGGACCATTTTCCACATTTCTGAAGCATGACGTAATGGGGGGGTGTTATCTCTTTTGTCGAAAATCAGCCGTTTTTGCTCGAAAATTAAATGCCTCCAAATGGTATTTAATTAACTTCCCGGGGTGAAGAAACCCTTTTTGAGAACTCAGAGTGAGTAAATTGGCCATTTTCATGCACTTTTAACCATTCCATAAATCTTGTGTTTTGGGCCCCTGGAAGCATGAAAATCACTTTAAACATGCTAGATTTAGCTCTAACACTGATGATCCACCTACAAATGTGAACTGACGTTCAAAAATAAAACATTTGAAAACGGACCATTTTCCACATTTCTGAAGCATGACGTAATGGGGGGTGTTATCTCTTTTGTCGAAAATCAGCCGTTTTTGCTCGAACATTAAATGCCTCCAAATGGTATTTAATTAACTTCCCGAGCCCCTGGAAGCATGAAAATCACTTTAATCATGGTAATTTTAGCTCTAACACTGATAATCCACCTACAAATGTGAACTGACGTTCAAAAATAAAACATTTGAAAACGGACCATTTTCCACATTTCTGAAGCATGACGTAATGGGGGGGTGTTATCTCTTTTGTCGAAAATCAGCCGTTTTTGCTCGAACATTAAATGCCTCCAAATGGTATTTAATTAACTTCCCGGGGTGAAGAAACCCTTTTTGAGAACTCAGAGTGAGTAAATTGGCCATTTTCATGCACTTTTAACCATTCCATAAATCTTGTGTTTTGGGCCCCTGGAAGCATGAAAATCACTTTAAACATGCTAATTTTAGCTCTAACACTGATGATCCACCTACAAATGTGAACTGACGTTCAAAAATAAAACATTTGAAAACGGACCATTTTCCACATTTCTGAAGCATGACGTAATGGGGGGGTGTTATCTCTTTTGTCGAAAATCAGCCGTTTTTGCTCGAACATTAAATGCCTCCAAATGGTATTTAATTAACTTCCCGAGCCCCTGGAAGCATGAAAATCACTTTAAACATGCTAATTTTAGCTCTAACACTGATGATCCACCTACAAATGTGAACTGACGTTCAAAAATAAAACATTTGAAAACGGACCATTTTCCACATTTCTGAAGCATGACGTAATGGGGGGGTGTTATCTCTTTTGTCGAAAATCAGCCGTTTTTGCTCGAACATTAAATGCCTCCAAATGGTATTTAATTAACTTCCCGGGGTGAAGAAACCCTTTTTGAGAACTCAGAGTGAGTAAATTGGCCATTTTCATGCACTTTTAACCATTCCATAAATCTTGTGTTTTGGGCCCCTGCAAGCATGAAAATCACTTTAAACATGCTAATTTTAGCTCTAACACTGATGATCCACCTACAAATGTGAACTGACGTTCAAAAATAAAACATTTGAAAACGGACCATTTTCCACATTTCTGAAGCATGACGTAATGGGGGGGTGTTATCTCTTTTGTCGAAAATCAGCCGTTTTTGCTCGAACATTAAATGCCTCCAAATGGTATTTAATTAACTTCCCGAGCCCCTGGAAGCATGAAAATCACTTTAAACATGCTAATTTTAGCTCTAACACTGATGATCCACCTACAAATGTGAACTGACGTTCAAAAATAAAACATTTGAAAACGGACCATTTTCCACATTTCTGAAGCATGACGTAATGGGGGGGTGTTATCTCTTTTGTCGAAAATCAGCCGTTCTTGCTCGAACATTAAATGCCTCCAAATGGTATTTAATTAACTTCCCGGGGTGAAGAAACCCTTTTTGAGAACTCAGAGTGAGTAAATTGGCCATTTTCATGCACTTTTAACCATTCCATAAATCTTGTGTTTTGGGCCCCTGGAAGCATGAAAATCACTTTAAACATGCTAATTTTAGCTCTAACACTGATGATCCACCTACAAATGTGAACTGACGTTCAAAAATAAAACATTTGAAAACGGACCATTTTCCACATTTCTGAAGCATGACGTAATGGGGGGGTGTTATCTCTTTTGTCGAAAATCAGCCGTTTTTGCTCGAACATTAAATGCCTCCAAATGGTATTTAATTAACTTCCCGAGCCCCTGGAAGCATGAAAATCACTTTAAACATGCTAATTTTAGCTCTAACACTGATGATCCACCTACAAATGTGAACTGACGTTCAAAAATAAAACATTTGAAAACGGACCATTTTCCACATTTCTGAAGCATGACGTAATGGGGGGGTGTTATCTCTTTTGTCGAAAATCAGCCGTTTTTGCTCGAACATTAAATGCCTCCAAATGGTATTTAATTAACTTCCCGGGGTGAAGAAACCCTTTTTGAGAACTCAGAGTGAGTAAATTGGCCATTTTCATGCACTTTTAACCATTCCATAAATCTTGTGTTTTGGGCCCCTGGAAGCATGAAAATCACTTTAAACATGCTAGATTTAGCTCTAACACTGATGATCCACCTACAAATGTGAACTGACGTTCAAAAATAAAACATTTGAAAACGGACCATTTTCCACATTTCTGAAGCATGACGTAATGGGGGGTGTTATCTCTTTTGTCGAAAATCAGCCGTTTTTGCTCGAACATTAAATGCCTCCAAATGGTATTTAATTAACTTCCCGAGCCCCTGGAAGCATGAAAATCACTTTAATCATGGTAATTTTAGCTCTAACACTGATGATCCACCTACAAATGTGAACTGACGTTCAAAAATAAAACATTTGAAAACGGACCATTTTCCACATTTCTGAAGCATGACGTAATGGGGGGGTGTTATCTCTTTTGTCGAAAATCAGCCGTTTTTGCTCGAACATTAAATGCCTCCAAATGGTATTTAATTAACTTCCCGGGGTGAAGAAACCCTTTTTGAGAACTCAGAGTGAGTAAATTGGCCATTTTCATGCACTTTTAACCATTCCATAAATCTTGTGTTTTGGGCCCCTGGAAGCATGAAAATCACTTTAAACATGCTAATTTTAGCTCTAACACTGATGATCCACCTACAAATGTGAACTGACGTTCAAAAATAAAACATTTGAAAACGGACCATTTTCCACATTTCTGAAGCATGACGTAATGGGGGGGTGTTATCTCTTTTGTCGAAAATCAGCCGTTTTTGCTCGAACATTAAATGCCTCCAAATGGTATTTAATTAACTTCCCGAGCCCCTGGAAGCATGAAAATCACTTTAAACATGCTAATTTTAGCTCTAACACTGATGATCCACCTACAAATGTGAACTGACGTTCAAAAATAAAACATTTGAAAACGGACCATTTTCCACATTTCTGAAGCATGACGTAATGGGGGGGTGTTATCTCTTTTGTCGAAAATCAGCCGTTTTTGCTCGAACATTAAATGCCTCCAAATGGTATTTAATTAACTTCCCGGGGTGAAGAAACCCTTTTTGAGAACTCAGAGTGAGTAAATTGGCCATTTTCATGCACTTTTAACCATTCCATAAATCTTGTGTTTTGGGCCCCTGCAAGCATGAAAATCACTTTAAACATGCTAATTTTAGCTCTAACACTGATGATCCACCTACAAATGTGAACTGACGTTCAAAAATAAAACATTTGAAAACGGACCATTTTCCACATTTCTGAAGCATGACGTAATGGGGGGGTGTTATCTCTTTTGTCGAAAATCAGCCGTTTTTGCTCGAACATTAAATGCCTCCAAATGGTATTTAATTAACTTCCCGAGCCCCTGGAAGCATGAAAATCACTTTAAACATGCTAATTTTAGCTCTAACACTGATGATCCACCTACAAATGTGAACTGACGTTCAAAAATAAAACATTTGAAAACGGACCATTTTCCACATTTCTGAAGCATGACGTAATGGGGGGGTGTTATCTCTTTTGTCGAAAATCAGCCGTTCTTGCTCGAACATTAAATGCCTCCAAATGGTATTTAATTAACTTCCCGGGGTGAAGAAACCCTTTTTGAGAACTCAGAGTGAGTAAATTGGCCATTTTCATGCACTTTTAACCATTCCATAAATCTTGTGTTTTGGGCCCCTGGAAGCATGAAAATCACTTTAAACATGCTAATTTTAGCTCTAACACTGATGATCCACCTACAAATGTGAACTGACGTTCAAAAATAAAACATTTGAAAACGGACCATTTTCCACATTTCTGAAGCATGACGTAATGGGGGGGTGTTATCTCTTTTGTCGAAAATCAGCCGTTTTTGCTCGAACATTAAATGCCTCCAAATGGTATTTAATTAACTTCCCGAGCCCCTGGAAGCATGAAAATCACTTTAAACATGCTAATTTTAGCTCTAACACTGATGATCCACCTACAAATGTGAACTGACGTTCAAAAATAAAACATTTGAAAACGGACCATTTTCCACATTTCTGAAGCATGACGTAATGGGGGGGTGTTATCTCTTTTGTCGAAAATCAGCCGTTTTTGCTCGAACATTAAATGCCTCCAAATGGTATTTAATTAACTTCCCGGGGTGAAGAAACCCTTTTTGAGAACTCAGAGTGAGTAAATTGGCCATTTTCATGCACTTTTAACCATTCCATAAATCTTGTGTTTTGGGCCCCTGGAAGCATGAAAATCACTTTAAACATGCTAGATTTAGCTCTAACACTGATGATCCACCTACAAATGTGAACTGACGTTCAAAAATAAAACATTTGAAAACGGACCATTTTCCACATTTCTGAAGCATGACGTAATGGGGGGTGTTATCTCTTTTGTCGAAAATCAGCCGTTTTTGCTCGAACATTAAATGCCTCCAAATGGTATTTAATTAACTTCCCGAGCCCCTGGAAGCATGAAAATCACTTTAATCATGGTAATTTTAGCTCTAACACTGATGATCCACCTACAAATGTGAACTGACGTTCAAAAATAAAACATTTGAAAACGGACCATTTTCCACATTTCTGAAGCATGACGTAATGGGGGGGTGTTATCTCTTTTGTCGAAAATCAGCCGTTTTTGCTCGAACATTAAATGCCTCCAAATGGTATTTAATTAACTTCCCGGGGTGAAGAAACCCTTTTTGAGAACTCAGAGTGAGTAAATTGGCCATTTTCATGCACTTTTAACCATTCCATAAATCTTGTGTTTTGGGCCCCTGGAAGCATGAAAATCACTTTAAACATGCTAATTTTAGCTCTAACACTGATGATCCACCTACAAATGTGAACTGACGTTCAAAAATAAAACATTTGAAAACGGACCATTTTCCACATTTCTGAAGCATGACGTAATGGGGGGGTGTTATCTCTTTTGTCGAAAATCAGCCGTTTTTGCTCGAACATTAAATGCCTCCAAATGGTATTTAATTAACTTCCCGAGCCCCTGGAAGCATGAAAATCACTTTAAACATGCTAATTTTAGCTCTAACACTGATGATCCACCTACAAATGTGAACTGACGTTCAAAAATAAAACATTTGAAAACGGACCATTTTCCACATTTCTGAAGCATGACGTAATGGGGGGGTGTTATCTCTTTTGTCGAAAATCAGCCGTTTTTGCTCGAACATTAAATGCCTCCAAATGGTATTTAATTAACTTCCCGGGGTGAAGAAACCCTTTTTGAGAACTCAGAGTGAGTAAATTGGCCATTTTCATGCACTTTTAACCATTCCATAAATCTTGTGTTTTGGGCCCCTGCAAGCATGAAAATCACTTTAAACATGCTAATTTTAGCTCTAACACTGATGATCCACCTACAAATGTGAACTGACGTTCAAAAATAAAACATTTGAAAACGGACCATTTTCCACATTTCTGAAGCATGACGTAATGGGGGGGTGTTATCTCTTTTGTCGAAAATCAGCCGTTTTTGCTCGAACATTAAATGCCTCCAAATGGTATTTAATTAACTTCCCGAGCCCCTGGAAGCATGAAAATCACTTTAAACATGCTAATTTTAGCTCTAACACTGATGATCCACCTACAAATGTGAACTGACGTTCAAAAATAAAACATTTGAAAACGGACCATTTTCCACATTTCTGAAGCATGACGTAATGGGGGGGTGTTATCTCTTTTGTCGAAAATCAGCCGTTCTTGCTCGAACATTAAATGCCTCCAAATGGTATTTAATTAACTTCCCGGGGTGAAGAAACCCTTTTTGAGAACTCAGAGTGAGTAAATTGGCCATTTTCATGCACTTTTAACCATTCCATAAATCTTGTGTTTTGGGCCCCTGGAAGCATGAAAATCACTTTAAACATGCTAATTTTAGCTCTAACACTGATGATCCACCTACAAATGTGAACTGACGTTCAAAAATAAAACATTTGAAAACGAACCATTTTCCACATTTCTGAAGCATGACGTAATGGGGGGGTGTTATCTCTTTTGTCGAAAATCAGCCGTTTTTGCTCGAACATTAAATGCCTCCAAATGGTATTTAATTAACTTCCCGGGGTGAAGAAACCCTTTTTGAGAACTCAGAGTGAGTAAATTGGCCATTTTCATGCACTTTTAACCATTCCATAAATCTTGTGTTTTGGGCCCCTGCAAGCATGAAAATCACTTTAAACATGCTAATTTTAGCTCTAACACTGATGATCCACCTACAAATGTGAACTGACGTTCAAAAATAAAACATTTGAAAACGGACCATTTTCCACATTTCTGAAGCATGACGTAATGGGGGGGTGTTATCTCTTTTGTCGAAAATCAGCCGTTTTTGCTCGAACATTAAATGCCTCCAAATGGTATTTAATTAACTTCCCGAGCCCCTGGAAGCATGAAAATCACTTTAAACATGCTAATTTTAGCTCTAACACTGATGATCCACCTACAAATGTGAACTGACGTTCAAAAATAAAACATTTGAAAACGGACCATTTTCCACATTTCTGAAGCATGACGTAATGGGGGGGTGTTATCTCTTTTGTCGAAAATCAGCCGTTCTTGCTCGAACATTAAATGCCTCCAAATGGTATTTAATTAACTTCCCGGGGTGAAGAAACCCTTTTTGAGAACTCAGAGTGAGTAAATTGGCCATTTTCATGCACTTTTAACCATTCCATAAATCTTGTGTTTTGGGCCCCTGGAAGCATGAAAATCACTTTAAACATGCTAATTTTAGCTCTAACACTGATGATCCACCTACAAATGTGAACTGACGTTCAAAAATAAAACATTTGAAAACGGACCATTTTCCACATTTCTGAAGCATGACGTAATGGGGGGGTGTTATCTCTTTTGTCGAAAATCAGCCGTTTTTGCTCGAACATTAAATGCCTCCAAATGGTATTTAATTAACTTCCCGAGCCCCTGGAAGCATGAAAATCACTTTAAACATGCTAATTTTAGCTCTAACACTGATGATCCACCTACAAATGTGAACTGACGTTCAAAAATAAAACATTTGAAAACGGACCATTTTCCACATTTCTGAAGCATGACGTAATGGGGGGGTGTTATCTCTTTTGTCGAAAATCAGCCGTTTTTGCTCGAACATTAAATGCCTCCAAATGGTATTTAATTAACTTCCCGGGGTGAAGAAACCCTTTTTGAGAACTCAGAGTGAGTAAATTGGCCATTTTCATGCACTTTTAACCATTCCATAAATCTTGTGTTTTGGGCCCCTGGAAGCATGAAAATCACTTTAAACATGCTAATTTTAGCTCTAACACTGATGATCCACCTACAAATGTGAACTGACGTTCAAAAATAAAACATTTGAAAACGGACCATTTTCCACATTTCTGAAGCATGACGTAATGGGGGGGTGTTATCTCTTTTGTCGAAAATCAGCCGTTTTTGCTCGAACATTAAATGCCTCCAAATGGTATTTAATTAACTTCCCGAGCCCCTGGAAGCATGAAAATCACTTTAAACATGCTAATTTTAGCTCTAACACTGATGATCCACCTACAAATGTGAACTGACGTTCAAAATAAAACATTTGAAAACGGACCATTTTCCACATTTCTGAAGCATGACGTAATGGGGGGGTGTTATCTCTTTTGTCGAAAATCAGCCGTTTTTGCTCGAACATTAAATGCCTCCAAATGGTATTTAATTAACTTCCCGGGGTGAAGAAACCCTTTTTGAGAACTCAGAGTGAGTAAATTGGCCATTTTCATGCACTTTTAACCATTCCATAAATCTTGTGTTTTGGGCCCCTGCAAGCATGAAAATCACTTTAAACATGCTAATTTTAGCTCTAACACTGATGATCCACCTACAAATGTGAACTGACGTTCAAAAATAAAACATTTGAAAACGGACCATTTTCCACATTTCTGAAGCATGACGTAATGGGGGGGTGTTATCTCTTTTGTCGAAAATCAGCCGTTTTTGCTCGAACATTAAATGCCTCCAAATGGTATTTAATTAACTTCCCGAGCCCCTGGAAGCATGAAAATCACTTTAAACATGCTAATTTTAGCTCTAACACTGATGATCCACCTACAAATGTGAACTGACGTTCAAAAATAAAACATTTGAAAACGGACCATTTTCCACATTTCTGAAGCATGACGTAATGGGGGGGTGTTATCTCTTTTGTCGAAAATCAGCCGTTCTTGCTCGAACATTAAATGCCTCCAAATGGTATTTAATTAACTTCCCGGGGTGAAGAAACCCTTTTTGAGAACTCAGAGTGAGTAAATTGGCCATTTTCATGCACTTTTAACCATTCCATAAATCTTGTGTTTTGGGCCCCTGGAAGCATGAAAATCACTTTAAACATGCTAATTTTAGCTCTAACACTGATGATCCACCTACAAATGTGAACTGACGTTCAAAAATAAAACATTTGAAAACGGACCATTTTCCACATTTCTGAAGCATGACGTAATGGGGGGGTGTTATCTCTTTTGTCGAAAATCAGCCGTTTTTGCTCGAACATTAAATGCCTCCAAATGGTATTTAATTAACTTCCCGAGCCCCTGGAAGCATGAAAATCACTTTAAACATGCTAATTTTAGCTCTAACACTGATGATCCACCTACAAATGTGAACTGACGTTCAAAAATAAAACATTTGAAAACGGACCATTTTCCACATTTCTGAAGCATGACGTAATGGGGGGGTGTTATCTCTTTTGTCGAAAATCAGCCGTTCTTGCTCGAACATTAAATGCCTCCAAATGGTATTTAATTAACTTCCCGGGGTGAAGAAACCCTTTTTGAGAACTCAGAGTGAGTAAATTGGCCATTTTCATGCACTTTTAACCATTCCATAAATCTTGTGTTTTGGGCCCCTGGAAGCATGAAAATCACTTTAAACATGCTAATTTTAGCTCTAACACTGATGATCCACCTACAAATGTGAACTGACGTTCAAAAATAAAACATTTGAAAACGGACCATTTTCCACATTTCTGAAGCATGACGTAATGGGGGGGTGTTATCTCTTTTGTCGAAAATCAGCCGTTTTTGCTCGAACATTAAATGCCTCCAAATGGTATTTAATTAACTTCCCGAGCCCCTGGAAGCATGAAAATCACTTTAAACATGCTAATTTTAGCTCTAACACTGATGATCCACCTACAAATGTGAACTGACGTTCAAAAATAAAACATTTGAAAACGGACCATTTTCCACATTTCTGAAGCATGACGTAATGGGGGGGTGTTATCTCTTTTGTCGAAAATCAGCCGTTTTTGCTCGAACATTAAATGCCTCCAAATGGTATTTAATTAACTTCCCGGGGTGAAGAAACCCTTTTTGAGAACTCAGAGTGAGTAAATTGGCCATTTTCATGCACTTTTAACCATTCCATAAATCTTGTGTTTTGGGCCCCTGCAAGCATGAAAATCACTTTAAACATGCTAATTTTAGCTCTAACACTGATGATCCACCTACAAATGTGAACTGACGTTCAAAAATAAAACATTTGAAAACGGACCATTTTCCACATTTCTGAAGCATGACGTAATGGGGGGGTGTTATCTCTTTTGTCGAAAATCAGCCGTTTTTGCTCGAACATTAAATGCCTCCAAATGGTATTTAATTAACTTCCCGAGCCCCTGGAAGCATGAAAATCACTTTAAACATGCTAATTTTAGCTCTAACACTGATGATCCACCTACAAATGTGAACTGACGTTCAAAAATAAAACATTTGAAAACGGACCATTTTCCACATTTCTGAAGCATGACGTAATGGGGGGGTGTTATCTCTTTTGTCGAAAATCAGCCGTTCTTGCTCGAACATTAAATGCCTCCAAATGGTATTTTAATTAACTTCCCGGGGTGAAGAAACCCTTTTTGAGAACTCAGAGTGAGTAAATTGGCCATTTTCATGCACTTTTAACCATTCCATAAATCTTGTGTTTTGGGCCCCTGGAAGCATGAAAATCACTTTAAACATGCTAATTTTAGCTCTAACACTGATGATCCACCTACAAATGTGAACTGACGTTCAAAAATAAAACATTTGAAAACGGACCATTTTCCACATTTCTGAAGCATGACGTAATGGGGGGTGTTATCTCTTTTGTCGAAAATCAGCCGTTTTTGCTCGAACATTAAATGGCTCCAAATGGTATTTAATTAACTTCCCGAGCCCCTGGAAGCATGAAAATCACTTTAATCATGGTAATTTTAGCTCTAACACTGATGATCCACCCTACAAATGTGAACTGACGTTCAAAAATAAAACATTTGAAAACGGACCATTTTCCACATTTCTGAAGCATGACGTAATGGGGGGGTGTTATCTCTTTTGTCGAAAATCAGCCGTTTTTGCTCGAACATTAAATGCCTCCAAATGGTATTTAATTAACTTCCCGGGGTGAAGAAACCCTTTTTGAGAACTCAGAGTGAGTAAATTGGCCATTTTCATGCACTTTTAACCATTCCATAAATCTTGTGTTTTGGGCCCCTGGAAGCATGAAAATCACTTTAAACATGCTAATTTTAGCTCTAACACTGATGATCCACCTACAAATGTGAACTGACGTTCAAAAATAAAACATTTGAAAACGGACCATTTTCCACATTTCTGAAGCATGACGTAATGGGGGGTGTTATCTCTTTTGTCGAAAATCAGCCGTTTTTGCTCGAACATTAAATGCCTCCAAATGGTATTTAATTAACTTCCCGAGCCCCTGGAAGCATGAAAATCACTTTAAACATGCTAATTTTAGCTCTAACACTGATGATCCACCTACAAATGTGAACTGACGTTCAAAAATAAAACATTTGAAAACGGACCATTTTCCACATTTCTGAAGCATGACGTAATGGGGGGGTGTTATCTCTTTTGTCGAAAATCAGCCATTTTTGCTCGAACATTAAATGCCTCCAAATGGTATTTAATTAACTTCCCGGGGTGAAGAAACCCTTTTTGAGAACTCAGAGTGAGTAAATTGGCCATTTTCATGCACTTTTAACCATTCCATGAATCTTGTGTTTTGGGCCCCTGGAAGCATGAAAATCACTTTAAACATGCTAATTTTAGCTCTAACACTGATGATCCACCTACAAATGTGAACTGACGTTCAAAAATAAAACATTTGAAAACGGACCATTTTCCACATTTCTGAAGCATGACGTAATGGGGGGGTGTTATCTCTTTTGTCAGAAAATCAGCCGTTTTTGCTCGAACATTAAATGCTTCCAAATGGTATTTAATTAACTTCCCGAGCCCCTGGAAGCATGAAAATCACTTTAAACATGCTAATTTTAGCTCTAACACTGATGATCCACCTACAAATTTGAACTGACGTTCAAAAATAAAACATTTGAAAACGGACCATTTTCCACATTTCTGAAGCATGACGTAATGGGGGGGTGTTATCTCTTTTGTCGAAAATCAGCCGTTTTTGCTCGAACATTAAATGCCTCCAAATGGTATTTAATTAACTTCCCGGGGTGAAGAAACCCTTTTTGAGAACTCAGAGTGAGTAAATTGGCCATTTTCATGCACTTTTAACCATTCCATAAATCTTGTGTTTTGGGCCCCTGGAAGCATGAAAATCACTTTAAACATGCTAATTTTAGCTCTAACACTGATGATCCACCTACAAATGTGAACTGACGTTCAAAAATAAAACATTTGAAAACGGACCATTTTCCACATTTCTGAAGCATGACGTAATGGGGGGGTGTTATCTCTTTTGTCGAAAATCAGCCGTTTTTGCTTGAACATTAAATGCCTCCAAATGGTATTTAATTAACTTCCCGAGCCCCTGGAAGCATGAAAATCACTTTAAACATGCTAATTTTAGCTCTAACACTGATGATCCACCTACAAATGTGAACTGACGTTCAAAAATAAAACATTTGAAAACGGACCATTTTCCACATTTCTGAAGCATGACGTAATGGGGGGGTGTTATCTCTTTTGTCGAAAATCAGCCGTTTTTGCTCGAACATTAAATGCCTCCAAATGGTATTTATTTCACTTCCCGGGGTGAAGAAACCCTTTTTGAGAACTCAGAGTGAGTAAATTGGCCATTTTCATGCACTTTTAACCATTCCATTAATCTTGTGTTTTGGGCCCCTGGAAACATGAAAATCACTTTAAACATGCTAATTTTAGCTCTAACACTGATGATCCACCTACAAATGTGAACTGACGTTCAAAAATAAAACATTTGAAAACGGACCATTTTCCACATTTCTGAAGCATGACGTAATTGGGGGGTGTTATCTCTTTTGTCGAAAATCAGCCGTTTTTGCTCGAACATTAAATGCCTCCAAATGGTATTTATTTCACTTCCCGAGCCCCTGGAAGCATGAAAATCACTTTAAACATGCTAATTTTAGCTCTAACACTGATGATCCACCTACAAATGTGAACTGACGTTCAAAAATAAAACATTTGAAAACGGACCATTTTCCACATTTCTGAAGCATGACGTAATGGGGGGGTGTATCTCTTTTGTCGAAAATCAGCCGTTTTTGCTCGAACATTAAATGCCTCCAAATGGTATTTATTTCACTTCCCGGGGTGAAGAAACCCTTTTTGAGAACTCAGAGTGAGTAAATTGGCCATTTTCATGCACTTTTAACCATTCCATTAATCTTGTGTTTTGGGCCCCTGGAAGCATGAAAATCACTTTAAACATGCTAATTTTAGCTCTAACACTGATGATCCACCTACAAATGTGAACTGACGTTCAAAAATAAAACATTTGAAAACGGACCATTTTCCACATTTCTGAAGCATGACGTAATGGGGGGGTGTTAACTCTTTTGTCGAAAATCAGCCGTTTTTGCTCGAACATTAAATGCCTCCAAATGGTATTTAATTAACTTCCCGAGCCCCTGGAAGCATGAAAATCACTTTAAACATGCTAATTTTAGCTCTAACACTGATGATCCACCTACAAATGTGAACTGACGTTCAAAAATAAAACATTTGAAAACGGACCATTTTCCACATTTCTGAAGCATGACGTAATTGGGGGGTGTTATCTCTTTTGTCGAAAATCAGCCGTTTTTGCTCGAACATTAAATGCCTCCAAATGGTATTTATTTCACTTCCCGAGCCCCTGGAAGCATGAAAATCACTTTAAACATGCTAATTTTAGCTCTAACACTGATGATCCACCTACAAATGTGAACTGACGTTCAAAAATAAAACATTTGAAAACGGACCATTTTCCACATTTCTGAAGCATGACGTAATGGGGGGGTGTATCTCTTTTGTCGAAAATCAGCCGTTTTTGCTCGAACATTAAATGCCTCCAAATGGTATTTATTTCACTTCCCGGGGTGAAGAAACCCTTTTTGAGAACTCAGAGTGAGTAAATTGGCCATTTTCATGCACTTTTAACCATTCCATTAATCTTGTGTTTTGGGCCCCTGGAAGCATGAAAATCACTTTAAACATGCTAATTTTAGCTCTAACACTGATGATCCACCTACAAATGTGAACTGACGTTCAAAAATAAAACATTTGAAAACGGACCATTTTCCACATTTCTGAAGCATGACGTAATGGGGGGGTGTTAACTCTTTTGTCGAAAATCAGCCGTTTTTGCTCGAACATTAAATGCCTCCAAATGGTATTTAATTAACTTCCCGAGCCCCTGGAAGCATGAAAATCACTTTAAACATGCTAATTTTAGCTCTAACACTGATGATCCACCTACAAATGTGAACTGACGTTCAAAAATAAAACATTTGAAAACGGACCATTTTCCACATTTCTGAAGCATGACGTAATGGGGGGTGTTATCTCTTTTGTCGAAAATCAGCCGTTTTTGCTCGAACATTAAATGCCTCCAAATGGTATTTATTTCACTTCCCGAGCCCCTGGAAGCATGAAAATCACTTTAAACATGCTAATTTTAGCTCTAACACTGATGATCCACCTACAAATGTGAACTGACGTTCAAAAATAAAACATTTGAAAACGGACCATTTTCCACATTTCTGAAGCATGACGTAATGGGGGGGTGTTATCTCTTTTGTCGAAAATCAGCCGTTTTTGCTCGAACATTAAATGCCTCCAAATGGTATTTAATTAACTTCCCGGGGTGAAGAAACCCTTTTTGAGAACTCAGAGTCAGTAAATTGGCCATTTTCATGCACTTTTAACCATTCCATAAATCTTGTGTTTTGGGCCCCTGGAAGCATGAAAATCACTTTAAACATGCTAATTTTAGCTCTAACACTGATGATCCACCTACAAATGTGAACTGACGTTCAAAAATAAAACATTTGAAAACGGACCATTTTCCACATTTCTGAAGCATGACGTAATGGGGGGGTGTTATCTCTTTTGTCGAAAATCAGCCGTTTTTGCTCGAACATTAAATGCCTCCAAATGGTATTTAATTAACTTCCCGGGGTGAAGAAACCCTTTTTGAGAACTCAGAGTGAGTAAATTGGCCATTTTCATGCACTTTTAACCATTCCATAAATCTTGTGTTTTGGGCCCCTGGAAGCATGAAAATCACTTTAAACATGCTAATTTTAGCTCTAACACTGATGATCCACCTACAAATGTGAACTGACGTTCAAAAATAAAACATTTGAAAACGGACCATTTTCCACATTTCTGAAGCATGACGTAATGGGGGGGTGTTATCTCTTTTGTCGAAAATCAGCCGTTTTTGCTCGAACATTAAATGCCTCCAAATGGTATTTAATTAACTTCACGGGGTGAAGAAACCCTTTTTGAGAACTCAGAGTGAGTAAATTGGCCATTTTCATGCACTTTTAACCATTCCATAAATCTTGTGTTTTGGGCCCCTGGAAGCATGAAAATCACTTTAAACATGCTAATTTTAGCTCTAACACTGATGATCCACCTACAAATGTGAACTGACGTTCAAAAATAAAACATTTGAAAACAGACCATTTTCCACATTTCTGAAGCATGACGTAATGGGGGGGTGTTATCTCTTTTGTCGAAAATCAGCCGTTTTTGCTCGAACATTAAATGCCTCCAAATGGTATTTATTTCACTTCCCGGGGTGAAGAAACCCTTTTTGAGAACTCAGAGTGAGTAAATTGGCCATTTTCATGCACTTTTAACCATTCCATTAATCTTGTGTTTTGGGCCCCTGGAAGCATGAAAATCACTTTAAACATGCTAATTTTAGCTCTAACACTGATGATCCACCTACAAATGTGAACTGACGTTCAAAAATAAAACATTTGAAAACGGACCATTTTCCACATTTCTGAAGCATGACATAATGGGGGGGTGTTATCTCTTTTGTCGAAAATCAGCCGTTTTTGCTCGAACATTAAATGCCTCCAAATGGTATTTAATTAACTTCCCGGGGTGAAGAAACCCTTTTTGAGAACTCAGAGTGAGTAAATTGGCCATTTTCATGCACTTTTAACCATTCCATAAATCTTGTGTTTTGGGCCCCTGGAAGCATGAAAATCACTTTAAACATGCTAATTTTAGCTCTAACACTGATGATCCACCTACAAATGTGAACTGACGTTCAAAAATAAAACATTTGAAAACGGACCATTTTCCACATTTCTGAAGCATGACGTAATGGGGGGGTGTTATCTCTTTTGTCGAAAATCAGCCATTTTTGCTCGAACATTAAATGCCTCCAAATGGTATTTAATTAACTTCCCGGGGTGAAGAAACCCTTTTTGAGAACTCAGAGTGAGTAAATTGGCCATTTTCATGCACTTTTAACCATTCCATAAATCTTGTGTTTTGGGCCCCTGGAAGCATGAAAATCACTTTAAACATGCTAATTTTAGCTCTAACACTGATGATCCACCTACAAATGTGAACTGACGTTCAAAAATAAAACATTTGAAAACGGACCATTTTCCACATTTCTGAAGCATGACGTAATGGGGGGGTGTTATCTCTTTTGTCGAAAATCAGCCGTTTTTGCTCGAACATTAAATGCTTCCAAATGGTATTTAATTAACTTCCCGAGCCCCTGGAAGCATGAAAATCACTTTAAACATGCTAATTTTAGCTCTAACACTGATGATCCACCTACAAATTTGAACTGACGTTCAAAAATAAAACATTTGAAAACGGACCATTTTCCACATTTCTGAAGCATGACGTAATGGGGGGGTGTTATCTCTTTTGTCGAAAATCAGCCGTTTTTGCTCGAACATTAAATGCCTCCAAATGGTATTTAATTAACTTCCCGGGGTGAAGAAACCCTTTTTGAGAACTCAGAGTGAGTAAATTGGCCATTTTCATGCACTTTTAACCATTCCATAAATCTTGTGTTTTGGGCCCCTGGAAGCATGAAAATCACTTTAAACATGCTAATTTTAGCTCTAACACTGATGATCCACCTACAAATGTGAACTGACGTTCAAAAATAAAACATTTGAAAACGGACCATTTTCCACATTTCTGAAGCATGACGTAATGGGGGGGTGTTATCTCTTTTGTCGAAAATCAGCCGTTTTTGCTTGAACATTAAATGCCTCCAAATGGTATTTAATTAACTTCCCGAGCCCCTGGAAGCATGAAAATCACTTTAAACATGCTAATTTTAGCTCTAACACTGATGATCCACCTACAAATGTGAACTGACGTTCAAAAATAAAACATTTGAAAACGGACCATTTTCCACATTTCTGAAGCATGACGTAATGGGGGGGTGTTATCTCTTTTGTCGAAAATCAGCCGTTTTTGCTCGAACATTAAATGCCTCCAAATGGTATTTATTTCACTTCCCGGGGTGAAGAAACCCTTTTTGAGAACTCAGAGTGAGTAAATTGGCCATTTTCATGCACTTTTAACCATTCCATTAATCTTGTGTTTTGGGCCCCTGGAAACATGAAAATCACTTTAAACATGCTAATTTTAGCTCTAACACTGATGATCCACCTACAAATGTGAACTGACGTTCAAAAATAAAACATTTGAAAACGGACCATTTTCCACATTTCTGAAGCATGACGTAATTGGGGGGTGTTATCTCTTTTGTCGAAAATCAGCCGTTTTTGCTCGAACATTAAATGCCTCCAAATGGTATTTATTTCACTTCCCGAGCCCCTGGAAGCATGAAAATCACTTTAAACATGCTAATTTTAGCTCTAACACTGATGATCCACCTACAAATGTGAACTGACGTTCAAAAATAAAACATTTGAAAACGGACCATTTTCCACATTTCTGAAGCATGACGTAATGGGGGGGTGTATCTCTTTTGTCGAAAATCAGCCGTTTTTGCTCGAACATTAAATGCCTCCAAATGGTATTTATTTCACTTCCCGGGGTGAAGAAACCCTTTTTGAGAACTCAGAGTGAGTAAATTGGCCATTTTCATGCACTTTTAACCATTCCATTAATCTTGTGTTTTGGGCCCCTGGAAGCATGAAAATCACTTTAAACATGCTAATTTTAGCTCTAACACTGATGATCCACCTACAAATGTGAACTGACGTTCAAAAATAAAACATTTGAAAACGGACCATTTTCCACATTTCTGAAGCATGACGTAATGGGGGGTGTTATCTCTTTTGTCGAAAATCAGCCGTTTTTGCTCGAACATTAAATGCCTCCAAATGGTATTTATTTCACTTCCCGAGCCCCTGGAAGCATGAAAATCACTTTAAACATGCTAATTTTAGCTCTAACACTGATGATCCACCTACAAATGTGAACTGACGTTCAAAAATAAAACATTTGAAAACGGACCATTTTCCACATTTCTGAAGCATGACGTAATGGGGGGGTGTTATCTCTTTTGTCGAAAATCAGCCGTTTTTGCTCGAACATTAAATGCCTCCAAATGGTATTTAATTAACTTCCCGGGGTGAAGAAACCCTTTTTGAGAACTCAGAGTGAGTAAATTGGCCATTTTCATGCACTTTTAACCATTCCATAAATCTTGTGTTTTGGGCCCCTGGAAGCATGAAAATCACTTTAAACATGCTAATTTTAGCTCTAACACTGATGATCCACCTACAAATGTGAACTGACGTTCAAAAATAAAACATTTGAAAACGGACCATTTTCCACATTTCTGAAGCATGACGTAATGGGGGGGTGTTATCTCTTTTGTCGAAAATCAGCCGTTTTTGCTCGAACATTAAATGCCTCCAAATGGTATTTAATTAACTTCCCGGGGTGAAGAAACCCTTTTTGAGAACTCAGAGTGAGTAAATTGGCCATTTTCATGCACTTTTAACCATTCCATAAATCTTGTGTTTTGGGCCCCTGGAAGCATGAAAATCACTTTAAACATGCTAATTTTAGCTCTAACACTGATGATCCACCTACAAATGTGAACTGACGTTCAAAAATAAAACATTTGAAAACGGACCATTTTCCACATTTCTGAAGCATGACGTAATGGGGGGGTGTTATCTCTTTTGTCGAAAATCAGCCGTTTTTGCTCGAACATTAAATGCCTCCAAATGGTATTTATTTCACTTCCCGGGGTGAAGAAACCCTTTTTGAGAACTCAGAGTGAGTAAATTGGCCATTTTCATGCACTTTTAACCATTCCATTAATCTTGTGTTTTGGGCCCCTGGAAGCATGAAAATCACTTTAAACATGCTAATTTTAGCTCTAACACTGATGATCCACCTACAAATGTGAACTGACGTTCAAAAATAAAACATTTGAAAACGGATCATTTTCCACATTTCTGAAGCATGACGTAATGGGGGGGTGTTATCTCTTTTGTCGAAAATCAGCCGTTTTTGCTCGAACATTAAATGCCTCCAAATGGTATTTAATTAACTTCCCGGGGTGAAGAAACCCTTTTTGAGAACTCAGAGTGAGTAAATTGGCCATTTTCATGCACTTTTAACCATTCCATAAATCTTGTGTTTTGGGCCCCTGGAAGCATGAAAATCACTTTAAACATGCTAATTTTAGCTCTAACACTGATGATCCACCTACAAATGTGAACTGACGTTCAAAAATAAAACATTTGAAAACGGACCATTTTCCACATTTCTGAAGCATGACGTAATGGGGGGGTGTTATCTCTTTTGTCGAAAATCAGCCGTTTTTGCTCGAACATTAAATGCCTAAAAATGGTATTTAATTAACTTCCCGAGCCCCTGGAAGCATGAAAATCACTTTAAACATGCTAATTTTAGCTCTAACACTGATGATCCACCTACAAATGTGAACTGACGTTCAAAAATAAAACATTTGAAAACGGACCATTTTCCACAATTCTGAAGCATGACGTAATGGGGGGGTGTTATCTCTTTTGTCGAAAATCAGCCGTTTTTGCTCGAACATTAAATGCCTCCAAATGGTATTTATTTCACTTCCCGGGGTGAAGAAACCCTTTTTGAGAACTCAGAGTGAGTAAATTGGCCATTTTCATGCACTTTTAACCATTCCATTAATCTTGTGTTTTGGGCCCCTGGAAGCATGAAAATCACTTTAAACATGCTAATTTTAGCTCTAACACTGATGATCCACCTACAAATGTGAACTGACGTTCAAAAATAAAACATTTGAAAACGGACCATTTTCCACATTTCTGAAGCATGACGTAATGGGGGGGTGTTATCTCTTTTGTCGAAAATCAGCCGTTTTTGCTCGAACATTAAATGCCTCCAAATGGTATTTAATTAACTTCCCGGGGTGAAGAAACCCTTTTTGAGAACTCAGAGTGAGTAAATTGGCCATTTTCATGCACTTTTAACCATTCCATAAATCTTGTGTTTTGGGCCCCTGGAAGCATGAAAATCACTTTAAACATGCTAATTTTAGCTCTAACACTGATGATCCACCTACAAATGTGAACTGACGTTCAAAAATAAAACATTTGAAAACGGACCATTTTCCACATTTCTGAAGCATGACGTAATGGGGGGGTGTTATCTCTTTTGTCGAAAATCAGCCGTTTTTGCTCGAACATTAAATGCCTCCAAATGGTATTTAATTAACTTCCCGAGCCCCTGGAAGCATGAAAATCACTTTAAACATGCTAATTTTAGCTCTAACACTGATGATCCACCTACAAATGTGAACTGACGTTCAAAAATAAAACATTTGAAAACGGACCATTTTCCACATTTCTGAAGCATGACGTAATGGGGGGGTGTTATCTCTTTTGTCGAAAATCAGCCGTTTTTGCTCGAACATTAAATGCCTCCAAATGGTATTTATTTCACTTCCCGGGGTGAAGAAACCCTTTTTGAGAACTCAGAGTGAGTAAATTGGCCATTTTCATGCACTTTTAACCATTCCATTAATCTTGTGTTTTGGGCCCCTGGAAGCATGAAAATCACTTTAAACATGCTAATTTTAGCTCTAACACTGATGATCCACCTACAAATGTGAACTGACGTTCAAAAATAAAACATTTGAAAACGGACCATTTTCCACATTTCTGAAGCATGACGTAATGGGGGGGTGTTATCTCTTTTGTCGAAAATCAGCCGTTTTTGCTCGAACATTAAATGCCTCCAAATGGTATTTAATTAACTTCCCGGGGTGAAGAAACCCTTTTTGAGAACTCAGAGTGAGTAAATTGGCCATTTTCATGCACTTTTAACCATTCCATAAATCTTGTGTTTTGGGCCCCTGGAAGCATGAAAATCACTTTAAACATGCTAATTTTAGCTCTAACACTGATGATCCACCTACAAATGTGAACTGACGTTCAAAAATAAAACATTTGAAAACGGACCATTTTCCACATTTCTGAAGCATGACGTAATGGGGGGGTGTTATCTCTTTTGTCGAAAATCAGCCGTTTTTGCTCGAACATTAAATGCCTCCAAATGGTATTTATTTCACTTCCCGAGCCCCTGGAAGCATGAAAATCACTTTAAACATGCTAATTTTAGCTCTAACACTGATGATCCACCTACAAATGTGAACTGACGTTCAAAAATAAAACATTTGAAAATGGACCATTTTCCACATTTCTGAAGCATGACGTAATGGGGGGGTGTTATCTCTTTTGTCGAAAATCAGCCGTTTTTGCTCGAACATTAAATGCCTCCAAATGGTATTTAATTAACTTCCCGGGGTGAAGAAACCCTTTTTGAGAACTCAGAGTGAGTAAATTGGCCATTTTCATGCACTTTTAACCATTCCATAAATCTTGTGTTTTGGGCCCCTGGAAGCATGAAAATCACTTTAAACATGCTAATTTTAGCTCTAACACTGATGATCCACCTACAAATGTGAACTGACGTTCAAAAATAAAACATTTGAAAACGGACCATTTTCCACATTTCTGAAGCATGACGTAATGGGGGGGTGTTATCTCTTTTGTCGAAAATCAGCCGTTTTTGCTCGAACATTAAATGCCTCCAAATGGTATTTAATTAACTTCCCGAGCCCCTGGAAGCATGAAAATCACTTTAAACATGCTAATTTTAGCTCTAACACTGATGATCCACCTACAAATGTGAACTGACGTTCAAAAATAAAACATTTGAAAACGGACCATTTTCCACATTTCTGAAGCATGACGTACTGGGGGGGTGTTATCTCTTTTGTCGAAAATCAGCCGTTTTTGCTCGAACATTAAATGCCTCCAAATGGTATTTAATTAACTTCCCGGGGTGAAGAAACCCTTTTTGAGAACTCAGAGTGAGTAAATTGGCCATTTTCATGCACTTTTAAACATTCCATAAATCTTGTGTTTTGGGCCCCTGGAAGCATGAAAATCACTTTAAACATGCTAATTTTAGCTCTAACACTGATGATCCACCTACAAATGTGAACTGACGTTCAAAAATAAAACATTTGAAAACGGACCATTTTCCACATTTCTGAAGCATGACGTAATGGGGGGGGGGTGTTATCTCTTTTGTCGAAAATCAGCCGTTTTTGCTCGAACATCAAATGCCTCCAAATGGTATTTAATTAACTTCCCGAGCCCCTGGAAGCATGAAAATCACTTTAGACATGCTAATTTTAGCTCTAACACTGATGATCCACCTACAAATGTGAACTGACGTTCAAAAATAAAACATTTGAAAACGGACCATTTTCCACATTTCTGAAGCATGACGTAATGGGGGGGTGTTATCTCTTTTGTCGAAAATCAGCCGTTTTTGCTCGAACATTAAATGCCTCCAAATGGTATTTATTTCACTTCCCGAGCCCCTGGAAGCATGAAAATCACTTTAAACATGCTAATTTTAGCTCTAACACTGATGATCCACCTACAAATGTGAACTGACGTTCAAAAATAAAACATTTGAAAACGGACCATTTTCCACATTTCTGAAGCATGACGTAATGGGGGGGTGTTATCTCTTTTGTCGAAAATCAGCCGTTTTTGCTCGAACATTAAATGCCTCCAAATGGTATTTAATTAACTTCCCGAGCCCCTGGAAGCATGAAAATCACTTTAAACATGCTAATTTTAGCTCTAACACTGATGATCCACCTACAAATGTGAACTGACGTTCAAAAATAAAACATTTGAAAACGGACCATTTTCCACATTTCTGAAGCATGACGTAATGGGGGGGTGTTATCTCTTTTGTCGAAAATCAGCCGTTTTTGCTCGAACATTAAATGCCTCCAAATGGTATTTAATTAACTTCCCGGGGTGAAGAAACCCTTTTTGAGAACTCAGAGTGAGTAAATAGGCCATTTTCATGCACTTTTAACCATTCCATAAATCTTGTGTTTTGGGCCCCTGGAAGCATGAAAATCACTTTAAACATGCTAATTTTAGCTCTAACACTGATGATCCACCTACAAATGTGAACTGACGTTCAAAAATAAAACATTTGAAAACGGACCATTTTCCACATTTCTGAAGCATGACGTAATGGGGGGGGGTGTTATCTCTTTTGTCGAAAATCAGCCGTTTTTGCTCGAACATCAAATGCCTCCAAATGGTATTTAATTAACTTCCCGAGCCCCTGAAAGCATGAAAATCACTTTAAACATGCTAATTTTAGCTCTAACACTGATGATCCACCTACAAATGTGAACTGACGTTCAAAAATAAAACATTTGAAAACGGACCATTTTCCACATTTCTGAAGCATGACGTAATGGGGGGGGTGTTATCTCTTTTGTCGAAAATCAGCCGTTTTTGCTCGAACATTAAATGCCTCCAAATGGTATTTAATTAACTTCCCGAGCCCCTGGAAGCATGAAAATCACTTTAAACATGCTAATTTTAGCTCTAACACTGATGATCCACCTACAAATGTGAACTGACGTTCAAAAATAAAACATTTGAAAACGGACCATTTTCCACATTTCTGAAGCATGACGTAATGGGGGGTGTTATCTCTTTTGTCGAAAATCAGCCGTTTTTGCTCGAACATTAAATGCCTCCAAATGGTATTTAATTAACTTCCCGGGGTGAAGAAACCCTTTTTGAGAACTCAGAGTGAGTAAATTGGCCATTTTCATGCACTTTTAACCATTCCATAAATCTTGTGTTTTGGGCCCCTGGAAGCATGAAAATCACTTTAAACATGCTAATTTTAGCTCTAACACTGATGATCCACCTACAAATGTGAACTGACGTTCAAAAATAAAACATTTGAAAACGGACCATTTTCCACATTTCTGAAGCATGACGTAATGGGGGGGTGTTATCTCTTTTTCGAAAATCAGCCGTTTTTGCTCGAACATTAAATGCCTCCAAATGGTATTTAATTAACTTCCCGAGCCCCTGGAAGCATGAAAATCACTTTAAACATCCTAATTTTAGCTCTAACACTGATGATCCACCTACAAATGTGAACTGACGTTCAAAAATAAAACATTTGAAAACGGACCATTTTCCACATTTCTGAAGCATGACGTAATGGGGGGGTGTTATCTCTTTTGTCGAAAATCAGCCGTTTTTGCTTGAACATTAAATGCCTCCAAATGGTATTTAATTAACTTCCCGAGCCCCTGGAAGCATGAAAATCACTTTAAACATGCTAATTTTAGCTCTAACACTGATGATCCACCTACAAATGTGAACTGACGTTCAAAAATAAAACATTTGAAAACGGACCATTTTCCACATTTCTGAAGCATGACGTAATGGGGGGGTGTTATCTCTTTTGTCGAAAATCAGCCGTTTTTGCTCGAACATTAAATGCCTCCAAATGGTATTTATTTCACTTCCCGGGGTGAAGAAACCCTTTTTGAGAACTCAGAGTGAGTAAATTGGCCATTTTCATGCACTTTTAACCATTCCATTAATCTTGTGTTTTGGGCCCCTGGAAACATGAAAATCACTTTAAACATGCTAATTTTAGCTCTAACACTGATGATCCACCTACAAATGTGAACTGACGTTCAAAAATAAAACATTTGAAAACGGACCATTTTCCACATTTCTGAAGCATGACGTAATTGGGGGGTGTTATCTCTTTTGTCGAAAATCAGCCGTTTTTGCTCGAACATTAAATGCCTCCAAATGGTATTTATTTCACTTCCCGAGCCCCTGGAAGCATGAAAATCACTTTAAACATGCTAATTTTAGCTCTAACACTGATGATCCACCTACAAATGTGAACTGACGTTCAAAAATAAAACATTTGAAAACGGACCATTTTCCACATTTCTGAAGCATGACGTAATGGGGGGGTGTATCTCTTTTGTCGAAAATCAGCCGTTTTTGCTCGAACATTAAATGCCTCCAAATGGTATTTATTTCACTTCCCGGGGTGAAGAAACCCTTTTTGAGAACTCAGAGTGAGTAAATTGGCCATTTTCATGCACTTTTAACCATTCCATTAATCTTGTGTTTTGGGCCCCTGGAAGCATGAAAATCACTTTAAACATGCTAATTTTAGCTCTAACACTGATGATCCACCTACAAATGTGAACTGACGTTCAAAAATAAAACATTTGAAAACGGACCATTTTCCACATTTCTGAAGCATGACGTAATGGGGGGGTGTTAACTCTTTTGTCGAAAATCAGCCGTTTTTGCTCGAACATTAAATGCCTCCAAATGGTATTTAATTAACTTCCCGAGCCCCTGGAAGCATGAAAATCACTTTAAACATGCTAATTTTAGCTCTAACACTGATGATCCACCTACAAATGTGAACTGACGTTCAAAAATAAAACATTTGAAAACGGACCATTTTCCACATTTCTGAAGCATGACGTAATGGGGGGTGTTATCTCTTTTGTCGAAAATCAGCCGTTTTTGCTCGAACATTAAATGCCTCCAAATGGTATTTATTTCACTTCCCGAGCCCCTGGAAGCATGAAAATCACTTTAAACATGCTAATTTTAGCTCTAACACTGATGATCCACCTACAAATGTGAACTGACGTTCAAAAATAAAACATTTGAAAACGGACCATTTTCCACATTTCTGAAGCATGACGTAATGGGGGGGTGTTATCTCTTTTGTCGAAAATCAGCCGTTTTTGCTCGAACATTAAATGCCTCCAAATGGTATTTAATTAACTTCCCGGGGTGAAGAAACCCTTTTTGAGAACTCAGAGTGAGTAAATTGGCCATTTTCATGCACTTTTAACCATTCCATAAATCTTGTGTTTTGGGCCCCTGGAAGCATGAAAATCACTTTAAACATGCTAATTTTAGCTCTAACACTGATGATCCACCTACAAATGTGAACTGACGTTCAAAAATAAAACATTTGAAAACGGACCATTTTCCACATTTCTGAAGCATGACGTAATGGGGGGGTGTTATCTCTTTTGTCGAAAATCAGCCGTTTTTGCTCGAACATTAAATGCCTCCAAATGGTATTTAATTAACTTCCCGGGGTGAAGAAACCCTTTTTGAGAACTCAGAGTGAGTAAATTGGCCATTTTCATGCACTTTTAACCATTCCATAAATCTTGTGTTTTGGGCCCCTGGAAGCATGAAAATCACTTTAAACATGCTAATTTTAGCTCTAACACTGATGATCCACCTACAAATGTGAACTGACGTTCAAAAATAAAACATTTGAAAACGGACCATTTTCCACATTTCTGAAGCATGACGTAATGGGGGGGTGTTATCTCTTTTGTCGAAAATCAGCCGTTTTTGCTCGAACATTAAATGCCTCCAAATGGTATTTATTTCACTTCCCGGGGTGAAGAAACCCTTTTTGAGAACTCAGAGTGAGTAAATTGGCCATTTTCATGCACTTTTAACCATTCCATTAATCTTGTGTTTTGGGCCCCTGGAAGCATGAAAATCACTTTAAACATGCTAATTTTAGCTCTAACACTGATGATCCACCTACAAATGTGAACTGACGTTCAAAAATAAAACATTTGAAAACGGACCATTTTCCACATTTCTGAAGCATGACGTAATGGGGGGGTGTTATCTCTTTTGTCGAAAATCAGCCGTTTTTGCTCGAACATTAAATGCCTCCAAATGGTATTTAATTAACTTCCCGGGGTGAAGAAACCCTTTTTGAGAACTCAGAGTGAGTAAATTGGCCATTTTCATGCACTTTTAACCATTCCATAAATCTTGTGTTTTGGGCCCCTGGAAGCATGAAAATCACTTTAAACATGCTAATTTTAGCTCTAACACTGATGATCCACCTACAAATGTGAACTGACGTTCAAAAATAAAACATTTGAAAACGGACCATTTTCCACATTTCTGAAGCATGACGTAATGGGGGGTGTTATCTCTTTTGTCGAAAATCAGCCGTTTTTGCTCGAACATTAAATGCCTCCAAATGGTATTTAATTAACTTCCCGAGCCCCTGGAAGCATGAAAATCACTTTAAACATGCTAATTTTAGCTCTAACACTGATGATCCACCTACAAATGTGAACTGACGTTCAAAAATAAAACATTTGAAAACGGACCATTTTCCACATTTCTGAAGCATGACGTAATGGGGGGGTGTTATCTCTTTTGTCGAAAATCAGCCGTTTTTGCTCGAACATTAAATGCCTCCAAATGGTATTTATTTCACTTCCCGGGGTGAAGAAACCCTTTTTGAGAACTCAGAGTGAGTAAATTGGCCATTTTCATGCACTTTTAACCATTCCATTAATCTTGTGTTTTGGGCCCCTGGAAGCATGAAAATCACTTTAAACATGCTAATTTTAGCTCTAACACTGATGATCCACCTACAAATGTGAACTGACGTTCAAAAATAAAACATTTGAAAACGGACCATTTTCCACATTTCTGAAGCATGACGTAATGGGGGGGTGTTATCTCTTTTGTCGAAAATCAGCCGTTTTTGCTCGAACATTAAATGCCTCCAAATGGTATTTAATTAACTTCCCGGGGTGAAGAAACCCTTTTTGAGAACTCAGAGTGAGTAAATTGGCCATTTTCATGCACTTTTAACCATTCCATAAATCTTGTGTTTTGGGCCCCTGGAAGCATGAAAATCACTTTAAACATGCTAATTTTAGCTCTAACACTGATGATCCACCTACAAATGTGAACTGACGTTCAAAAATAAAACATTTGAAAACGGACCATTTTCCACATTTCTGAAGCATGACGTAATGGGGGGGTGTTATCTCTTTTGTCGAAAATCAGCCGTTTTTGCTCGAACATTAAATGCCTCCAAATGGTATTTATTTCACTTCCCGAGCCCCTGGAAGCATGAAAATCACTTTAAACATGCTAATTTTAGCTCTAACACTGATGATCCACCTACAAATGTGAACTGACGTTCAAAAATAAAACATTTGAAAATGGACCATTTTCCACATTTCTGAAGCATGACGTAATGGGGGGGTGTTATCTCTTTTGTCGAAAATCAGCCGTTTTTGCTCGAACATTAAATGCCTCCAAATGGTATTTAATTAACTTCCCGGGGTGAAGAAACCCTTTTTGAGAACTCAGAGTGAGTAAATTGGCCATTTTCATGCACTTTTAACCATTCCATAAATCTTGTGTTTTGGGCCCCTGGAAGCATGAAAATCACTTTAAACATGCTAATTTTAGCTCTAACACTGATGATCCACCTACAAATGTGAACTGACGTTCAAAAATAAAACATTTGAAAACGGACCATTTTCCACATTTCTGAAGCATGACGTAATGGGGGGGTGTTATCTCTTTTGTCGAAAATCAGCCGTTTTTGCTCGAACATTAAATGCCTCCAAATGGTATTTAATTAACTTCCCGAGCCCCTGGAAGCATGAAAATCACTTTAAACATGCTAATTTTAGCTCTAACACTGATGATCCACCTACAAATGTGAACTGACGTTCAAAAATAAAACATTTGAAAACGGACCATTTTCCACATTTCTGAAGCATGACGTAATGGGGGGGTGCTATCTCTTTTGTCGAAAATCAGCCGTTTTTGCTCGAACATTAAATGCCTCCAAATGGTATTTATTTCACTTCCCGAGCCCCTGGAAGCATGAAAATCACTTTAAACATGCTAATTTTAGCTCTAACACTGATGATCCACCTACAAATGTGAACTGACGTTCAAAAATAAAACATTTGAAAACGGACCATTTTCCACATTTCTGAAGCATGACGTAATGGGGGGGTGTTATCTCTTTTGTCGAAAATCAGCCGTTTTTGCTCGAACATTAAATGCCTCCAAATGGTATTTAATTGACTTCCCGAGCCCCTGGAAGCATGAAAATCACTTTAAACATGCTAATTTTAGCTCTAACACTGATGATCCACCTACAAATGTGAACTGACGTTCAAAAATAAAACATTTGAAAACGGACCATTTTCCACATTTCTGAAGCATGACGTACTGGGGGGGTGTTATCTCTTTTGTCGAAAATCAGCCGTTTTTGCTCGAACATTAAATGCCTCCAAATGGTATTTAATTAACTTCCCGGGGTGAAGAAACCCTTTTTGAGAACTCAGAGTGAGTAAATTGGCCATTTTCATGCACTTTTAAACATTCCATAAATCTTGTGTTTTGGGCCCCTGGAAGCATGAAAATCACTTTAAACATGCTAATTTTAGCTCTAACACTGATGATCCACCTACAAATGTGAACTGACGTTCAAAAATAAAACATTTGAAAACGGACCATTTTCCACATTTCTGAAGCATGACGTAATGGGGGGGGGTGTTATCTCTTTTGTCGAAAATCAGCCGTTTTTGCTCGAACATCAAATGCCTCCAAATGGTATTTAATTAACTTCCCGAGTCCCTGGAAGCATGAAAATCACTTTAGACATGCTAATTTTAGCTCTAACACTGATGATCCACCTACAAATGTGAACTGACGTTCAAAAATAAAACATTTGAAAACGGACCATTTTCCACATTTCTGAAGCATGACGTAATGGGGGGGTGTTATCTCTTTTGTCGAAAATCAGCCGTTTTTGCTCGAACATTAAATGCCTCCAAATGGTATTTATTTCACTTCCCGAGCCCCTGGAAGCATGAAAATCACTTTAAACATGCTAATTTTAGCTCTAACACTGATGATCCACCTACAAATGTGAACTGACGTTCAAAAATAAAACATTTGAAAACGGACCATTTTCCACATTTCTGAAGCATGACGTAATGGGGGGGTGTTATCTCTTTTGTCGAAAATCAGCCGTTTTTGCTCGAACATTAAATGCCTCCAAATGGTATTTAATTAACTTCCCGAGCCCCTGGAAGCATGAAAATCACTTTAAACATGCTAATTTTAGCTCTAACACTGATGATCCACCTACAAATGTGAACTGACGTTCAAAAATAAAACATTTGAAAACGGACCATTTTCCACATTTCTGAAGCATGACGTAATGGGGGGGTGTTATCTCTTTTGTCGAAAATCAGCCGTTTTTGCTCGAACATTAAATGCCTCCAAATGGTATTTAATTAACTTCCCGGGGTGAAGAAACCCTTTTTGAGAACTCAGAGTGAGTAAATAGGCCATTTTCATGCACTTTTAACCATTCCATAAATCTTGTGTTTTGGGCCCCTGGAAGCATGAAAATCACTTTAAACATGCTAATTTTAGCTCTAACACTGATGATCCACCTACAAATGTGAACTGACGTTCAAAAATAAAACATTTGAAAACGGACCATTTTCCACATTTCTGAAGCATGACGTAATGGGGGGGGGTGTTATCTCTTTTGTCGAAAATCAGCCGTTTTTGCTCGAACATCAAATGCCTCCAAATGGTATTTAATTAACTTCCCGAGCCCCTGAAAGCATGAAAATCACTTTAAACATGCTAATTTTAGCTCTAACACTGATGATCCACCTACAAATGTGAACTGACGTTCAAAAATAAAACATTTGAAAACGGACCATTTTCCACATTTCTGAAGCATGACGTAATGGGGGGGGTGTTATCTCTTTTGTCGAAAATCAGCCGTTTTTGCTCGAACATTAAATGCCTCCAAATGGTATTTAATTAACTTCCCGAGCCCCTGGAAGCATGAAAATCACTTTAAACATGCTAATTTTAGCTCTAACACTGATGATCCACCTACAAATGTGAACTGACGTTCAAAAATAAAACATTTGAAAACGGACCATTTTCCACATTTCTGAAGCATGACGTAATGGGGGGTGTTATCTCTTTTGTCGAAAATCAGCCGTTTTTGCTCGAACATTAAATGCCTCCAAATGGTATTTAATTAACTTCCCGGGGTGAAGAAACCCTTTTTGAGAACTCAGAGTGAGTAAATTGGCCATTTTCATGCACTTTTAACCATTCCATAAATCTTGTGTTTTGGGCCCCTGGAAGCATGAAAATCACTTTAAACATGCTAATTTTAGCTCTAACACTGATGATCCACCTACAAATGTGAACTGACGTTCAAAAATAAAACATTTGAAAACGGACCATTTTCCACATTTCTGAAGCATGACGTAATGGGGGGGTGTTATCTCTTTTGTCGAAAATCGGCCGTTTTTGCTTGAACATTAAATGCCTCCAAATGGTATTTAATTAACTTCCCGAGCCCCTGGAAGCATGAAAATCACTTTAAACATGCTAATTTTAGCTCTAACACTGATGATCCACCTACAAATGTGAACTGACGTTCAAAAATAAAACATTTGAAAACGGACCATTTTCCACATTTCTGAAGCATGACGTAATGGGGGGGTGTTATCTCTTTTGTCGAAAATCAGCCGTTTTTGCTCGAACATTAAATGCCTCCAAATGGTATTTATTTCACTTCCCGGGGTGAAGAAACCCTTTTTGAGAACTCAGAGTGAGTAAATTGGCCATTTTCATGCACTTTTAACCATTCCATTAATCTTGTGTTTTGGGCCCCTGGAAACATGAAAATCACTTTAAACATGCTAATTTTAGCTCTAACACTGATGATCCACCTACAAATGTGAACTGACGTTCAAAAATAAAACATTTGAAAACGGACCATTTTCCACATTTCTGAAGCATGACATAATTGGGGGGTGTTATCTCTTTTGTCGAAAATCAGCCGTTTTTGCTCGAACATTAAATGCCTCCAAATGGTATTTATTTCACTTCCCGAGCCCCTGGAAGCATGAAAATCACTTTAAACATGCTAATTTTAGCTCTAACACTGATGATCCACCTACAAATGTGAACTGACGTTCAAAAATAAAACATTTGAAAACGGACCATTTTCCACATTTCTGAAGCATGACGTAATGGGGGGGTGTTATCTCTTTTGTCGAAAATCAGCCGTTTTTGCTCGAACATTAAATGCCTCCAAATGGTATTTATTTCACTTCCCGGGGTGAAGAAACCCTTTTTGAGAACTCAGAGTGAGTAAATTGGCCATTTTCATGCACTTTTAACCATTCCATTAATCTTGTGTTTTGGGCCCCTGGAAGCATGAAAATCACTTTAAACATGCTAATTTTAGCTCTAACACTGATGATCCACCTACAAATGTGAACTGACGTTCAAAAATAAAACATTTGAAAACGGACCATTTTCCACATTTCTGAAGCATGACGTAATGGGGGGGTGTTAACTCTTTTGTCGAAAATCAGCCGTTTTTGCTCGAACATTAAATGCCTCCAAATGGTATTTAATTAACTTCCCGAGCCCCTGGAAGCATGAAAATCACTTTAAACATGCTAATTTTAGCTCTAACACTGATGATCCACCTACAAATGTGAACTGACGTTCAAAAATAAAACATTTGAAAACGGACCATTTTCCACATTTCTGAAGCATGACGTAATGGGGGGTGTTATCTCTTTTGTCGAAAATCAGCCGTTTTTGCTCGAACAATAAATGCCTCCAAATGGTATTTATTTCACTTCCCGAGCCCCTGGAAGCATGAAAATCACTTTAAACATGCTAATTTTAGCTCTAACACTGATGATCCACCTACAAATGTGAACTGACGTTCAAAAATAAAACATTTGAAAACGGACCATTTTCCACATTTCTGAAGCATGACGTAATGGGGGGGTGTTATCTCTTTTGTCGAAAATCAGCCGTTTTTGCTCGAACATTAAATGCCTCCAAATGGTATTTAATTAACTTCCCGGGGTGAAGAAACCCTTTTTGAGAACTCAGAGTGAGTAAATTGGCCATTTTCATGCACTTTTAACCATTCCATAAATCTTGTGTTTTGGGCCCCTGGAAGCATGAAAATCACTTTAAACATGCTAATTTTAGCTCTAACACTGATGATCCACCTACAAATGTGAACTGACGTTCAAAAATAAAACATTTGAAAACGGACCATTTTCCACATTTCTGAAGCATGACGTAATGGGGGGGTGTTATCTCTTTTGTCGAAAATCAGCCGTTTTTGCTCGAACATTAAATGCCTCCAAATGGTATTTAATTAACTTCCCGGGGTGAAGAAACCCTTTTTGAGAACTCAGAGTGAGTAAATTGGCCATTTTCATGCACTTTTAACCATTCCATAAATCTTGTGTTTTGGGCCCCTGGAAGCATGAAAATCACTTTAAACATGCTAATTTTAGCTCTAACACTGATGATCCACCTACAAATGTGAACTGACGTTCAAAAATAAAACATTTGAAAACGGACCATTTTCCACATTTCTGAAGCATGACGTAATGGGGGGGTGTTATCTCTTTTGTCGAAAATCAGCCGTTTTTGCTCGAACATTAAATGCCTCCAAATGGTATTTATTTCACTTCCCGGGGTGAAGAAACCCTTTTTGAGAACTCAGAGTGAGTAAATTGGCCATTTTCATGCACTTTTAACCATTCCATTAATCTTGTGTTTTGGGCCCCTGGAAGCATGAAAATCACTTTAAACATGCTAATTTTAGCTCTAACACTGATGATCCACCTACAAATGTGAACTGACGTTCAAAAATAAAACATTTGAAAACGGACCATTTTCCACATTTCTGAAGCATGACGTAATGGGGGGGTGTTATCTCTTTTGTCGAAAATCAGCCGTTTTTGCTCGAACATTAAATGCCTCCAAATGGTATTTAATTAACTTCCCGGGGTGAAGAAACCCTTTTTGAGAACTCAAAGTGAGTAAATTGGCCATTTTCATGCACTTTTAACCATTCCATAAATCTTGTGTTTTGGGCCCCTGGAAGCATGAAAATCACTTTAAACATGCTAATTTTAGCTCTAACACTGATGATCCACCTACAAATGTGAACTGACGTTCAAAAATAAAACATTTGAAAACGGACCATTTTCCACATTTCTGAAGCATGACGTAATGGGGGGGTGTTATCTCTTTTGTCGAAAATCAGCCGTTTTTGCTCGAACATTAAATGCCTCCAAATGGTATTTAATTAACTTCCCGAGCCCCTGGAAGCATGAAAATCACTTTAAACATGCTAATTTTAGCTCTAACACTGATGATCCACCTACAAATGTGAACTGACGTTCAAAAATAAAACATTTGAAAACGGACCATTTTCCACATTTCTGAAGCATGACGTAATGGGGGGGGTGTTATCTCTTTTGTCGAAAATCAGCCGTTTTTGCTCGAACATTAAATGCCTCCATATGGTATTTATTTCACTTCCCGGGGTGAAGAAACCCTTTTTGAGAACTCAGAGTGAGTAAATTGGCCATTTTCATGCACTTTTAACCATTCCATTAATCTTGTGTTTTGGGCCCCTGGAAGCATGAAAATCACTTTAAACATGCTAATTTTAGCTCTAACACTGATGATCCACCTACAAATGTGAACTGACGTTCAAAAATAAAACATTTGAAAACGGACCATTTTCCACATTTCTGAAGCATGACGTAATGGGGGGGTGTTATCTCTTTTGTCGAAAATCAGCCGTTTTTGCTCGAACATTAAATGCCTCCAAATGGTATTTAATTAACTTCCCGGGGTGAAGAAACCCTTTTTGAGAACTCAGAGTGAGTAAATTGGCCATTTTCATGCACTTTTAACCATTCCATAAATCTTGTGTTTTGGGCCCCTGGAAGCATGAAAATCACTTTAAACATGCTAATTTTAGCTCTAACACTGATGATCCACCTACAAATGTGAACTGACGTTCAAAAATAAAACATTTGAAAACGGACCATTTTCCACATTTCTGAAGCATGACGTAATGGGGGGGTGTTATCTCTTTTGTCGAAAATCAGCCGTTTTTGCTCGAACATTAAATGCCTCCAAATGGTATTTAATTAACTTCCCGAGCCCCTGGAAGCATGAAAATCACTTTAAACATGCTAATTTTAGCTCTAACACTGATGATCCACCTACAAATTAGAACTGACGTTCAAAAATAAAACATTTGAAAACGGACCATTTTCCACATTTCTGAAGCATGACGTAATGGGGGGGTGTTATCTCTTTTGTCGAAAATCAGCCGTTTTTGCTCGAACATTAAATGCCTCCAAATGGTATTTAATTAACTTCCCGGGGTGAAGAAACCCTTTTTGAGAACTCAGAGTGAGCAAATTGGCCATTTTCATGCACTTTTAACCATTCCATAAATCTTGTGTTTTGGGCCCCTGGAAGCATGAAAATCACTTTAAACATGCTAATTTTAGCTCTAACACTGATGATCCACCTACAAATGTGAACTGACGTTCAAAAATAAAACATTTGAAAATGGACCATTTTCCACATTTCTGAAGCATGACGTAATGGGGGGGTGTTATCTCTTTTGTCGAAAATCAGCCGTTTTTGCTCGAACATTAAATGCCTCCAAATGGAATTTAATTAACTTCCCGAGCCCCTGGAAGCATGAAAATCACTTTAAACATGCTAATTTTAGCTCTAACACTGATGATCCACCTACAAATGTGAACTGACGTTCAAAAATAAAACATTTGAAAACGGACCATTTTCCACATTTCTGAAGCATGACGTAATGGGGGGGTGTTATCTCTTTTGTCGAAAATCAGCCGTTTTTGCTCGAACATTAAATGCCTCCAAATGGTATTTATTTCACTTCCCGGGGTGAAGAAACCCTTTTTGAGAACTCAGAGTGAGTAAATTGGCCATTTTCATGCACTTTTAACCATTCCATTAATCTTGTGTTTTGGGCCCCTGGAAGCATGAAAATCACTTTAAACATGCTAATTTTAGCTCTAACACTGATGATCCACCTACAAATGTGAACTGACGTTCAAAAATAAAACATTTGAAAACGGACCATTTTCCACATTTCTGAAGCATGACGTAATGGGGGGGGTGTTATCTCTTTTGTCGAAAATCAGCCGTTTTTGCTCGAACATTAAATGCCTCCAAATGGTATTTAATTAACTTCCCGAGCCCCTGGAAGCATGAAAATCACTTTAAACATGCTAATTTTAGCTCTAACACTGATGATCCACCTACAAATGTGAACTGACGTTCAAAAATAAAACATTTGAAAACGGACCATTTTCCACATTTCTGAAGCATGACGTAATGGGGGGGTGTTATCTCTTTTGTCGAAAATCAGCCGTTTTTGCTCGAACATTAAATGCCTCCAAATGGTATTTATTTCACTTCCCGAGCCCCTGGAAGCATGAAAATCACTTTAAACATGCTAATTTTAGCTCTAACACTGATGATCCACCTACAAATGTGAACTGACGTTCAAAAATAAAACATTTGAAAACGGACCATTTTCCACATTTCTGAAGCATGACGTAATGGGGGGGTGTTATCTCTTTTGTCGAAAATCAGCCGTTTTTGCTCGAACATTAAATGCCTCCAAATGGTATTTAATTAACTTCCCGAGCCCCTGGAAGCATGAAAATCACTTTAAACATGCTAATTTTAGCTCTAACACTGATGATCCACCTACAAATGTGAACTGACGTTCAAAAATAAAACATTTGAAAACGGACCATTTTCCACATTTCTGAAGCATGACGTAATGGGGGGGTGTTATCTCTTTTGTCGAAAATCAGCCGTTTTTGCTCGAACATTAAATGCCTCCAAATGGTATTTAATTAACTTCCCGGGGTGAAGAAACCCTTTTTGAGAACTCAGAGTGAGTAAATTGGCCATTTTCATGCACTTTTAACCATTCCATAAATCTTGTGTTTTGGGCCCCTGGAAGCATGAAAATCACTTTAAACATGCTAATTTTAGCTCTAACACTGATGATCCACCTACAAATGTGAACTGACGTTCAAAAATAAAACATTTGAAAACGGACCATTTTCCACATTTCTGAAGCATGACGTAATGGGGGGGTGTTATCTCTTTTGTCGAAAATCAGCCGTTTTTGCTCGAACATTAAATGCCTCCAAATGGTATTTATTTCACTTCCCGAGCCCCTGGAAGCATGAAAATCACTTTAAACATGCTAATTTTAGCTCTAACACTGATGATCCACCTACAAATGTGAACTGACGTTCAAAAATAAAACATTTGAAAATGGACCATTTTCCACATTTCTGAAGCATGACGTAATGGGGGGGTGTTATCTCTTTTGTCGAAAATCAGCCGTTTTTGCTCGAACATTAAATGCCTCCAAATGGTATTTAATTAACTTCCCGGGGTGAAGAAACCCTTTTTGAGAACTCAGAGTGAGTAAATTGGCCATTTTCATGCACTTTTAACCATTCCATAAATCTTGTGTTTTGGGCCCCTGGAAGCATGAAAATCACTTTAAACATGCTAATTTTAGCTCTAACACTGATGATCCACCTACAAATGTGAACTGACGTTCAAAAATAAAACATTTGAAAACGGACCATTTTCCACATTTCTGAAGCATGACGTAATGGGGGGGTGTTATCTCTTTTGTCGAAAATCAGCCGTTTTTGCTCGAACATTAAATGCCTCCAAATGGTATTTATTTCACTTCCCGAGCCCCTGGAAGCATGAAAATCACTTTAAACATGCTAATTTTAGCTCTAACACTGATGATCCACCTACAAATGTGAACTGACGTTCAAAAATAAAACATTTGAAAACGGACCATTTTCCACATTTCTGAAGCATGACGTAATGGGGGGGGTGTTATCTCTTTTGTCGAAAATCAGCCGTTTTTGCTCGAACATCAAATGCCTCCAAATGGTATTTAATTAACTTCCCGAGCCCCTGGAAGCATGAAAATCACTTTAAACATGCTAATTTTAGCTCTAACACTGATGATCCACCTACAAATGTGAACTGACGTTCAAAAATAAAACATTTGAAAACGGACCATTTTCCACATTTCTGAAGCATGACGTAATGGGGGGTGTTATCTCTTTTGTCGAAAATCAGCCGTTTTTGCTCGAACATTAAATGCCTCCAAATGGTATTTATTTCACTTCCCGAGCCCCTGGAAGCATGAAAATCACTTTAAACATGCTAATTTTAGCTCTAACACTGATGATCCACCTACAAATGTGAACTGACGTACAAAAATAAAACATTTGAAAACGGACCATTTTCCACATTTCTGAAGCATGACGTAATGGGGGGATGTTATCTCTTTTGTCGAAAATCAGCCGTTTTTGCTCGAACATTAAATGCCTCCAAATGGTATTTAATTAACTTCCCGAGCCCCTGGAAGCATGAAAATCACTTTAAACATGCTAATTTTAGCTCTAACACTGATGATCCACCTACAAATGTGAACTGACGTTCAAAAATAAAACATTTGAAAACGGACCATTTTCCACATTTCTGAAGCATGACGTAATGGGGGGGTGTTATCTCTTTTGTCGAAAATCAGCCGTTTTTGCTCGAACATTAAATGCCTCCAAATGGTATTTAATTAACTTCCCGGGGTGAAGAAACCCTTTTTGAGAACTCAGAGTGAGTAAATTGGCCATTTTCATGCACTTTTAACCATTCCATAAATCTTGTGTTTTGGGCCCCTGGAAGCATGAAAATCACTTTAAACATGCTAATTTTAGCTCTAACACTGATGATCCACCTACAAATGTGAACTGACGTTCAAAAATAAAACATTTGAAAACGGACCATTTTCCACATTTCTGAAGCATGACGTAATGGGGGGGTGTTATCTCTTTTGTCGAAAATCAGCCGTTTTTGCTCGAACATCAAATGCCTCCAAATGGTATTTAATTAACTTCCCGAGCCCCTGGAAGCATGAAAATCACTTTAAACATGCTAATTTTAGCTCTAACACTGATGATCCACCTACAAATGTGAACTGACGTTCAAAAATAAAACATTTGAAAACGGACCATTTTCCACATTTCTGAAGCATGACGTAATGGGGGGGTGTTATCTCTTTTGTCGAAAATCAGCCGTTTTTGCTCGAACATTAAATGCCTCCAAATGGTATTTAATTAACTTCCCGAGCCCCTGGAAGCATGAAAATCACTTTAAACATGCTAATTTTAGCTCTAACACTGATGATCCACCTACAAATGTGAACTGACGTTCAAAAATAAAACATTTGAAAACGGACCATTTTCCACATTTCTGAAGCATGACGTAATGGGGGGGGTGTTATCTCTTTTGTCGAAAATCAGCCGTTTTTGCTCGAACATTAAATGCCTCCAAATGGTATTTAATTAACTTCCCGGGGTGAAGAAACCCTTTTTGAGAACTCAGAGTGAGTAAATTGGCCATTTTCATGCACTTTTAACCATTCCATAAATCTTGTGTTTTGGGCCCCTGGAAGCATGAAAATCACTTTAAACATGCTAATTTTAGCTCTAACACTGATGATCCACCTACAAATGTGAACTGACGTTCAAAAATAAAACATTTGAAAACGGACCATTTTCCACATTTCTGAAGCATGACGTAATGGGGGGGTGTTATCTCTTTTTCGAAAATCAGCCGTTTTTGCTCGAACATTAAATGCCTCCAAATGGTATTTAATTAACTTCCCGAGCCCCTGGAAGCATGAAAATCACTTTAAACATCCTAATTTTAGCTCTAACACTGATGATCCACCTACAAATGTGAACTGACGTTCAAAAATAAAACATTTGAAAACGGACCATTTTCCACATTTCTGAAGCATGACGTAATGGGGGGGTGTTATCTCTTTTGTCGAAAATCAGCCGTTTTTGCTCGAACATTAAATGCCTCCAAATGGTATTTAATTAACTTCCCGGGGTGAAGAAACCCTTTTTGAGAACTCAGAGTGAGTAAATTGGCCATTTTCATGCACTTTTAACCATTCCATAAATCTTGTGTTTTGGGCCCCTGGAAGCATGAAAATCACTTTAAACATGCTAATTTTAGCTCTAACACTGATGATCCACCTACAAATGTGAACTGACGTTCAAAAATAAAACATTTGAAAACAGACCATTTTCCACATTTCTGAAGCATGACGTAATGGGGGGGTGTTATCTCTTTTGTCGAAAATCAGCCGTTTTTGCTCGAACATTAAATGCCTCCAAATGGTATTTATTTCACTTCCCGGGCGGAAGAAACCCTTTTTGAGAACTCAGAGTGAGTAAATTGGCCATTTTCATGCACTTTTAACCATTCCATTAATCTTGTGTTTTGGGCCCCTTGAAGCATGAAAATCACTTTAAACATGCTAATTTTAGCTCTAACACTGATGATCCACCTACAAATGTGAACTGACGTTCAAAAATAGAACATTTGAAAACGGACCATTTTCCACATTTCTGAAGCATGATGTAATGGGGGGGTGTTATCTCTTTTGTCGAAAATCTGCCGTTTTTGCTCGAACATTAAATGCCTCCAAATGGTATTTAATTAACTTCCCGAGCCCCTGGAAGCATGAAAATCACTTTAAACATGCTAATTTTAGCTCTAACACTGATGATCCACCTACAAATGTAAACTGACGTTCAAAAATAAAACATTTGAAAACGGACCATTTTCCACATTTCTGAAGCATGACGTAATGGGGGGGTGTTATCTCTTTTGTCGAAAATCAGCCGTTTTTGCTCGAACATTAAATGCCTCCAAATGGTATTTATTTCACTTCCCGGGGTGAAGAAACCCTTTTTGAGAACTCAGAGTGAGTAAATTGGCCATTTTCATGCACTTTTAACCATTCCATAAATCTTGTGTTTTGGGCCCCTGGAAGCATGAAAATCACTTTAAGCATGCTAATTTTAGCTCTAACACTGATGATCCACCTACAAATGTGAACTGACGTTCAAAAATAAAACATTTGAAAACGGACCATTTTCCACATTTCTGAAGCATGACGTAATGGGGGGGTGTTATCTCTTTTGTCGAAAATCAGCCGTTTTTGCTCGAACATTAAATGCCTCCAAATGGTATTTAATTAACTTCCCGAGCCCCTGGAAGCATGAAAATCACTTTAAACATGCTAATTTTAGCTCTAACACTGATGATCCACCTACAAATGTGAACTGACGTTCAAAAATAAAACATTTGAAAACGGACCATTTTCCACATTTCTGAAGCATGACGTAATGGGGGGGTGTTATCTCTTTTGTCGAAAATCAGCCGTTTTTGCTCGAACATTAAATGCCTCCAAATGGTATTTAATTAACTTCCCGGGGTGAAGAAACCCTTTTTGAGAACTCAGAGTGAGTAAATTGGCCATTTTCATGCACTTTTAACCATTCCATAAATCTTGTGTTTTGGGCCCCTGGAAGCATGAAAATCACTTTAAACATGCTAATTTTAGCTCTAACACTGATGATCCACCTACAAATGTGAACTGACGTTCAAAAATAAAACATTTGAAAACGGACCATTTTCCACATTTCTGAAGCATGACGTAATGGGGGGGTGTTATCTCTTTTGTCGAAAATCAGCCGTTTTTGCTCGAACATTAAATGCCTCCAACTGGTATTTAATTAACTTCCCGAGCCCCTGGAAGCATGAAAATCACTTTAAACATGCTAATTTTAGCTCTAACACTGATGATCCACCTACAAATGTGAACTGACGTTCAAAAATAAAACATTTGAAAACGGACCATTTTCCACATTTCTGAAGCATGACGTAATGGGGGGGTGTTATCTCTTTTGTCGAAAATCAGCCGTTTTTGCTCGAACATTAAATGCCTCCAAATGGTATTTATTTCACTTCCCGGGGTGAAGAAACCCTTTTTGAGAACTCAGAGTGAGTAAATTGGCCATTTTCATGCACTTTTAACCATTCCATAAATCTTGTGTTTTGGGCCCCTGGAAGCATGAAAATCACTTTAAACATGCTAATTTTAGCTCTAACACTGATGATCCACCTACAAATGTGAACTGACGTTCAAAAATAAAACATTTGAAAACGGACCATTTTCCACATTTCTGAAGCATGACGTAATGGGGGGGTGTTATCTCTTTTGTCGAAAATCAGCCGTTTTTGCTCGAACATTAAATGCCTCCAACTGGTATTTAATTAACTTCCCGAGCCCCTGGAAGCATGAAAATCACTTTAAACATGCTAATTTTAGCTCTAACACTGATGATCCACCTACAAATGTGAACTGACGTTCAAAAATAAAACATTTGAAAACGGACCATTTTCCACATTTCTGAAGCATGACGTAATGGGGGGGTGTTATCTCTTTTGTCGAAAATCAGCCGTTTTTGCTCGAACATTAAATGCCTCCAACTGGTATTTAATTAACTTCCCGAGCCCCTGGAAGCATGAAAATCACTTTAAACATGCTAATTTTAGCTCTAACACTGATGATCCACCTACAAATGTGAACTGACGTTCAAAAATAAAACATTTGAAAACGGACCATTTTCCACATTTCTGAAGCATGACGTAATGGGGGGGTGTTATCTCTTTTGTCGAAAATCAGCCGTTTTTGCTCGAACATTAAATGCCTCCAAATGGTATTTATTTCACTTCCCAGGGTGAAGAAACCCTTTTTGAGAACTCAGAGTGAGTAAATTGGCCATTTTCATGCACTTTTAACCATTCCATAAATCTTGTGTTTTGGGCCCCTGGAAGCATGAAAATCACTTTAAACATGCTAATTTTAGCTCTAACACTGATGATCCACCTACAAATGTGAACTGACGTTCAAAAATAAAACATTTGAAAACGGACCATTTTCCACATTTCTGAAGGATGACGTAATGGGGGGGTGTTATCTCTTTTGTCGAAAATCAGCCGTTTTTGCTCGAACATTAAATGCCTCCAAATGGTATTTAATTAACTTCCCGAGCCCCTGGAAGCATGAAAATCACTTTAAACATGCTAATTTTAGCTCTAACACTGATGATCCACCTACAAATGTGAACTGACGTTCAAAAATAAAACATTTGAAAACGGACCATTTTCCACATTTCTGAAGCATGACGTAATGGGGGGGTGTTATCTCTTTTGTCGAAAATCAGCCGTTTTTGCTCGAACATTAAATGCCTCCAAATGGTATTTAATTAACTTCCCGGGGTGAAGAAACCCTTTTTGAGAACTCAGAGTGAGTAAATTGGCCATTTTCATGCACTTTTAACCATTCCATAAATCTTGTGTTTTTGGCCCCTGGAAGCATGAAAATCACTTTAAACATGCTAATTTTAGCTCTAACACTGATGATCCACCTACAAATGTGAACTGACGTTCAAAAATAAAACATTTGAAAACGGACCATTTTCCACATTTCTGAAGCATGACGTAATGGGGGGTGTTATCCCTTTTGTCGAAAATCAGCCGTTTTTGCTCGAACATTAAATGCCTCCAAATGGTATTTATTTCACTTCCCGGGGTGAAGAAACCCTTTTTGAGAACTCAGAGTGAGTAAATTGGCCATTTTCATGCACTTTTAACCATTCCATTATTCTTGTGTTTTGGGCCCCTGGAAGCATGAAAATCACTTTAAACATGCTAATTTTAGCTCTAACACTGATGATCCACCTACAAATGTGAACTGACGTTCAAAAATAAAACATTTGAAAACGGACCATTTTCCACATTTCTGAAGCATGACGTAATGGGGGGGTGTTATCTCTTTTGTCAAAAATCAGCCGTTTTTGCTCGAACATTAAATGCCTCCAAATGGTATTTATTTCACTTCCCGAGCCCCTGGAAGCATGAAAATCACTTTAAACATGCTAATTTTAGCTCTAACACTGATGATCCACCTACAAATGTGAACTGACGTTCAAAAATAAAACATTTGAAAACGGACCATTTTCCACATTTCTGAAGCATGACGTAATGGGGGGGTGTTATCTCTTTTGTCGAAAATCAGCCGTTTTTGCTCGAACATTAAATGCCTCCAAATGGTATTTAATTAACTTCCCGAGCCCCTGGAAGCATGAAAATCACTTTAAACATGCTAATTTTAGCTCTAACACTGATGATCCACCTACAAAGGTGAACTGACGTTCAAAAATAAAACATTTGAAAACGGACCATTTTCCACATTTCTGAAGCATGACGTAATGGGGGGGTGTTATCTCTTTTGTCGAAAATCAGCCGTTTTTGCTCGAACATTAAATGCCTCCAAATGGTATTTAATTAACTTCCCGGGGTGAAGAAACCCTTTTTGAGAACTCAGAGTGAGTAAATTGGCCATTTTCATGCACTTTTAACCATTCCATAAATCTTGTGTTTTGGGCCCCTGGAAGCATGAAAATCACTTTAAACATGCTAATTTTCGCTCTAACACTGATGATCCACCTACAAATGTGAACTGACGTTCAAAAATAAAACATTTGAAAACGGACCATTTTCCACATTTCTGAAGCATGACGTAATGGGGGGGTGTTATCTCTTTTGTCGAAAATCAGCCGTTTTTGCTCGAACATTAAATGCCTCCAAATGGTATTTATTTCACTTCCCGGGGTGAAGAAACCCTTTTTGAGAACTCAGAGTGAGTAAATTGGCCATTTTCATGCACTTTTAACCATTCCATTAATCTTGTGTTTTGGGCCCCTGGAAGCATGAAAATCACTTTAAACATGCTAATTTTAGCTCTAACACTGATGATCCACCTACAAATGTGAACTGACGTTCAAAAATAAAACATTTGAAAACGGACCATTTTCCACATTTCTGAAGCATGACGTAATGGGGGAGTGTTATCTCTTTTGTCGAAAATCAGCCGTTTTTGCTCGAACATTAGATGCCTCCAAATGGTATTTAATTAACTTCCCGAGCCCCTGGAAGCATGAAAATCACTTTAAACATGCTAATTTTAGCTCTAACACTGATGATCCACCTACAAATGTGAACTGACGTTCAAAAATAAAACATTTGAAAACGGACCATTTTCCACATTTCTGAAGCATGACGTAATGGGGGGGGTGTTATCTCTTTTGTCGAAAATCAGCCGTTTTTGCTCGAACAATAAATGCCTCCAAATGGTATTTAATTAACTTCCCGAGCCCCTGGAAGCATGAAAATCACTTTAAACATGCTAATTTTAGCTCTAACACTGATGATCCACCTACAAATGTGAACTGACGTTCAAAAATAAAACATTTGAAAACGGACCATTTTCCACATTTCTGAAGCATGACGTAATGGGGGGGTGTTATCTCTTTTGTCGAAAATCAGCCGTTTTTGCTCGAACATTAAATGCCTCCAAATGGTATTTATTTCACTTCCCGGGGTGAAGAAACCCTTTTTGAGAACTCAGAGTGAGTAAATTGGCCATTTTCATGCACTTTTAACCATTCCATAAATCTTGTGTTTTGGGCCCCTGGAAGCATGAAAATCACTTTAAACATGCTAATTTTAGCTCTAACACTGATGATCCACCTACAAATGTGAACTGACGTTCAAAAATAAAACATTTGAAAACGGACCATTTTCCACATTTCTGAAGCATGACGTAATGGGGGGGTGTTATCTCTTTTGTCGAAAATCAGCCGTTTTTGCTCGAACATTAAATGCCTCCAAATGGTATTTATTTCACTTCCCGGGGTGAAGAAACCCTTTTTGAGAACTCAGAGTGAGTAAATTGGCCATTTTCATGCACTTTTAACCATTCCATTAATCTTGTGTTTTGGGCCCCTGGAAGCATGAAAATCACTTTAAACATGCTAATTTTAGCTCTAACACTGATGATCCACCTACAAATGTGAACTGACGTTCAAAAATAAAACATTTGAAAACGGACCATTTTCCACATTTCTGAAGCATGACGTAATGGGGGGGTGTTATCTCTTTTGTCGAAAATCAGCCGTTTTTGCTCGAACATTAGATGCCTCCAAATGGTATTTAATTAACTTCCCGAGCCCCTGGAAGCATGAAAATCACTTTAAACATGCTAATTTTAGCTCTAACACTGATGATCCACCTACAAATGTGAACTGACGTTCAAAAATAAAACATTTGAAAACGGACCATTTTCCACATTTCTGAAGCATGAAGTAATGGGGGGGGTGTTATCTCTTTTGTCGAAAATCAGCCGTTTTTGCTCGAACAATAAATGCCTCCAAATGGTATTTAATTAACTTCCCGAGCCCCTGGAAGCATGAAAATCACTTTAAACATGCTAATTTTAGCTCTAACACTGATGATCCACCTACAAATGTGAACTGACGTTCAAAAATAAAACATTTGAAAACGGACCATTTTCCACATTTCTGAAGCATGACGTAATGGGGGGGTGTTATCTCTTTTGTCGAAAATCAGCCGTTTTTGCTCGAACATTAAATGCCTCCAAATGGTATTTATTTCACTTCCCGGGGTGAAGAAACCCTTTTTGAGAACTCAGAGTGAGTAAATTGGCCATTTTCATGCACTTTTAACCATTCCATAAATCTTGTGTTTTGGGCCCCTGGAAGCATGAAAATCACTTTAAACATGCTAATTTTAGCTCTAACACTGATGATCCACCTACAAATGTGAACTGACGTTCAAAAATAAAACATTTGAAAACGGACCATTTTCCACATTTCTGAAGCATGACGTAATGGGGGGGTGTTATCTCTTTTGTCGAAAATCAGCCGTTTTTGCTCGAACATTAAATGCCTCCAAATGGTATTTAATTAACTTCCCGAGCCCCTGAAAGCATGAAAATCACTTTAAACATGCTAATTTTAGCGCTAACACTGATGATCCACCTACAAATGTGAACTGACGTTCAAAAATAAAACATTTGAAAACTGACCATTTTCCACATTTCTGAAGCATGACGTAATGGGGGGGTGTTATCTCTTTTGTCGAAAATCAGCCGTTTTTGCTCGAACATTAAATGCCTCCAAATGGTATTTAATTAACTTCCCGGGGTGAAGAAACCCTTTTTGAGAACTCAGAGTGAGTAAATTGGCCATTTTCATGCACTTTTAACCATTCCATAAATCTTGTGTTTTGGGCCCCTGGAAGCATGAAAATCACTTTAAACATGCTAATTTTAGCTCTAACACTGATGATCCACCTACAAATGTGAACTGACGTTCAAAAATAAAACATTTGAAAACGGACCATTTTCCACATTTCTGAAGCATGACGTAATGGGGGGGTGTTATCTCTTTTGTCGAAAATCAGCCGTTTTTGCTCGAACATTAAATGCCTCCAACTGGTATTTAATTAACTTCCCGAGCCCCTGGAAGCATGAAAATCACTTTAAACATGCTAATTTTAGCTCTAACACTGATGATCCACCTACAAATGTGAACTGACGTTCAAAAATAAAACATTTGAAAACGGACCATTTTCCACATTTCTGAAGCATGACGTAATGGGGGGGTGTTATCTCTTTTGTCGAAAATCAGCCGTTTTTGCTCGAACATTAAATGCCTCCAAATGGTATTTAATTAACTTCCCGAGCCCCTGGAAGCATGAAAATCACTTTAAACATGCTAATTTTAGCTCTAACACTGATGATCCACCTACAAATGTGAACTGACGTTCAAAAATAAAACATTTGAAAACAGACCATTTTCCACATTTCTGAAGCATGACGTAATGGGGGGTGTTATCTCTTTTGTCGAAAATCAGCCGTTTTTGCTCGTACATTAAATGCCTCCAAATGGTATTTATTTCACTTCCCGGGGTGAAGAAACCCTTTTTGAGAACTCAGAGTGAGTAAATTGGCCATTTTCATGCACTTTTAACCATTCCATTAATCTTGTGTTTTGGGCCCCTGGAAGCATGAAAATCACTTTAAACATGCTAATTTTAGCTCTAACACTGATGATCCACCTACAAATGTGAACTGACGTTCAAAAATAAAACATTTGAAAACGGACCATTTTCCACATTTCTGAAGCATGACGTAATGGGGGGGTGTTATCTCTTTTGTCGAAAATCAGCCGTTTTTGCTCGAACATTAGATGCCTCCAAATGGTATTTAATTAACTTCCCGAGCCCCTGGAAGCATGAAAATCACTTTAAACATGCTAATTTTAGCTCTAACACTGATGATCCACCTACAAATGTGAACTGACGTTCAAAAATAAAACATTTGAAAACGGACCATTTTCCACATTTCTCAAGCATGACGTAATGGGGGGGGTGTTATCTCTTTTGTCGAAAATCAGCCGTTTTTGCTCGAACAATAAATGCCTCCAAATGGTATTTAATTAACTTCCCGAGCCCCTGGAAGCATGAAAATCACTTTAAACATGCTAATTTTAGCTCTAACACTGATGATCCACCTACAAATGTGAACTGACGTTCAAAAATAAAACATTTGAAAACGGACCATTTTCCACATTTCTGAAGCATGACGTAATGGGGGGGTGTTATCTCTTTTGTCGAAAATCAGCCGTTTTTGCTCGAACATTAAATGCCTCCAAATGGTATTTATTTCACTTCCCGGGGTGAAGAAACCCTTTTTGAGAACTCAGAGTGAGTAAATTGGCCATTTTCATGCACTTTTAACCATTCCATAAATCTTGTGTTTTGGGCCCCTGGAAGCATGAAAATCACTTTAAACATGCTAATTTTAGCTCTAACACTGATGATCCACCTACAAATGTGAACTGACGTTCAAAAATAAAACATTTGAAAACGGACCATTTTCCACATTTCTGAAGCATGACGTAATGGGGGGGTGTTATCTCTTTTGTCGAAAATCAGCCGTTTTTGCTCGAACATTAAATGCCTCCAAATGGTATTTAATTAACTTCCCGAGCCCCTGAAAGCATAAAATCACTTTAAACATGCTAATTTTAGCGCTAACACTGATGATCCACCTACAAATGTGAACTGACGTTCAAAAATAAAACATTTGAAAACTGACCATTTTCCACATTTCTGAAGCATGACGTAATGGGGGGGTGTTATCTCTTTTGTCGAAAATCAGCCGTTTTTGCTCGAACATTAAATGCCTCCAAATGGTATTTAATTAACTTCCCGGGGTGAAGAAACCCTTTTTGAGAACTCAGAGTGAGTAAATTGGCCATTTTCATGCACTTTTAACCATTCCATAAATCTTGTGTTTTGGGCCCCTGGAAGCATGAAAATCACTTTAAACATGCTAATTTTAGCTCTAACACTGATGATCCACCTACAAATGTGAACTGACGTTCAAAAATAAAACATTTGAAAACGGACCATTTTCCACATTTCTGAAGCATGACGTAATGGGGGGGTGTTATCTCTTTTGTCGAAAATCAGCCGTTTTTGCTCGAACATTAAATGCCTCCAACTGGTATTTAATTAACTTCCCGAGCCCCTGGAAGCATGAAAATCACTTTAAACATGCTAATTTTAGCTCTAACACTGATGATCCACCTACAAATGTGAACTGACGTTCAAAAATAAAACATTTGAAAACGGACCATTTTCCACATTTCTGAAGCATGACGTAATGGGGGGGTGTTATCTCTTTTGTCGAAAATCAGCCGTTTTTGCTCGAACATTAAATGCCTCCAAATGATATTTATTTCACTTCCCGGGGTGAAGAAACCCTTTTTGAGAACTCAGAGTGAGTAAATTGGCCATTTTCATGCACTTTTAACCATTCCATAAATCTTGTGTTTTGGGCCCCTGGAAGCATGAAAATCACTTTAAACATGCTAATTTTAGCTCTAACACTGATGATCCACCTACAAATGTGAACTGACGTTCAAAAATAAAACATTTTAAAACGGACCATTTTCCACATTCCTGAAGCATGACGTAATGGGGGGGTGTTATCTCTTTTGTCGAAAATCAGCCGTTTTTGCTCGAACATTAAATGCCTCCAACTGGTATTTAATTAACTTCCCGAGCCCCTGGAAGCATGAAAATCACTTTAAACATGCTAATTTTAGCTCTAACACTGATGATCCACCTACAAATGTGAACTGACGTTCAAAAATAAAACATTTGAAAACTGACCATTTTCCACATTTCTGAAGCATGACGTAATGGGGGGGTGTTATCTCTTTTGTCGAAAATCAGCCGTTTTTGCTCGAACATTAAATGCCTCCAACTGGTATTTAATTAACTTCCCGAGCCCCTGGAAGCATGAAAATCACTTTAAACATGCTAATTTTAGCTCTAACACTGATGATCCACCTACAAATGTGAACTGACGTTCAAAAATAAAACATTTGAAAACGGACCATTTTCCACATTTCTGAAGCATGACGTAATGGGGGGGTGTTATCTCTTTTGTCGAAAATCAGCCGTTTTTGCTCGAACATTAAATGCCTCCAAATGGTATTTATTTCACTTCCCGGGGTGAAGAAACCCTTTTTGAGAACTCAGAGTGAGTAAATTGGCCATTTTCATGCACTTTTAACCATTCCATAAATCTTGTGTTTTGGGCCCCTGGAAGCATGAAAATCACTTTAAACATGCTAATTTTAGCTCTAACACTGATGATCCACCTACAAATGTGAACTGACGTTCAAAAATAAAACATTTGAAAACGGACCATTTTCCACATTTCTGAAGCATGACGTAATGGGGGGGTGTTATCTCTTTTGTCGAAAATCAGCCGTTTTTGCTCGAACATTAAGTGCCTCCAAATGGTATTTAATTAACTTCCCGAGCCCCTGGAAGCATGAAAATCACTTTAAACATGCTAATTTTAGCTCTAACACTGATGATCCATCTACAAATGTGAACTGACGTTCAAAAATAAAACATTTGAAAACGGACCATTTTCCACATTTCTGAAGCATGACGTAATGGGGGGGTGTTATCTCTTTTGTCGAAAATCAGCCGTTTTTGCTCGAACATTAAATGCCTCCAAATGGTATTTATTTCACTTCCCGGGGTGAAGAAACCCTTTTTGAGAACTCAGAGTGAGTAAATTGGCCATTTTCATGCACTTTTAACCATTCCATAAATCTTGTGTTTTGGGCCCCTGGAAGCATGAAAATCACTTTAAACATGCTAATTTTAGCTCTAACACTGATGATCCACCTACAAATGTGAACTGACGTTCAAAAATAAAACATTTTAAAACGGACCATTTTCCACATTTCTGAAGCATGACGTAATGGGGGGGTGTTATCTCTTTTGTCGAAAATCAGCCGTTTTTGCTCGAACATTAAATGCCTCCAACTGGTATTTAATTAACTTCCCGAGCCCCTGGAAGCATGAAAATCACTTTAAACATGCTAATTTTAGCTCTAACACTGATGATCCACCTACAAATGTGAACTGACGTTCAAAAATAAAACATTTGAAAACTGACCATTTTCCACATTTCTGAAGCATGACGTAATGGGGGGGTGTTATCTCTTTTGTCGAAAATCAGCCGTTTTTGCTCGAACATTAAGTGCCTCCAAATGGTATTTAATTAACTTCCCGAGCCCCTGGAAGCATGAAAATCACTTTAAACATGCTAATTTTAGCTCTAACACTGATGATCCATCTACAAATGTGAACTGACGTTCAAAAATAAAACATTTGAAAACGGACCATTTTCCACATTTCTGAAGCATGACGTAATGGGGGGGGGTGTTATCTCTTTTGTCGAAAATCAGCCGTTTTTGCTCGAACATTAAGTGCCTCCAAATGGTATTTAATTAACTTCCCGAGCCCCTGGAAGCATGAAAATCACTTTAAACATGCTAATTTTAGCTCTAACACTGATGATCCACCTACAAATGTGAACTGACGTTCAAAAATAAAACATTTGAAAACGGACCATTTTCCACATTTCTGAAGCATGACGTAATGGGGGGGTGTTATCTCTTTTGTCGAAAATCAGCCGTTTTTGCTCGAACATTAAATGCCTCCAAATGGTATTTAATTAACTTCCCGAGCCCCTGGAAGCATGAAAATCACTTTAAACATGCTAATTTTAGCTCTAACACTGATGATCCACCTACAAATGTGAACTGACGTTCAAAAATAAAACATTTGAAAACGGACCATTTTCCACATTTCTGAAGCATGACGTAATGGGGGGGTGTTATCTCTTTTGTCGAAAATCAGCCGTTTTTGCTCGAACATTAAATGCCTCCAAATGGTATTTAATTAACTTCCCGGGGTGAAGAAACCCTTTTTGAGAACTCAGAGTGGGTAAATTGGCCATTTTCATGCACTTTTAACCATTCCATAAATCTGGTGTTTTGGGCCCCTGGAAGCATGAAAATCACTTTAAACATGCTAATTTTAGCTCTAACACTGATGATCCACCTACAAATGTGAACTGACGTTCAAAAATAAAACATTTGAAAACGGACCATTTTCCACATTTCTGAAGCATGACGTAATGGGGGGGGTGTTATCTCTTTTGTCGAAAATCAGCCGTTTTTGCTCGAACATTAAATGCCTCCAAATGGTATTTAATTAACTTCCCGAGCCCCTGGAAGCATGAAAATCACTTTAAACATGCTAATTTTAGCTCTAACACTGATGATCCACCTACAAATGTGAACTGACGTTCAAAAATAAAACATTTGAAAACGGACCATTTTCCACATTTCTGAAGCATGACGTAATGGGGGGGGGTGTTATCTCTTTTATCGAAAATCAGCCTTTTTTGCTCGAACATTAAATGCCTCCAAATGGTATTTAATTAACTTCCCGGGGTGAAGAAACCCTTTTTGAGAACTCAGAGTGAGTAAATTGGCCATTTTCATGCTCTTTTAACCATTCCATAAATCTTGTGTTTTGGGCCCCTGGAAGCATGAAAATCACTTTAAACATGCTAATTTTAGCTCTCACACTGATGATCCACCTACAAATGTGAACTGACGTTCAAAAATAAAACATTTGAAAACGGACCATTTTCCACATTTATGAAGCATGACGTAATGGGGGTGTGTTATCTCTTTTGTCGAAAATCAGCCGTTTTTGCTCGAACATTAAATGCCTCCAAATGGTATTTAATTAACTTCCCGAGCCCCTGGAAGCATGAAAATCACTTTAAACATGCTAATTTTAGCTCTAACACTGATGATCCACCTACAAATGTGAACTGACGTTCAAAAATAAAACATTTGAAAACAGACCATTTTCCACATTTCTGAAGCATGACGTAATGGGGGGGTGTTATCTCTTTTGTCGAAAATCAGCCGTTTTTGCTCGAACATTAAATGCCTCCAAATTGTATTTAATTAACTTCCCGGGGTGAAGAAACCCTTTTTGAGAACTCAGAGTGAGTAAATTGGCCATTTTCATGCACTTTTAACCATTCCATAAATCTTGTGTTTTGGGCCCCTGGAAGCATGAAAATCACTTTAAACATGCTAATTTTCGCTCTAACACTGATGATCCACCTACAAATGTGAACTGACGTTCAAAAATAAAACATTTGAAAACGGACCATTTTCCACATTTCTGAAGCATGACGTAATGGGGGGTGTTATCTCTTTTGTCGAAAATCAGCCGTTTTTGCTCGAACATTAAATGCCTCCAAATGGTATTTATTTCACTTCCCGGGGTGAAGAAACCCTTTTTGAGAACTCAGAGTGAGTAAATTGGCCATTTTCATGCACTTTTAACCATTCCATTAATCTTGTGTTTTGGGCCCCTGGAAGCATGAAAATCACTTTAAACATGCTAATTTTAGCTCTAACACTGATGATCCACCTACAAATGTGAACTGACGTTCAAAAATAAAACATTTGAAAACGGACCATTTTCCACATTTCTGAAGCATGACGTAATGGGGGGGGTGTTATCTCTTTTGTCGAAAATCAGCCGTTTTTGCTCGAACAATAAATGCCTCCAAATGGTATTTAATTAACTTCCCGAGCCCCTGGAAGCATGAAAATCACTTTAAACATGCTAATTTTAGCTCTAACACTGATGATCCACCTACAAATGTGAACTGACGTTCAAAAATAAAACATTTGAAAACGGACCATTTTCCACATTTCTGAAGCATGACGTAATGGGGGGGTGTTATCTCTTTTGTCGAAAATCAGCCGTTTTTGCTCGAACATTAAATGCCTCCAAATGGTATTTATTTCACTTCCCGGGGTGAAGAAACCCTTTTTGAGAACTCAGAGTGAGTAAATTGGCCATTTTCATGCACTTTTAACCATTCCATAAATCTTGTGTTTTGGGCCCCTGGAAGCATGAAAATCACTTTAAACATGCTAATTTTAGCTCTAACACTGATGATCCACCTACAAATGTGAACTGACGTTCAAAAATAAAACATTTTAAAACGGACCATTTTCCACATTTCTGAAGCATGACGTAATGGGGGGGTGTTATCTCTTTTGTCGAAAATCAGCCGTTTTTGCTCGAACATTAAATGCCTCCAACTGGTATTTAATTAACTTCCCGAGCCCCTGGAAGCATGAAAATCACTTTAAACATGCTAATTTTAGCTCTAACACTGATGATCCACCTACAAATGTGAACTGACGTTCAAAAATAAAACATTTGAAAACTGACCATTTTCCACATTTCTGAAGCATGACGTAATGGGGGGGTGTTATCTCTTTTGTCGAAAATCAGCCGTTTTTGCTCGAACATTAAGTGCCTCCAAATGGTATTTAATTAACTTCCCGAGCCCCTGGAAGCATGAAAATCACTTTAAACATGCTAATTTTAGCTCTAACACTGATGATCCATCTACAAATGTGAACTGACGTTCAAAAATAAAACATTTGAAAACGGACCATTTTCCACATTTCTGAAGCATGACGTAATGGGGGGGTGTTATCTCTTTTGTCGAAAATCAGCCGTTTTTGCTCGAACATTAAGTGCCCCCAAATGGTATTTAATTAACTTCCCGAGCCCCTGGAAGCATGAAAATCACTTTAAACATGCTAATTTTAGCTCTAACACTGATGATCCACCTACAAATGTGAACTGACGTTCAAAAATAAAACATTTGAAAACGGACCATTTTCCACATTTCTGAAGCATGACGTAATGGGGGGGTGTTATCTCTTTTGTCGAAAATCAGCCGTTTTTGCTCGAACATTAAATGCCTCCAAATGGTATTTAATTAACTTCCCGAGCCCCTGGAAGCATGAAAATCACTTTAAACATGCTAATTTTAGCTCTAACACTGATGATCCACCTACAAATGTGAACTGACGTTCAAAAATAAAACATTTGAAAACGGACCATTTTCCACATTTCTGAAGCATGACGTAATGGGGGGGTGTTATCTCTTTTGTCGAAAATCAGCCTTTTTTGCTCGAACATTAAATGCCTCCAAATGGTATTTAATTAACTTCCCGGGGTGAAGAAACCCTTTTTGAGAACTCAGAGTGGGTAAATTGGCCATTTTCATGCACTTTTAACCATTCCATAAATCTGGTGTTTTGGGCCCCTGGAAGCATGAAAATCACTTTAAACATGCTAATTTTAGCTCTAACACTGATGATCCACCTACAAATGTGAACTGACGTTCAAAAATAAAACATTTGAAAACGGACCATTTTCCACATTTCTGAAGCATGACGTAATGGGGGGGGTGTTATCTCTTTTGTCGAAAATCAGCCGTTTTTGCTCGAACATTAAATGCCTCCAAATGGTATTTAATTAACTTCCCGAGCCCCTGGAAGCATGAAAATCACTTTAAACATGCTAATTTTAGCTCTAACACTGATGATCCACCTACAAATGTGAACTGACGTTCAAAAATAAAACATTTGAAAACGGACCATTTTCCACATTTCTGAAGCATGACGTAATGGGGGGGGTGTTATCTCTTTTATCGAAAATCAGCCTTTTTTGCTCGAACATTAAATGCCTCCAAATGGTATTTAATTAACTTCCCGGGGTGAAGAAACCCTTTTTGAGAACTCAGAGTGGGTAAATTGGCCATTTTCATGCACTTTTAACCATTCCATAAATCTGGTGTTTTGGGCCCCTGGAAGCATGAAAATCACTTTAAACATGCTAATTTTAGCTCTAACACTGATGATCCACCTACAAATGTGAACTGACGTTCAAAAATAAAACATTTGAAAACGGACCATTTTCCACATTTCTGAAGCATGACGTAATGGGGGGGGGTGTTATCTCTTTTGTCGAAAATCAGCCGTTTTTGCTCGAACATTAAATGCCTCCAAATGGTATTTAATTAACTTCCCGAGCCCCTGGAAGCATGAAAATCACTTTAAACATGCTAATTTTAGCTCTAACACTGATGATCCACCTACAAATGTGAACTGACGTTCAAAAATAAAACATTTGAAAACGGACCATTTTCCACATTTCTGAAGCATGACGTAATGGGGGGGGGTGTTATCTCTTTTATCGAAAATCAGCCTTTTTTGCTCGAACATTAAATGCCTCCAAATGGTATTTAATTAACTTCCCGGGGTGAAGAAACCCTTTTTGAGAACTCAGAGTGAGTAAATTTGCCATTTTCATGCTCTTTTAACCATTCCATAAATCTTGTGTTTTGGGCCCCTGGAAGCATGAAAATCACTTTAAACATGCTAATTTTAGCTCTCACACTGATGATCCACCTACAAATGTGAACTGACGTTCAAAAATAAAACATTTGAAAACGGACCATTTTCCACATTTCTGAAGCATGACGTAATGGGGGGGTGTTATCTCTTTTGTCGAAAATCAGCCGTTTTTGCTCGAACATTAAATGCCTCCAAATGGTATTTAATTAACTTCCCGAGCCCCTGGAAGCATGAAAATCACTTTAAACATGCTAATTTTAGCTCTAACACTGATGATCCACCTACAAATGTGAACTGACGTTCAAAAATAAAACATTTGAAAACAGACCATTTTCCACATTTCTGAAGCATGACGTAATGGGGGGGTGTTATCTCTTTTGTCGAAAATCAGCCGTTTTTGCTCGAACATTAAATGCCTCCAAATGGTATTTAATTAACTTCCCGGGTGAAGAAACCCTTTTTGAGAACTCAGAGTGAGTAAATTGGCCATTTTCATGCACTTTTCACCATTCCATAAATCTTGTGTTTTGGGCCCCTGGAAGCATGAAAATCACTTTAAACATGCTAATTTTCGCTCTAACACTGATGATCCACCTACAAATGTGAACTGACGTTCAAAAATAAAACATTTGAAAACGGACCATTTTCCACATTTCTGAAGCATGACGTAATGGGGGGGGTGTTATCTCTTTTGTCGAAAATCAGCCGTTTTTGCTCGAACAATAAATGCCTCCAAATGGTATTTAATTAACTTCCCGAGCCCCTGGAAGCATGAAAATCACTTTAAACATGCTAATTTTAGCTCTAACACTGATGATCCACCTACAAATGTGAACTGACGTTCAAAAATAAAACATTTGAAAACGGACCATTTTCCACATTTCTGAAGCATGACGTAATGGGGGGGTGTTATCTCTTTTGTCGAAAATCAGCCGTTTTTGCTCGAACATTAAATGCCTCCAAATGGTATTTATTTCACTTCCCGGGGTGAAGAAACCCTTTTTGAGAACTCAGAGTGAGTAAATTGGCCATTTTCATGCACTTTTAACCATTCCATTAATCTTGTGTTTTGGGCCCCTGGAAGCATGAAAATCACTTTAAACATGCTAATTTTAGCTCTAACACTGATGATCCACCTACAAATGTGAACTGACGTTCAAAAATAAAACATTTGAAAACGGACCATTTTCCACATTTCTGAAGCATGACGTAATGGGGGGGTGTTATCTCTTTTGTCGAAAATCAGCCGTTTTTGCTCGAACATTAAATGCCTCCAAATGGTATTTAATTAACTTCCCGAGCCCCTGAAAGCATAAAATCACTTTAAACATGCTAATTTTAGCGCTAACACTGATGATCCACCTACAAATGTGAACTGACGTTCAAAAATAAAACATTTGAAAACGGACCATTTTCCACATTTCTGAAGCATGACGTAATGGGGGGGTGTTATCTCTTTTGTCGAAAATCAGCCGTTTTTGCTCGAACATTAAATGCCTCCAAATGGTATTTAATTAACTTCCCGGGTTGAAGAAACCCTTTTTGAGAACTCAGAGTGAGTAAATTGGCCATTTTCATGCACTTTTAACCATTCCATAAATCTTGTGTTTTGGGCCCCTGGAAGCATGAAAATCACTTTAAACATGCTAATTTTAGCTCTAACACTGATGATCCACCTACAAATGTGAACTGACGTTCAAAAATAAAACATTTGAAAACGGACCATTTTCCACATTTCTGAAGCATGACGTAATGGGGGGGTGTTATCTCTTTTGTCGAAAATCAGCCGTTTTTGCTCGAACATTAAATGCCTCCAAATGGTATTTATTTCACTTCCCGGGGTGAAGAAACCCTTTTTGAGAACTCAGAGTGAGTAAATGGGCCATTTTCATGCACTTTTAACCATTCCATAAATCTTGTGTTTTGGGCCCCTGGAAGCATGAAAATCACTTTAAACATGCTAATTTTAGCTCTAACACTGATGATCCACCTACAAATGTGAACTGACGTTCAAAAATAAAACATTTTAAAACGGACCATTTTCCACATTTCTGAAGCATGACGTAATGGGGGGGTGTTATCTCTTTTGTCGAAAATCAGCTGTTTTTGCTCGAACATTAAATGCCTCCAACTGGTATTTAATTAACTTCCCGAGCCCCTGGAAGCATGAAAATCACTTTAAACATGCTAATTTTAGCTCTAACACTGATGATCCACCTACAAATGTGAACTGACGTTCAAAAATAAAACATTTGAAAACTGACCATTTTCCACATTTCTGAAGCATGACGTAATGGGGGGGTGTTATCTCTTTTGTCGAAAATCAGCCGTTTTTGCTCGAACATTAAATGCCTCCAACTGGTATTTAATTAACTTCCCGAGCCCCTGGAAGCATGAAAATCACTTTAAACATGCTAATTTTAGTTCTAACACTGATGATCCACCTACAAATGTGAACTGACGTTCAAAAATAAAACATTTGAAAACGGACCATTTTCCACATTTCTGAAGCATGACGTAATGGGGGGGTGTTATCTCTTTTGTCGAAAATCAGCCGTTTTTGCTCGAACATTAAATGCCTCCAAATGGTATTTATTTCACTTCCTGGGGTGAAGAAACCCTTTTTGAGAACTCAGAGTGAGTAAATTGGCCATTTTCATGCACTTTTAACCATTCCATAAATCTTGTGTTTTGGGCCCCTGGAAGCATGAAAATCACTTTAAACATGCTAATTTTAGCTCTAACACTGATGATCCACCTACAAATGTGAACTGACGTTCAAAAATAAAACATTTGAAAACGGACCATTTTCCACATTTCTGAAGCATGACGTAATGGGGGGGTGTTATCTCTTTTGTCGAAAATCAGCCGTTTTTGCTCGAACATTAAGTGCCTCCAAATGGTATTTAATTAACTTCCCGAGCCCCTGGAAGCATGAAAATCACTTTAAACATGCTAATTTTAGCTCTAACACTGATGATCCACCTACAAATGTGAACTGACGTTCAAAAATAAAACATTTGAAAACGGACCATTTTCCACATTTCTGAAGCATGACGTAATGGGGGGGTGTTATCTCTTTTGTCGAAAATCAGCCGTTTTTGCTCGAACATTAAATGCCTCCAAATGGTATTTAATTAACTTCCCGGGGTGAAGAAACCCTTTTTGAGAACTCAGAGTGAGTAAATTGGCCATTTTCATGCACTTTTAACCATTCCATAAATCTTGTGTTTTGGGCCCCTGGAAGCATGAAAATCACTTTAAACATGCTAATTTTAGCTCTAACACTGATGATCCACCTACAAATGTGAACTGACGTTCAAAAATAAAACATTTGAAAACGGACCATTTTCCACATTTCTGAAGCATGACGTAATGGGGGGGTGTTATCTCTTTTGTCGAAAATCAGCCGTTTTTGCTCGAACATTAAATGCCTCCAAATGGTATTTAATTAACTTCCCGAGCCCCTGGAAGCATGAAAATCACTTTAAACATGCTAATTTTAGCTCTAACACTGATGATCCACCTACAAATGTGAACTGACGTTCAAAAATAAAACATTTGAAAACGGACCATTTTCCACATTTCTGAAGCATGACGTAATGGGGGGGTGTTATCTCTTTTGTCGAAAATCAGCCGTTTTTGCTCGAACATTAAATGCCTCCAAATGGTATTTAATTAACTTCCCGGGGTGAAGAAACCCTTTTTGAGAACTCAGAGTGGGTAAATTGGCCATTTTCATGCACTTTTAACCATTCCATAAATCTGGTGTTTTGGGCCCCTGGAAGCATGAAAATCACTTTAAACATGCTAATTTTAGCTCTAACACTGATGATCCACCTACAAATGTGAACTGACGTTCAAAAATAAAACATTTGAAAACGGACCATTTTCCACATTTCTGAAGCATGACGTAATGGGGGGGGTGTTATCTCTTTTGTCGAAAATCAGCCGTTTTTGCTCGAACATTAAATGCCTCCAAATGGTATTTAATTAACTTCCCGAGCCCCTGGAAGCATGAAAATCACTTTAAACATGCTAATTTTAGCTCTAACACTGATGATCCACCTACAAATGTGAACTGACGTTCAAAAATAAAACATTTGAAAACGGACCATTTTCCACATTTCTGAAGCATGACGTAATGGGGGGGGTGTTATCTCTTTTATCGAAAATCAGCCTTTTTTGCTCGAACATTAAATGCCTCCAAATGGTATTTAATTAACTTCCCGGGGTGAAGAAACCCTTTTTGAGAACTCAGAGTGAGTAAATTGGCCATTTTCATGCTCTTTTAACCATTCCATAAATCTTGTGTTTTGGGCCCCTGGAAGCATGAAAATCACTTTAAACATGCTAATTTTAGCTCTCACACTGATGATCCACCTACAAATGTGAACTGACGTTCAAAAATAAAACATTTGAAAATGGACCATTTTCCACATTTCTGAAGCATGACGTAATGGGGGGGTGTTATCTCTTTTGTCGAAAATCAGCCGTTTTTGCTCGAACATTAAATGCCTCCAAATGGTATTTAATTAACTTCCCGAGCCCCTGGAAGCATGAAAATCACTTTAAACATGCTAATTTTAGCTCTAACACTGATGATCCACCTACAAATGTGAACTGACGTTCAAAAATAAAACATTTGAAAACGGACCATTTTCCACATTTCTGAAGCATGACGTAATGGGGGGGTGTTATCTCTTTTGTCGAAAATCAGCCGTTTTTGCTCGAACATTAAATGCCTCCAAATGGTATTTAATTAACTTCCCGGGGTGAAGAAACCCTTTTTGAGAACTCAGAGTGAGTAAATTGGCCATTTTCATGCACTTTTAACCATTCCATAAATCTTGTGTTTTGGGCCCCTGGAAGCATGAAAATCACTTTAAACATGCTAATTTTAGCTCTAACACTGATGATCCACCTACAAATGTGAACTGACGTTCAAAAATAAAACATTTGAAAACGGACCATTTTCCACATTTCTGAAGCATGACGTAATGGGGGGGTGTTATCTCTTTTGTCGAAAATCAGCCGTTTTTGCTCGAACATTAAATGCCTCCAAATGGTATTTATTTCACTTCCCGGGGTGAAGAAACCCTTTTTGAGAACTCAGAGTGAGTAAATTGGCCATTTTCATGCACTTTTAACCATTCCATTAATCTTGTGTTTTGGGCCCCTGGAAGCATGAAAATCACTTTAAACATGCTAATTTTAGCTCTAACACTGATGATCCACCTACAAATGTGAACTGACGTTCAAAAATAAAACATTTGAAAACGGACCATTTTCCACATTTCTGAAGCATGACGTAATGGGGGGGTGTTATCTCTTTTGTCGAAAATCAGCCGTTTTTGCTCGAACATTAGATGCCTCCAAATGGTATTTAATTAACTTCCCGAGCCCCTGGAAGCATGAAAATCACTTTAAACATGCTAATTTTAGCTCTAACACTGATGATCCACCTACAAATGTGAACTGACGTTCAAAAATAAAACATTTGAAAACGGACCATTTTCCACATTTCTGAAGCATGACGTAATGGGGGGGTGTTATCTCTTTTGTCGAAAATCAGCCGTTTTTGCTCGAACAATAAATGCCTCCAAATGGTATTTAATTAACTTCCCGAGCCCCTGGAAGCATGAAAATCACTTTAAACATGCTAATTTTAGCTCTAACACTGATGATCCACCTACAAATGTGAACTGACGTTCAAAAATAAAACATTTGAAAACGGACCATTTTCCACATTTCTGAAGCATGACGTAATCGGGGGGTGTTATCTCTTTTGTCGAAAATCAGCCGTTTTTGCTCGAACATTAAATGCCTCCAAATGGTATATATTTCACTTCCCGGGGTGAAGAAACCCTTTTTGAGAACTCAGAGTGAGTAAATTGGCCATTTTCATGCACTTTTAACCATTCCATAAATCTTGTGTTTTGGGCCCCTGGAAGCATGAAAATCACTTTAAACATGCTAATTTTAGCTCTAACACTGATGATCCACCTACAAATGTGAACTGACGTTCAAAAATAAAACATTTGAAAACGGACCATTTTCCACATTTCTGAAGCATGACGTAATGGGGGGGTGTTATCTCTTTTGTCGAAAATCAGCCGTTTTTGCTCGAACATTAAATGCCTCCAAATGGTATTTAATTAACTTCCCGAGCCCCTGAAAGCATGAAAATCACTTTAAACATGCTAATTTTAGCGCTAACACTGATGATCCACCTACAAATGTGAACTGACGTTCAAAAATAAAACATTTGAAAACTGACCATTTTCCACATTTCTGAAGCATGACGTAATGGGGGGGTGTTATCTCTTTTGTCGAAAATCAGCCGTTTTTGCTCGAACATTAAATGCCTCCAAATGGTATTTAATTAACTTCCCGGGGTGAAGAAACCCTTTTTGAGAACTCAGAGTGAGTAAATTGGCCATTTTCATGCACTTTTAACCATTCCATTAATCTTGTGTTTTGGGCCCCTGGAAGCATGAAAATCACTTTAAACATGCTAATTTTAGCTCTCACACTGATGATCCACCTACAAATGTGAACTGACGTTCAAAAATAAAACATTTGAAAACGGACCATTTTCCACATTTCTGAAGCATGACGTAATGGGGGGGTGTTATCTCTTTTGTCGAAAATCAGCCGTTTTTGCTCGAACATTAGATGCCTCCAAATGGTATTTAATTAACTTCCAGAGCCCCTGGAAGCATGAAAATCACTTTAAACATGCTAATTTTAGCTCTAACACTGATGATCCACCTACAAATGTGAACTGACGTTCAAAAATAAAACATTTGAAAACGGACCATTTTCCACATTTCTGAAGCATGACGTAATGGGGGGGGTGTTATCTCTTTTATCGAAAATCAGCCTTTTTTGCTCGAACATTAAATGCCTCCAAATGGTATTTAATTAACTTCCCGGGGTGAAGAAACCCTTTTTGAGAACTCAGAGTGAGTAAATTGGCCATTTTCATGCTCTTTTAACCATTCCATAAATCTTGTGTTTTGGGCCCCTGGAAGCATGAAAATCACTTTAAACATGCTAATTTTAGCTCTCACACTGATGATCCACCTACAAATGTGAACTGACGTTCAAAAATAAAACATTTGAAAATGGACCATTTTCCACATTTCTGAAGCATGACGTAATGGGGGGGTGTTATCTCTTTTGTCGAAAATCAGCCGTTTTTGCTCGAACATTAAATGCCTCCAAATGGTATTTAATTAACTTCCCGAGCCCCTGGAAGCATGAAAATCACTTTAAACATGCTAATTTTAGCTCTAACACTGATGATCCACCTACAAATGTGAACTGACGTTCAAAAATAAAACATTTGAAAACGGACCATTTTCCACATTTCTGAAGCATGACGTAATGGGGGGGTGTTATCTCTTTTGTCGAAAATCAGCCGTTTTTGCTCGAACATTAAATGCCTCCAAATGGTATTTAATTAACTTCCCGGGGTGAAGAAACCCTTTTTGAGAACTCAGAGTGAGTAAATTGGCCATTTTCATGCACTTTTAACCATTCCATAAATCTTGTGTTTTGGGCCCCTGGAAGCATGAAAATCACTTTAAACATGCTAATTTTAGCTCTAACACTGATGATCCACCTACAAATGTGAACTGACGTTCAAAAATAAAACATTTGAAAACGGACCATTTTCCACATTTCTGAAGCATGACGTAATGGGGGGGTGTTATCTCTTTTGTCGAAAATCAGCCGTTTTTGCTCGAACATTAAATGCCTCCAAATGGTATTTATTTCACTTCCCGGGGTGAAGAAACCCTTTTTGAGAACTCAGAGTGAGTAAATTGGCCATTTTCATGCACTTTTAACCATTCCATTAATCTTGTGTTTTGGGCCCCTGGAAGCATGAAAATCACTTTAAACATGCTAATTTTAGCTCTAACACTGATGATCCACCTACAAATGTGAACTGACGTTCAAAAATAAAACATTTGAAAACGGACCATTTTCCACATTTCTGAAGCATGACGTAATGGGGGGGTGTTATCTCTTTTGTCGAAAATCAGCCGTTTTTGCTCGAACATTAGATGCCTCCAAATGGTATTTAATTAACTTCCCGAGCCCCTGGAAGCGTGAAAATCACTTTAAACATGCTAATTTTAGCTCTAACACTGATGATCCACCTACAAATGTGAACTGACGTTCAAAAATAAAACATTTGAAAACGGACCATTTTCCACATTTCTGAAGCATGACGTAATGGGGGGGGTGTTATCTCTTTTGTCGAAAATCAGCCGTTTTTGCTCGAACAATAAATGCCTCCAAATGGTATTTAATTAACTTCCCGAGCCCCTGGAAGCATGAAAATCACTTTAAACATGCTAATTTTAGCTCTAACACTGATGATCCACCTACAAATGTGAACTGACGTTCAAAAATAAAACATTTGAAAACGGACCATTTTCCACATTTCTGAAGCATGACGTAATGGGGGGGTGTTATCTCTTTTGTCGAAAATCAGCCGTTTTTGCTCGAACATTAAATGCCTCCAAATGGTATTTATTTCACTTCCCGGGGTGAAGAAACCCTTTTTGAGAACTCAGAGTGAGTAAATTGGCCATTTTCATGCACTTTTAACCATTCCATAAATCTTGTGTTTTGGGCCCCTGGAAGCATGAAAATCACTTTAAACATGCTAATTTTAGCTCTAACACTGATGATCCACCTACAAATGTGAACTGACGTTCAAAAATAAAACATTTGAAAACGGACCATTTTCCACATTTCTGAAGCATGACGTAATGGGGGGGTGTTATCTCTTTTGTCGAAAATCAGCCGTTTTTGCTCGAACATTAAATGCCTCCAAATGGTATTTAATTAACTTCCCGAGCCCCTGAAAGCATGAAAATCACTTTAAACATGCTAATTTTGGCGCTAACACTGATGATCCACCTACAAATGTGAACTGACGTTCAAAAATAAAACATTTGAAAACTGACCATTTTCCACATTTCTGAAGCATGACGTAATGGGGGGGTGTTATCTCTTTTGTCGAAAATCAGCCGTTTTTGCTCGAACATTAAATGCCTCCAAATGGTATTTAATTAACTTCCCGGGGTGAAGAAACCCTTTTTGAGAACTCAGAGTGAGTAAATTGGCCATTTTCATGCACTTTTAACCATTCCATAAATCTTGTGTTTTGGGCCCCTGGAAGCATGAAAATCACTTTAAACATGCTAATTTTAGCTCTAACACTGATGATCCACCTACAAATGTGAACTGACGTTCAAAAATAAAACATTTGAAAACGGACCATTTTCCACATTTCTGAAGCATGACGTAATGGGGGGGTGTTATCTCTTTTGTCGAACATCAGCCGTTTTTGCTCGAACATTAAATGCCTCCAACTGGTATTTAATTAACTTCCCGAGCCCCTGGAAGCATGAAAATCACTTTAAACATGCTAATTTTAGCTCTAACACTGATGATCCACCTACAAATGTGAACTGACGTTCAAAAATAAAACATTTGAAAACGGACCATTTTCCACATTTCTGAAGCATGACGTAATGGGGGGGTGTTATCTCTTTTGTCGAAAATCAGCCGTTTTTGCTCGAACATTAAATGCCTCCAAATGGTATTTAATTAACTTCCCGAGCCCCTGGAAGCATGAAAATCACTTTAAACATGCTAATTTTAGCTCTAACACTGATGATCCACCTACAAATGTGAACTGACGTTCAAAAATAAAACATTTGAAAACAGACCATTTTCCACATTTCTGAAGCATGACGTAATGGGGGGGTGTTATCTCTTTTGTCGAAAATCAGCCGTTTTTGCTCGAACATTAAATGCCTCCAAATGGTATTTAATTAACTTCCCGGGGTGAAGAAACCCTTTTTGAGAACTCAGAGTGAGTAAATTGGCCATTTTCATGCACTTTTAACCATTCCATAAATCTTGTGTTTTGGGCCCCTGGAAGCATGAAAATCACTTTAAACATGCTAATTTTCGCTCTAACACTGATGATCCACCTACAAATGTGAACTGACGTTCAAAAATAAAACATTTGAAAACGGACCATTTTCCACATTTCTGAAGCATGACGTAATGGGGGGTGTTATCTCTTTTGTCGAAAATCAGCCGTTTTTGCTCGAACATTAAATGCCTCCAAATGGTATTTATTTCACTTCCCGGGGTGAAGAAACCCTTTTTGAGAACTCAGAGTGAGTAAATTGGCCATTTTCATGCACTTTTAACCATTCCATTAATCTTGTGTTTTGGGCCCCTGGAAGCATGAAAATCACTTTAAACATGCTAATTTTAGCTCTAACACTGATGATCCACCTACAAATGTGAACTGACGTTCAAAAATAAAACATTTGAAAACGGACCATTTTCCACATTTCTGAAGCATGACGTAATGGGGGGGTGTTATCTCTTTTGTCGAAAATCAGCCGTTTTTGCTCGAACATTAGATGCCTCCAAATGGTATTTAATTAACTTCCCGAGCCCCTGGAAGCATGAAAATCACTTTAAACATGCTAATTTTAGCTCTAACACTGATGATCCACCTACAAATGTGAACTGACGTTCAAAAATAAAACATTTGAAAACGGACCATTTTCCACATTTCTGAAGCATGACGTAATGGGGGGGGTGTTATCTCTTTTGTCGAAAATCAGCCGTTTTTGCTCGAACAATAAATGCCTCCAAATGGTATTTAATTAACTTCCCGAGCCCCTGGAAGCATGAAAATCACTTTAAACATGCTAATTTTAGCTCTAACACTGATGATCCACCTACAAATGTGAACTGACGTTCAAAAATAAAACATTTGAAAACGGACCATTTTCCACATTTCTGAAGCATGACGTAATGGGGGGGTGTTATCTCTTTTGTCGAAAATCAGCCGTTTTTGCTCGAACATTAAATGCCTCCAAATGGTATTTATTTCACTTCCCGGGGTGAAGAAACCCTTTTTGAGAACTCAGAGTGAGTAAATTGGCCATTTTCATGCACTTTTAACCATTCCATAAATCTTGTGTTTTGGGCCCCTGGAAGCATGAAAATCACTTTAAACATGCTAATTTTAGCTCTAACACTGATGATCCACCTACAAATGTGAACTGACGTTCAAAAATAAAACATTTGAAAACGGACCATTTTCCACATTTCTGAAGCATGACGTAATGGGGGGGTGTTATCTCTTTTGTCGAAAATCAGCCGTTTTTGCTCGAACATTAAATGCCTCCAAATGGTATTTAATTAACTTCCCGAGCCCCTGAAAGCATAAAATCACTTTAAACATGCTAATTTTAGCGCTAACACTGATGATCCACCTACAAATGTGAACTGACGTTCAAAAATAAAACATTTGAAAACGGACCATTTTCCACATTTCTGAAGCATGACGTAATGGGGGGGTGTTATCTCTTTTGTCGAAAATCAGCCGTTTTTGCTCGAACATTAAATGCCTCCAAATGGTATTTAATTAACTTCCCGGGGTGAAGAAACCCTTTTTGAGAACTCAGAGTGAGTAAATTGGCCATTTTCATGCACTTTTAACCATTCCATAAATCTTGTGTTTTGGGCCCCTGGAAGCATGAAAATCACTTTAAACATGCTAATTTTAGCTCTAACACTGATGATCCACCTACAAATGTGAACTGACGTTCAAAAATAAAACATTTTAAAACGGACCATTTTCCACATTTCTGAAGCATGACGTAATGGGGGGGTGTTATCTCTTTTGTCGAAAATCAGCCGTTTTTGCTCGAACATTAAATGCCTCCAACTGGTATTTAATTAACTTCCCGAGCCCCTGGAAGCATGAAAATCACTTTAAACATGCTAATTTTAGCTCTAACACTGATGATCCACCTACAAATGTGAACTGACGTTCAAAAATAAAACATTTGAAAACTGACCATTTTCCACATTTCTGAAGCATGACGTAATGGGGGGGTGTTATCTCTTTTGTCGAAAATCAGCCGTTTTTGCTCGAACATTAAGTGCCTCCAAATGGTATTTAATTAACTTCCCGAGCCCCTGGAAGCATGAAAATCACTTTAAACATGCTAATTTTAGCTCTAACACTGATGATCCATCTACAAATGTGAACTGACGTTCAAAAATAAAACATTTGAAAACGGACCATTTTCCACATTTCTGAAGCATGACGTAATGGGGGGGTGTTATCTCTTTTGTCGAAAATCAGCCGTTTTTGCTCGAACATTAAGTGCCTCCAAATGGTATTTAATTAACTTCCCGACCCCCTGGAAGCATGAAAATCACTTTAAACATGCTAATTTTAGCTCTAACACTGATGATCCACCTACAAATGTGAACTGACGTTCAAAAATAAAACATTTGAAAACGGACCATTTTCCACATTTCTGAAGCATGACGTAATGGGGGGGTGTTATCTCTTTTGTCGAAAATCAGCCGTTTTTGCTCGAACATTAAATGCCTCCAAATGGTATTTAATTAACTTCCCGAGCCCCTGGAAGCATGAAAATCACTTTAAACATGCTAATTTTAGCTCTAACACTGATGATCCACCTACAAATGTGAACTGACGTTCAAAAATAAAACATTTGAAAACGGACCATTTTCCACATTTCTGAAGCATGACGTAATGGGGGGGTGTTATCTCTTTTGTCGAAAATCAGCCGTTTTTGCTCGAACATTAAATGCCTCCAAATGGTATTTAATTAACTTCCCGGGGTGAAGAAACCCTTTTTGAGAACTCAGAGTGGGTAAATTGGCCATTTTCATGCACTTTTAACCATTCCATAAATCTGGTGTTTTGGGCCCCTGGAAGCATGAAAATCACTTTAAACATGCTAATTTTAGCTCTAACACTGATGATCCACCTACAAATGTGAACTGACGTTCAAAAATAAAACATTTGAAAACGGACCATTTTCCACATTTCTGAAGCATGACGTAATGGGGGGGGTGTTATCTCTTTTGTCGAAAATCAGCCGTTTTTGCTCGAACATTAAATGCCTCCAAATGGTATTTAATTAACTTCCCGAGCCCCTGGAAGCATGAAAATCACTTTAAACATGCTAATTTTAGCTCTAACACTGATGATCCACCTACAAATGTGAACTGACGTTCAAAAATAAAACATTTGAAAACGGACCATTTTCCACATTTCTGAAGCATGACGTAATGGGGGGGGGTGTTATCTCTTTTATCGAAAATCAGCCTTTTTTGCTCGAACATTAAATGCCTCCAAATGGTATTTAATTAACTTCCCGGGGTGAAGAAACCCTTTTTGAGAACTCAGAGTGAGTAAATTGGCCATTTTCATGCTCTTTTAACCATTCCATAAATCTTGTGTTTTGGGCCCCTGGAAGCATGAAAATCACTTTAAACATGCTAATTTTAGCTCTCACACTGATGATCCACCTACAAATGTGAACTGACGTTCAAAAATAAAACATTTGAAAACGGACCATTTTCCACATTTCTGAAGCATGACGTAATGGGGGTGTGTTATCTCTTTTGTCAAAAATCAGCCGTTTTTGCTCGAACATTAAATGCCTCCAAATGGTATTTAAATAACTTCCCGAGCCCCTGGAAGCATGAAAATCACTTTAAACATGCTAATTTTAGCTCTAACACTGATGATCCACCTACAAATGTGAACTGACGTTCAAAAATAAAACATTTGAAAACAGACCATTTTCCACATTTCTGAAGCATGACGTAATGGGGGGGGTGTTATCTCTTTTGTCGAAAATCAGCCGTTTTTGCTCGAACATTAAATGCCTCCAAATGGTATTTAATTAACTTCCCGGGGTGAAGAAACCCTTTTTGAGAACTCAGAGTGAGTAAATTGGCCATTTTCATGCACTTTTAACCATTCCATAAATCTTGTGTTTTGGGCCCCTGGAAGCATGAAAATCACTTTAAACATGCTAATTTTCGCTCTAACACTGATGATCCACCTACAAATGTGAACTGACGTTCAAAAATAAAACATTTGAAAACGGACCATTTTCCACATTTCTGAAGCATGACGTAATGGGGGGTGTTATCTCTTTTGTCGAAAATCAGCCGTTTTTGCTCGAACATTAAATGCCTCCAAATGGTATTTATTTCACTTCCCGGGGTGAAGAAACCCTTTTTGAGAACTCAGAGTGAGTAAATTGGCATTTTCATGCACTTTTAACCATTCCATTAATCTTGTGTTTTGGGCCCCTGGAAGCATGAAAATCACTTTAAACATGCTAATTTTAGCTCTAACACTGATGATCCACCTACAAATGTGAACTGACGTTCAAAAATAAAACATTTGAAAACAGACCATTTTCCACATTTCTGAAGCATGACGTAATGGGGGGGTGTTATCTCTTTTGTCGAAAATCAGCCGTTTTTGCTCGAACATTAGATGCCTCCAAATGGTATTTAATTAACTTCCCGAGCCCCTGGAAGCATGAAAATCACTTTAAACATGCTAATTTTAGCTCTAACACTGATGATCCACCTACAAATGTGAACTGACGTTCAAAAATAAAACATTTGAAAACGGACCATTTTCCACATTTCTGAAGCATGACGTAATGGGGGGGGTGTTATCTCTTTTGTCGAAAATCAGCCGTTTTTGCTCGAACAATAAATGCCTCCAAATGGTATTTAATTAACTTCCCGAGCCCCTGGAAGCATGAAAATCACTTTAAACATGCTAATTTTAGCTCTAACACTGATGATCCACCTACAAATGTGAACTGACGTTCAAAAATAAAACATTTGAAAACGGACCATTTTCCACATTTCTGAAGCATGACGTAATGGGGGGGTGTTATCTCTTTTGTCGAAAATCAGCCGTTTTTGCTCGAACATTAAATGCCTCCAAATGGTATTTATTTCACTTCCCGGGGTGAAGAAACCCTTTTTGAGAACTCAGAGTGAGTAAATTGGCCATTTTCATGCACTTTTAACCATTCCATAAATCTTGTGTTTTGGGCCCCTGGAAGCATGAAAATCACTTTAAACATGCTAATTTTAGCTCTAACACTGATGATCCACCTACAAATGTGAACTGACGTTCAAAAATAAAACATTTTAAAACGGACCATTTTCCACATTTCTGAAGCATGACGTAATGGGGGGGTGTTATCTCTTTTGTCGAAAATCAGCCGTTTTTGCTCGAACATTAAATGCCTCCAACTGGTATTTAATTAACTTCCCGAGCCCCTGGAAGCATGAAAATCACTTTAAACATGCTAATTTTAGCTCTAACACTGATGATCCACCTACAAATGTGAACTGACGTTCAAAAATAAAACATTTGAAAACTGACCATTTTCCACATTTCTGAAGCATGACGTAATGGGGGGGTGTTATCTCTTTTGTCGAAAATCAGCCGTTTTTGCTCGAACATTAAGTGCCTCCAAATGGTATTTAATTAACTTCCCGAGCCCCTGGAAGCATGAAAGTCACTTTAAACATGCTAATTTTAGCTCTAACACTGATGATCCATCTACAAATGTGAACTGACGTTCAAAAATAAAACATTTGAAAACGGACCATTTTCCACATTTCTGAAGCATGACGTAATGGGGGGGTGTTATCTCTTTTGTCGAAAATCAGCCGTTTTTGCTCGAACATTAAGTGCCTCCAAATGGTATTTAATTAACTTCCCGAGCCCCTGGAAGCATGAAAATCACCTTAAACATGCTAATTTTAGCTCTAACACTGATGATCCACCTACAAATGTGAACTGACGTTCAAAAATAAAACATTTGAAAACGGACCATTTTCCACATTTCTGAAGCATGACGTAATGGGGGGGTGTTATCTCTTTTGTCGAAAATCAGCCGTTTTTGCTCGAACATTAAATGCCTCCAAATGGTATTTAATTAACTTCCCGAGCCCCTGGAAGCATGAAAATCACTTTAAACATGCTAATTTTAGCTCTAACACTGATGATCCACCTACAAATGTGAACTGACGTTCAAAAATAAAACATTTGAAAACGGACCATTTTCCACATTTCTGAAGCATGACGTAATGGGGGGGTGTTATCTCTTTTGTCGAAAATCAGCCGTTTTTGCTAGAACATTAAATGCCTCCAAATGGTATTTAATTAACTTCCCGGGGTGAAGAAACCCTTTTTGAGAACTCAGAGTGGGTAAATTGGCCATTTTCATGCACTTTTAACCATTCCATAAATCTGGTGTTTTGGGCCCCTGGAAGCATGAAAATCACTTTAAACATGCTAATTTTAGCTCTAACACTGATGATCCACCTACAAATGTGAACTGACGTTCAAAAATAAAACATTTGAAAACGGACCATTTTCCACATTTCTGAAGCATGACGTAATGGGGGGGGTGTTATCTCTTTTGTCGAAAATCAGCCGTTTTTGCTCGAACATTAAATGCCTCCAAATGGTATTTAATTAACTTCCCGAGCCCCTGGAAGCATGAAAATCACTTTAAACATGCTAATTTTAGCTCTAACACTGATGATCCACCTACAAATGTGAACTGACGTTCAAAAATAAAACATTTGAAAACGGACCATTTTCCACATTTCTGAAGCATGACGTAATGGGGGGGGGTGTTATCTCTTTTATCGAAAATCAGCCTTTTTTGCTCGAACATTAAATGCCTCCAAATGGTATTTAATTAACTTCCCGGGGTGAAGAAACCCTTTTTGAGAACTCAGAGTGAGTAAATTGGCCATTTTCATGCACTTTTAACCATTCCATAAATCTTGTGTTTTGGGCCCCTGGAAGCATGAAAATCACTTTAAACATGCTAATTTTAGCTCTAACACTGATGATCCACCTACAAATGTGAACTGACGTTCAAAAATAAAACATTTTAAAACGGACCATTTTCCACATTTCTGAAGCATGACGTAATGGGGGGGTGTTATCTCTTTTGTCGAAAATCAGCTGTTTTTGCTCGAACATTAAATGCCTCCAACTGGTATTTAATTAACTTCCCGAGCCCCTGGAAGCATGAAAATCACTTTAAACATGCTAATTTTAGCTCTAACACTGATGATCCACCTACAAATGTGAACTGACGTTCAAAAATAAAACATTTGAAAACTGACCATTTTCCACATTTCTGAAGCATGACGTAATGGGGGGGTGTTATCTCTTTTGTCGAAAATCAGCCGTTTTTGCTCGAACATTAAGTGCCTCCAAATGGTATTTAATTAACTTCCCGAGCCCCTGGAAGCATGAAAATCACTTTAAACATGCTAATTTTAGCTCTAACACTGATGATCCATCTACAAATGTGAACTGACGTTCAAAAATAAAACATTTGAAAACGGACCATTTTCCACATTTCTGAAGCATGACGTAATGGGGGGGTGTTATCTCTTTTGTCGAAAATCAGCCGTTTTTGCTCGAACATTAAGTGCCTCCAAATGGTATTTAATTAACTTCCCGAGCCCCTGGAAGCATGAAAATCACTTTAAACATGCTAATTTTAGCTCTAACACTGATGATCCACCTACAAATGTGAACTGACGTTCAAAAATAAAACATTTGAAAACGGACCATTTTCCACATTTCTGAAGCATGACGTAATGGGGGGGTGTTATCTCTTTTGTCGAAAATCAGCCGTTTTTGCTCGAACATTAAATGCCTCCAAATGGTATTTAATTAACTTCCCGAGCCCCTGGAAGCATGAAAATCACTTTAAACATGCTAATTTTAGCTCTAACACTGATGATCCACCTACAAATGTGAACTGACGTTCAAAAATAAAACATTTGAAAACGGACCATTTTCCACATTTCTGAAGCATGACGTAATGGGGGGGTGTTATCTCTTTTGTCGAAAATCAGCCGTTTTTGCTCGAACAATAAATGCCTCCAAATGGTATTTAATTAACTTCCCGAGCCCCTGGAAGCATGAAAATCACTTTAAACATGCTAATTTTAGCTCTAACACTGATGATCCACCTACAAATGTGAACTGACGTTCAAAAATAAAACATTTGAAAACGGACCATTTTCCACATTTCTGAAGCATGACGTAATGGGGGGGTGTTATCTCTTTTGTCGAAAATCAGCCGTTTTTGCTCGAACATTAAATGCCTCCAAATGGTATTTATTTCACTTCCCGGGGTGAAGAAACCCTTTTTGAGAACTCAGAGTGAGTAAATTGGCCATTTTCATGCACTTTTAACCATTCCATAAATCTTGTGTTTTGGGCCCCTGGAAGCATGAAAATCACTTTAAACATGCTAATTTTAGCTCTAACACTGATGATCCACCTACAAATGTGAACTGACGTTCAAAAATAAAACATTTTAAAACGGACCATTTTCCACATTTCTGAAGCATGACGTAATGGGGGGGTGTTATCTCTTTTGTCGAAAATCAGCCGTTTTTGCTCGAACATTAAATGCCTCCAACTGGTATTTAATTAACTTCCCGAGCCCCTGGAAGCATGAAAATCACTTTAAACATGCTAATTTTAGCTCTAACACTGATGATCCACCTACAAATGTGAACTGACGTTCAAAAATAAAACATTTGAAAACTGACCATTTTCCACATTTCTGAAGCATGACGTAATGGGGGGGTGTTATCTCTTTTGTCGAAAATCAGCCGTTTTTGCTCGAACATTAAGTGCCTCCAAATGGTATTTAATTAACTTCCCGAGCCCCTGGAAGCATGAAAGTCACTTTAAACATGCTAATTTTAGCTCTAACACTGATGATCCATCTACAAATGTGAACTGACGTTCAAAAATAAAACATTTGAAAACGGACCATTTTCCACATTTCTGAAGCATGACGTAATGGGGGGGTGTTATCTCTTTTGTCGAAAATCAGCCGTTTTTGCTCGAACATTAAGTGCCTCCAAATGGTATTTAATTAACTTCCCGAGCCCCTGGAAGCATGAAAATCACTTTAAACATGCTAATTTTAGCTCTAACACTGATGATCCACCTACAAATGTGAACTGACGTTCAAAAATAAAACATTTGAAAACGGACCATTTTCCACATTTCTGAAGCATGACGTAATGGGGGGGTGTTATCTCTTTTGTCGAAAATCAGCCGTTTTTGCTCGAACATTAAATGCCTCCAAATGGTATTTAATTAACTTCCCGAGCCCCTGGAAGCATGAAAATCACTTTAAACATGCTAATTTTAGCTCTAACACTGATGATCCACCTACAAATGTGAACTGACGTTCAAAAATAAAACATTTGAAAACGGACCATTTTCCACATTTCTGAAGCATGACGTAATGGGGGGGTGTTATCTCTTTTGTCGAAAATCAGCCGTTTTTGCTAGAACATTAAATGCCTCCAAATGGTATTTAATTAACTTCCCGGGGTGAAGAAACCCTTTTTGAGAACTCAGAGTGGGTAAATTGGCCATTTTCATGCACTTTTAACCATTCCATAAATCTGGTGTTTTGGGCCCCTGGAAGCATGAAAATCACTTTAAACATGCTAATTTTAGCTCTAACACTGATGATCCACCTACAAATGTGAACTGACGTTCAAAAATAAAACATTTGAAAACGGACCATTTTCCACATTTCTGAAGCATGACGTAATGGGGGGGGTGTTATCTCTTTTGTCGAAAATCAGCCGTTTTTGCTCGAACATTAAATGCCTCCAAATGGTATTTAATTAACTTCCCGAGCCCCTGGAAGCATGAAAATCACTTTAAACATGCTAATTTTAGCTCTAACACTGATGATCCACCTACAAATGTGAACTGACGTTCAAAAATAAAACATTTGAAAACGGACCATTTTCCACATTTCTGAAGCATGACGTAATGGGGGGGGGTGTTATCTCTTTTATCGAAAATCAGCCTTTTTTGCTCGAACATTAAATGCCTCCAAATGGTATTTAATTAACTTCCCGGGGTGAAGAAACCCTTTTTGAGAACTCAGAGTGAGTAAATTGGCCATTTTCATGCACTTTTAACCATTCCATAAATCTTGTGTTTTGGGCCCCTGGAAGCATGAAAATCACTTTAAACATGCTAATTTTAGCTCTAACACTGATGATCCACCTACAAATGTGAACTGACGTTCAAAAATAAAACATTTTAAAACGGACCATTTTCCACATTTCTGAAGCATGACGTAATGGGGGGGTGTTATCTCTTTTGTCGAAAATCAGCTGTTTTTGCTCGAACATTAAATGCCTCCAACTGGTATTTAATTAACTTCCCGAGCCCCTGGAAGCATGAAAATCACTTTAAACATGCTAATTTTAGCTCTAACACTGATGATCCACCTACAAATGTGAACTGACGTTCAAAAATAAAACATTTGAAAACTGACCATTTTCCACATTTCTGAAGCATGACGTAATGGGGGGGTGTTATCTCTTTTGTCGAAAATCAGCCGTTTTTGCTCGAACATTAAGTGCCTCCAAATGGTATTTAATTAACTTCCCGAGCCCCTGGAAGCATGAAAATCACTTTAAACATGCTAATTTTAGCTCTAACACTGATGATCCATCTACAAATGTGAACTGACGTTCAAAAATAAAACATTTGAAAACGGACCATTTTCCACATTTCTGAAGCATGACGTAATGGGGGGGTGTTATCTCTTTTGTCGAAAATCAGCCGTTTTTGCTCGAACATTAAGTGCCTCCAAATGGTATTTAATTAACTTCCCGAGCCCCTGGAAGCATGAAAATCACTTTAAACATGCTAATTTTAGCTCTAACACTGATGATCCACCTACAAATGTGAACTGACGTTCAAAAATAAAACATTTGAAAACGGACCATTTTCCACATTTCTGAAGCATGACGTAATGGGGGGGTGTTATCTCTTTTGTCGAAAATCAGCCGTTTTTGCTCGAACATTAAATGCCTCCAAATGGTATTTAATTAACTTCCCGAGCCCCTGGAAGCATGAAAATCACTTTAAACATGCTAATTTTAGCTCTAACACTGATGATCCACCTACAAATGTGAACTGACGTTCAAAAATAAAACATTTGAAAACGGACCATTTTCCACATTTCTGAAGCATGACGTAATGGGGGGGTGTTATCTCTTTTGTCGAAAATCAGCCGTTTTTGCTCGAACATTAAATGCCTCCAAATGGTATTTAATTAACTTCCCGGGGTGAAGAAACCCTTTTTGAGAACTCAGAGTGGGTAAATTGGCCATTTTCATGCACTTTTAACCATTCCATAAATCTGGTGTTTTGGGCCCCTGGAAGCATGAAAATCACTTTAAACATGCTAATTTTAGCTCTAACACTGATGATCCACCTACAAATGTGAACTGACGTTCAAAAATAAAACATTTGAAAACGGACCATTTTCCACATTTCTGAAGCATGACGTAATGGGGGGGGTGTTATCTCTTTTGTCGAAAATCAGCCGTTTTTGCTCGAACATTAAATGCCTCCAAATGGTATTTAATTAACTTCCCGAGCCCCTGGAAGCATGAAAATCACTTTAAACATGCTAATTTTAGCTCTAACACTGATGATCCACCTACAAATGTGAACTGACGTTCAAAAATAAAACATTTGAAAACGGACCATTTTCCACATTTCTGAAGCATGACGTAATGGGGGGGGGTGTTATCTCTTTTATCGAAAATCAGCCTTTTTTGCTCGAACATTAAATGCCTCCAAATGGTATTTAATTAACTTCCCGGGGTGAAGAAACCCTTTTTGAGAACTCAGAGTGAGTAAATTGGCCATTTTCATGCTCTTTTAACCATTCCATAAATCTTGTGTTTTGGGCCCCTGGAAGCATGAAAATCACTTTAAACATGCTAATTTTAGCTCTCACACTGATGATCCACCTACAAATGTGAACTGACGTTCAAAAATAAAACATTTGAAAACGGACCATTTTCCACATTTCTGAAGCATGACGTAATGGGGGTGTGTTATCTCTTTTGTCGAAAATCAGCCGTTTTTGCTCGAACATTAAATGCCTCCAAATGGTATTTAAATAACTTCCCGAGCCCCTGGAAGCATGAAAATCACTTTAAACATGCTAATTTTAGCTCTAACACTGATGATCCACCTACAAATGTGAACTGACGTTCAAAAATAAAACATTTGAAAACAGACCATTTTCCACATTTCTGAAGCATGACGTAATGGGGGGGGTGTTATCTCTTTTGTCGAAAATCAGCCGTTTTTGCTCGAACATTAAATGCCTCCAAATGGTATTTAATTAACTTCCCGGGGTGAAGAAACCCTTTTTGAGAACTCAGAGTGAGTAAATTGGCCATTTTCATGCACTTTTAACCATTCCATAAATCTTGTGTTTTGGGCCCCTGGAAGCATGAAAATCACTTTAAACATGCTAATTTTCGCTCTAACACTGATGATCCACCTACAAATGTGAACTGACGTTCAAAAATAAAACATTTGAAAACGGACCATTTTCCACATTTCTGAAGCATGACGTAATGGGGGGTGTTATCTCTTTTGTCGAAAATCAGCCGTTTTTGCTCGAACATTAAATGCCTCCAAATGGTATTTATTTCACTTCCCGGGGTGAAGAAACCCTTTTTGAGAACTCAGAGTGAGTAAATTGGCATTTTCATGCACTTTTAATCATTCCATTAATCTTGTGTTTTGGGCCCCTGGAAGCATGAAAATCACTTTAAACATGCTAATTTTAGCTCTAACACTGATGATCCACCTACAAATGTGAACTGACGTTCAAAAATAAAACATTTGAAAACAGACCATTTTCCACATTTCTGAAGCATGACGTAATGGGGGGGTGTTATCTCTTTTGTCGAAAATCAGCCGTTTTTGCTCGAACATTAGATGCCTCCAAATGGTATTTAATTAACTTCCCGAGCCCCTGGAAGCATGAAAATCACTTTAAACATGCTAATTTTAGCTCTAACACTGATGATCCACCTACAAATGTGAACTGACGTTCAAAAATAAAACATTTGAAAACGGACCATTTTCCACATTTCTGAAGCATGACGTAATGGGGGGGGTGTTATCTCTTTTGTCGAAAATCAGCCGTTTTTGCTCGAACAATAAATGCCTCCAAATGGTATTTAATTAACTTCCCGAGCCCCTGGAAGCATGAAAATCACTTTAAACATGCTAATTTTAGCTCTAACACTGATGATCCACCTACAAATGTGAACTGACGTTCAAAAATAAAACATTTGAAAACGGACCATTTTCCACATTTCTGAAGCATGACGTAATGGGGGGGTGTTATCTCTTTTGTCGAAAATCAGCCGTTTTTGCTCGAACATTAAATGCCTCCAAATGGTATTTATTTCACTTCCCGGGGTGAAGAAACCCTTTTTGAGAACTCAGAGTGAGTAAATTGGCCATTTTCATGCACTTTTAACCATTCCATAAATCTTGTGTTTTGGGCCCCTGGAAGCATGAAAATCACTTTAAACATGCTAATTTTAGCTCTAACACTGATGATCCACCTACAAATGTGAACTGACGTTCAAAAATAAAACATTTTAAAACGGACCATTTTCCACATTTCTGAAGCATGACGTAATGGGGGGGTGTTATCTCTTTTGTCGAAAATCAGCCGTTTTTGCTCGAACATTAAATGCCTCCAACTGGTATTTAATTAACTTCCCGAGCCCCTGGAAGCATGAAAATCACTTTAAACATGCTAATTTTAGCTCTAACACTGATGATCCACCTACAAATGTGAACTGACGTTCAAAAATAAAACATTTGAAAACTGACCATTTTCCACATTTCTGAAGCATGACGTAATGGGGGGGTGTTATCTCTTTTGTCGAAAATCAGCCGTTTTTGCTCGAACATTAAGTGCCTCCAAATGGTATTTAATTAACTTCCCGAGCCCCTGGAAGCATGAAAATCACTTTAAACATGCTAATTTTAGCTCTAACACTGATGATCCATCTACAAATGTGAACTGACGTTCAAAAATAAAACATTTGAAAACGGACCATTTTCCACATTTCTGAAGCATGACGTAATGGGGGGGTGTTATCTCTTTTGTCGAAAATCAGCCGTTTTTGCTCGAACATTAAGTGCCTCCAAATGGTATTTAATTAACTTCCCGAGCCCCTGGAAGCATGAAAATCACTTTAAACATGCTAATTTTAGCTCTAACACTGATGATCCACCTACAAATGTGAACTGACGTTCAAAAATAAAACATTTGAAAACGGACCATTTTCCACATTTCTGAAGCATGACGTAATGGGGGGGTGTTATCTCTTTTGTCGAAAATCAGCCGTTTTTGCTCGAACATTAAATGCCTCCAAATGGTATTTAATTAACTTCCCGAGCCCCTGGAAGCATGAAAATCACTTTAAACATGCTAATTTTAGCTCTAACACTGATGATCCACCTACAAATGTGAACTGACGTTCAAAAATAAAACATTTGAAAACGGACCATTTTCCACATTTCTGAAGCATGACGTAATGGGGGGGTGTTATCTCTTTTGTCGAAAATCAGCCGTTTTTGCTAGAACATTAAATGCCTCCAAACGGTATTTAATTAACTTCCCGGGGTGAAGAAACCCTTTTTGAGAACTCAGAGTGGGTAAATTGGCCATTTTCATGCACTTTTAACCATTCCATAAATCTGGTGTTTTGGGCCCCTGGAAGCATGAAAATCACTTTAAACATGCTAATTTTAGCTCTAACACTGATGATCCACCTACAAATGTGAACTGACGTTCAAAAATAAAACATTTGAAAACGGACCATTTTCCACATTTCTGAAGCATGACGTAATGGGGGGGGTGTTATCTCTTTTGTCGAAAATCAGCCGTTTTTGCTCGAACATTAAATGCCTCCAAATGGTATTTAATTAACTTCCCGAGCCCCTGGAAGCATGAAAATCACTTTAAACATGCTAATTTTAGCTCTAACACTGATGATCCACCTACAAATGTGAACTGACGTTCAAAAATAAAACATTTGAAAACGGACCATTTTCCACATTTCTGAAGCATGACGTAATGGGGGGGGGTGTTATCTCTTTTATCGAAAATCAGCCTTTTTTGCTCGAACATTAAATGCCTCCAAATGGTATTTAATTAACTTCCCGGGGTGAAGAAACCCTTTTTGAGAACTCAGAGTGAGTAAATTGGCCATTTTCATGCTCTTTTAACCATTCCATAAATCTTGTGTTTTGGGCCCCTGGAAGCATGAAAATCACTTTAAACATGCTAATTTTAGCTCTCACACTGATGATCCACCTACAAATGTGAACTGACGTTCAAAAATAAAACATTTGAAAACGGACCATTTTCCACATTTCTGAAGCATGACGTAATGGGGGGGTGTTATCTCTTTTGTCGAAAATCAGCCGTTTTTGCTCGAACATTAAATGCCTCCAAATGGTATTTAATTAACTTCCCGAGCCCCTGGAAGCATGAAAATCACTTTAAACATGCTAATTTTAGCTCTAACACTGATGATCCACCTACAAATGTGAACTGACGTTCAAAAATAAAACATTTGAAAACAGACCATTTTCCACATTTCTGAAGCATGACGTAATGGGGGGGTGTTATCTCTTTTGTCGAAAATCAGCCGTTTTTGCTCGAACATTAAATGCCTCCAAATGGTATTTAATTAACTTCCCGGGGTGAAGAAACCCTTTTTGAGAACTCAGAGTGAGTAAATTGGCCATTTTCATGCACTTTTAACCATTCCATAAATCTTGTGTTTTGGGCCCCTGGAAGCATGAAAATCACTTTAAACATGCTAATTTTCGCTCTAACACTGATGATCCACCTACAAATGTGAACTGACGTTCAAAAATAAAACATTTGAAAACGGACCATTTTCCACATTTCTGAAGCATGACGTAATGGGGGGTGTTATCTCTTTTGTCGAAAATCAGCCGTTTTTGCTCGAACATTAAATGCCTCCAAATGGTATTTATTTCACTTCCCGGGGTGAAGAAACCCTTTTTGAGAACTCAGAGTGAGTAAATTGGCCATTTTCATGCACTTTTAACCATTCCATTAATCTTGTGTTTTGGGCCCCTGGAAGCATGAAAATCACTTTAAACATGCTAATTTTAGCTCTAACACTGATGATCCACCTACAAATGTGAACTGACGTTCAAAAATAAAACATTTGAAAACGGACCATTTTCCACATTTCTGAAGCATGACGTAATGGGGGGGTGTTATCTCTTTTGTCGAAAATCAGCCGTTTTTGCTCGAACATTAGATGCCTCCAAATGGTATTTAATTAACTTCCCGAGCCCCTGGAAGCATGAAAATCACTTTAAACATGCTAATTTTAGCTCTAACACTGATGATCCACCTACAAATGTGAACTGACGTTCAAAAATAAAACATTTGAAAACGGACCATTTTCCACATTTCTGAAGCATGACGTAATGGGGGGGGTGTTATCTCTTTTGTCGAAAATCAGCCGTTTTTGCTCGAACAATAAATGCCTCCAAATGGTATTTAATTAACTTCCCGAGCCCCTGGAAGCATGAAAATCACTTTAAACATGCTAATTTTAGCTCTAACACTGATGATCCACCTACAAATGTGAACTGACGTTCAAAAATAAAACATTTGAAAACGGACCATTTTCCACATTTCTGAAGCATGACGTAATGGGGGGGTGTTATCTCTTTTGTCGAAAATCAGCCGTTTTTGCTCGAACATTAAATGCCTCCAAATGGTATTTATTTCACTTCCCGGGGTGAAGAAACCCTTTTTGAGAACTCAGAGTGAGTAAATTGGCCATTTTCATGCACTTTTAACTATTCCATAAATCTTGTGTTTTGGGCCCCTGGAAGCATGAAAATCACTTTAAACATGCTAATTTTAGCTCTAACACTGATGATCCACCTACAAATGTGAACTGACGTTCAAAAATAAAACATTTGAAAACGGACCATTTTCCACATTTCTGAAGCATGACGTAATGGGGGGGTGTTATCTCTTTTGTCGAAAATCAGCCGTTTTTGCTCGAACATTAAATGCCTCCAAATGGTATTTAATTAACTTCCCGAGCCCCTGAAAGCATAAAATCACTTTAAACATGCTAATTTTAGCGCTAACACTGATGATCCACCTACAAATGTGAACTGACGTTCAAAAATAAAACATTTGAAAACGGACCATTTTCCACATTTCTGAAGCATGACGTAATGGGGGGGTGTTATCTCTTTTGTCGAAAATCAGCCGTTTTTGCTCGAACATTAAATGCCTCCAAATGGTATTTAATTAACTTCCCGGGGTGAAGAAACCCTTTTTGAGAACTCAGAGTGAGTAAATTGGCCATTTTCATGCACTTTAAACCATTCCATAAATCTTGTGTTTTGGGCCCCTGGAAGCATGAAAATCACTTTAAACATGCTAATTTTAGCTCTAACACTGATGATCCACCTACAAATGTGAACTGACGTTCAAAAATAAAACATTTGAAAACGGACCATTTTCCACATTTCTGAAGCATGACGTAATGGGGGGGTGTTATCTCTTTTGTCGAAAATCAGCCGTTTTTGCTCGAACATTAAATGCCTCCAACTGGTATTTAATTAACTTCCCGAGCCCCTGGAAGCATGAAAATCACTTTAAACATGCTAATTTTAGCTCTAACACTGATGATCCACCTACAAATGTGAACTGACGTTCAAAAATAAAACATTTGAAAACGGACCATTTTCCACATTTCTGAAGCATGACGTAATGGGGGGGTGTTATCTCTTTTGTCGAAAATCAGCCGTTTTTGCTCGAACATTAAATGCCTCCAAATGGTATTTATTTCACTTCCCGGGGTGAAGAAACCCTTTTTGAGAACTCAGAGTGAGTAAATTGGCCATTTTCATGCACTTTTAACCATTCCATAAATCTTGTGTTTTGGGCCCCTGGAAGCATGAAAATCACTTTAAACATGCTAATTTTAGCTCTAACACTGATGATCCACCTACAAATGTGAACTGACGTTCAAAAATAAAACATTTTAAAACGGACCATTTTCCACATTTCTGAAGCATGACGTAATGGGGGGGTGTTATCTCTTTTGTCGAAAATCAGCCGTTTTTGCTCGAACATTAAATGCCTCCAACTGGTATTTAATTAACTTCCCGAGCCCCTGGAAGCATGAAAATCACTTTAAACATGCTAATTTTAGCTCTAACACTGATGATCCACCTACAAATGTGAACTGACGTTCAAAAATAAAACATTTGAAAACTGACCATTTTCCACATTTCTGAAGCATGACGTAATGGGGGGGTGTTATCTCTTTTGTCGAAAATCAGCCGTTTTTGCTCGAACATTAAATGCCTCCAACTGGTATTTAATTAACTTCCCGAGCCCCTGGAAGCATGAAAATCACTTTAAACATGCTAATTTTAGTTCTAACACTGATGATCCACCTACAAATGTGAACTGACGTTCAAAAATAAAACATTTGAAAACGGACCATTTTCCACATTTCTGAAGCATGACGTAATGGGGGGGGTGTTATCTCTTTTGTCGAAAATCAGCCGTTTTTGCTCGAACATTAAATGCCTCCAAATGGTATTTATTTCACTTCCTGGGGTGAAGAAACCCTTTTTGAGAACTCAGAGTGAGTAAATTGGCCATTTTCATGCACTTTTAACCATTCCATAAATCTTGTGTTTTGGGCCCCTGGAAGCATGAAAATCACTTTAAACATGCTAATTTTAGCTCTAACACTGATGATCCACCTACAAATGTGAACTGACGTTCAAAAATAAAACATTTGAAAACGGACCATTTTCCACATTTCTGAAGCATGACGTAATGGGGGGTGTTATCTCTTTTGTCGAAAATCAGCCGTTTTTGCTCGAACATTAAGTGCCTCCAAATGGTATTTAATTAACTTCCCGAGCCCCTGGAAGCATGAAAATCACTTTAAACATGCTAATTTTAGCTCTAACACTGATGATCCACCTACAAATGTGAACTGACGTTCAAAAATAAAACATTTGAAAACGGACCATTTTCCACATTTCTGAAGCATGACGTAATGGGGGGGTGTTATCTCTTTTGTCGAAAATCAGCCGTTTTTGCTCGAACATTAAATGCCTCCAAATGGTATTTAATTAACTTCCCGGGGTGAAGAAACCCTTTTTGAGAACTCAGAGTGAGTAAATTGGCCATTTTCATGCACTTTTAACCATTCCATAAATCTTGTGTTTTGGGCCCCTGGAAGCATGAAAATCACTTTAAACATGCTAATTTTAGCTCTAACACTGATGATCCACCTACAAATGTGAACTGACGTTCAAAAATAAAACATTTGAAAACGGACCATTTTCCACATTTCTGAAGCATGACGTAATGGGGGGGTGTTATCTCTTTTGTCGAAAATCAGCCGTTTTTGCTCGAACATTAAATGCCTCCAAATGGTATTTAATTAACTTCCCGAGCCCCTGGAAGCATGAAAATCACTTTAAACATGCTAATTTTAGCTCTAACACTGATGATCCACCTACAAATGTGAACTGACGTTCAAAAATAAAACATTTGAAAACGGACCATTTTCCACATTTCTGAAGCATGACGTAATGGGGGGGTGTTATCTCTTTTGTCGAAAATCAGCCGTTTTTGCTCGAACATTAAATGCCTCCAAATGGTATTTAATTAACTTCCCGGGGTGAAGAAACCCTTTTTGAGAACTCAGAGTGGGTAAATTGGCCATTTTCATGCACTTTTAACCATTCCATAAATCTGGTGTTTTGGGCCCCTGGAAGCATGAAAATCACTTTAAACATGCTAATTTTAGCTCTAACACTGATGATCCACCTACAAATGTGAACTGACGTTCAAAAATAAAACATTTGAAAACGGACCATTTTCCACATTTCTGAAGCATGACGTAATGGGGGGGTGTTATCTCTTTTGTCGAAAATCAGCCGTTTTTGCTCGAACATTAAATGCCTCCAAATGGTATTTAATTAACTTCCCGAGCCCCTGGAAGCATGAAAATCACTTTAAACATGCTAATTTTAGCTCTAACACTGATGATCCACCTACAAATGTGAACTGACGTTCAAAAATAAAACATTTGAAAACGGACCATTTTCCACATTTCTGAAGCATGACGTAATGGGGGGGGGTGTTATCTCTTTTATCGAAAATCAGCCTTTTTTGCTCGAACATTAAATGCCTCCAAATGGTATTTAATTAACTTCCCGGGGTGAAGAAACCCTTTTTGAGAACTCAGAGTGAGTAAATTGGCCATTTTCATGCTCTTTTAACCATTCCATAAATCTTGTGTTTTGGGCCCCTGGAAGCATGAAAATCACTTTAAACATGCTAATTTTAGCTCTCACACTGATGATCCACCTACAAATGTGAACTGACGTTCAAAAATAAAACATTTGAAAACGGACCATTTTCCACATTTCTGAAGCATGACGTAATGGGGGTGTGTTATCTCTTTTGTCGAAAATCAGCCGTTTTTGCTCGAACATTAAATGCCTCCAAATGGTATTTAATTAACTTCCCGAGCCCCTGGAAGCATGAAAATCACTTTAAACATGCGAATTTTAGCTCTAACACTGATGATCCACCTACAAATGTGAACTGACGTTCAAAAATAAAACATTTGAAAACAGACCATTTTCCACATTTCTGAAGCATGACGTAATGGGGGGGTGTTATCTCTTTTGTCGAAAATCAGCCGTTTTTGCTCGAACATTAAATGCCTCCAAATGGTATTTAATTAACTTCCCGGGGTGAAGAAACCCTTTTTGAGAACTCAGAGTGAGTAAATTGGCCATTTTCATGCACTTTTAACCATTCCATAAATCTTGTGTTTTGGGCCCCTGGAAGCATGAAAATCACTTTAAACATGCTAATTTTCGCTCTAACACTGATGATCCACCATCAAATGTGAACTGACGTTCAAAAATAAAACATTTGAAAACGGACCATTTTCCACATTTCTGAAGCATGACGTAATGGGGGGTGTTATCTCTTTTGTCGAAAATCAGCCGTTTTTGCTCGAACATTAAATGCCTCCAAATGGTATTTATTTCACTTCCCGGGGTGAAGAAACCCTTTTTGAGAACTCAGAGTGAGTAAATTGGCATTTTCATGCACTTTTAACCATTCCATTAATCTTGTGTTTTGGGCCCCTGGAAGCATGAAAATCACTTTAAACATGCTAATTTTAGCTCTAACACTGATGATCCACCTACAAATGTGAACTGACGTTCAAAAATAAAACATTTGAAAACAGACCATTTTCCACATTTCTGAAGCATGACGTAATGGGGGGGTGTTATCTCTTTTGTCGAAAATCAGCCGTTTTTGCTCGAACATTAGATGCCTCCAAATGGTATTTAATTAACTTCCCGAGCCCCTGGAAGCATGAAAATCACTTTAAACATGCTAATTTTAGCTCTAACACTGATGATCCACCTACAAATGTGAACTGACGTTCAAAAATAAAACATTTGAAAACGGACCATTTTCCACATTTCTGAAGCATGACGTAATGGGGGGGGTGTTATCTCTTTTGTCGAAAATCAGCCGTTTTTGCTCGAACAATAAATGCCTCCAAATGGTATTTAATTAACTTCCCGAGCCCCTGGAAGCATGAAAATCACTTTAAACATGCTAATTTTAGCTCTAACACTGATGATCCACCTACAAATGTGAACTGACGTTCAAAAATAAAACATTTGAAAACGGACCATTTTCCACATTTCTGAAGCATGACGTAATGGGGGGGTGTTATCTCTTTTGTCGAAAATCAGCCGTTTTTGCTCGAACATTAAATGCCTCCAAATGGTATTTATTTCACTTCCCGGGGTGAAGAAACCCTTTTTGAGAACTCAGAGTGAGTAAATTGGCCATTTTCATGCACTTTTAACCATTCCATAAATCTTGTGTTTTGGGCCCCTGGAAGCATGAAAATCACTTTAAACATGCTAATTTTAGCTCTAACACTGATGATCCACCTACAAATGTGAACTGACGTTCAAAAATAAAACATTTTAAAACGGACCATTTTCCACATTTCTGAAGCATGACGTAATGGGGGGGTGTTATCTCTTTTGTCGAAAATCAGCCGTTTTTGCTCGAACATTAAATGCCTCCAACTGGTATTTAATTAACTTCCCGAGCCCCTGGAAGCATGAAAATCACTTTAAACATGCTAATTTTAGCTCTAACACTGATGATCCACCTACAAATGTGAACTGACGTTCAAAAATAAAACATTTGAAAACTGACCATTTTCCACATTTCTGAAGCATGACGTAATGGGGGGGTGTTATCTCTTTTGTCGAAAATCAGCCGTTTTTGCTCGAACATTAAGTGCCTCCAAATGGTATTTAATTAACTTCCCGAGCCCCTGGAAGCATGAAAATCACTTTAAACATGCTAATTTTAGCTCTAACACTGATGATCCATCTACAAATGTGAACTGACGTTCAAAAATAAAACATTTGAAAACGGACCATTTTCCACATTTCTGAAGCATGACGTAATGGGGGGGTGTTATCTCTTTTGTCGAAAATCAGCCGTTTTTGCTCGAACATTAAGTGCCTCCAAATGGTATTTAATTAACTTCCCGAGCCCCTGGAAGCATGAAAATCACTTTAAACATGCTAATTTTAGCTCTAACACTGATGATCCACCTACAAATGTGAACTGACGTTCAAAAATAAAACATTTGAAAACGGACCATTTTCCACATTTCTGAAGCATGACGTAATGGGGGGGTGTTATCTCTTTTGTCGAAAATCAGCCGTTTTTGCTCGAACATTAAATGCCTCCAAATGGTATTTAATTAACTTCCCGAGCCCCTGGAAGCATGAAAATCACTTTAAACATGCTAATTTTAGCTCTAACACTGATGATCCACCTACAAATGTGAACTGACGTTCAAAAATAAAACATTTGAAAACGGACCATTTTCCACATTTCTGAAGCATGACGTAATGGGGGGGTGTTATCTCTTTTGTCGAAAATCAGCCGTTTTTGCTAGAACATTAAATGCCTCCAAATGGTATTTAATTAACTTCCCGGGGTGAAGAAACCCTTTTTGAGAACTCAGAGTGGGTAAATTGGCCATTTTCATGCACTTTTAACCATTCCATAAATCTGGTGTTTTGGGCCCCTGGAAGCATGAAAATCACTTTAAACATGCTAATTTTAGCTCTAACACTGATGATCCACCTACAAATGTGAACTGACGTTCAAAAATAAAACATTTGAAAACGGACCATTTTCCACATTTCTGAAGCATGACGTAATGGGGGGGTGTTATCTCTTTTGTCGAAAATCAGCCGTTTTTGCTCGAACATTAAATGCCTCCAAATGGTATTTAATTAACTTCCCGAGCCCCTGAAAGCATAAAATCACTTTAAACATGCTAATTTTAGCGCTAACACTGATGATCCACCTACAAATGTGAACTGACGTTCAAAAATAAAACATTTGAAAACGGACCATTTTCCACATTTCTGAAGCATGACGTAATGGGGGGGTGTTATCTCTTTTGTCGAAAATCAGCCGTTTTTGCTCGAACATTAAATGCCTCCAAATGGTATTTAATTAACTTCCCGGGGTGAAGAAACCCTTTTTGAGAACTCAGAGTGAGTAAATTGGCCATTTTCATGCACTTTAAACCATTCCATAAATCTTGTGTTTTGGGCCCCTGGAAGCATGAAAATCACTTTAAACATGCTAATTTTAGCTCTAACACTGATGATCCACCTACAAATGTGAACTGACGTTCAAAAATAAAACATTTGAAAACGGACCATTTTCCACATTTCTGAAGCATGACGTAATGGGGGGGTGTTATCTCTTTTGTCGAAAATCAGCCGTTTTTGCTCGAACATTAAATGCCTCCAACTGGTATTTAATTAACTTCCCGAGCCCCTGGAAGCATGAAAATCACTTTAAACATGCTAATTTTAGCTCTAACACTGATGATCCACCTACAAATGTGAACTGACGTTCAAAAATAAAACATTTGAAAACGGACCATTTTCCACATTTCTGAAGCATGACGTAATGGGGGGGTGTTATCTCTTTTGTCGAAAATCAGCCGTTTTTGCTCGAACATTAAATGCCTCCAAATGGTATTTATTTCACTTCCCGGGGTGAAGAAACCCTTTTTGAGAACTCAGAGTGAGTAAATTGGCCATTTTCATGCACTTTTAACCATTCCATAAATCTTGTGTTTTGGGCCCCTGGAAGCATGAAAATCACTTTAAACATGCTAATTTTAGCTCTAACACTGATGATCCACCTACAAATGTGAACTGACGTTCAAAAATAAAACATTTTAAAACGGACCATTTTCCACATTTCTGAAGCATGACGTAATGGGGGGGTGTTATCTCTTTTGTCGAAAATCAGCCGTTTTTGCTCGAACATTAAATGCCTCCAACTGGTATTTAATTAACTTCCCGAGCCCCTGGAAGCATGAAAATCACTTTAAACATGCTAATTTTAGCTCTAACACTGATGATCCACCTACAAATGTGAACTGACGTTCAAAAATAAAACATTTGAAAACTGACCATTTTCCACATTTCTGAAGCATGACGTAATGGGGGGGTGTTATCTCTTTTGTCGAAAATCAGCCGTTTTTGCTCGAACATTAAATGCCTCCAACTGGTATTTAATTAACTTCCCGAGCCCCTGGAAGCATGAAAATCACTTTAAACATGCTAATTTTAGTTCTAACACTGATGATCCACCTACAAATGTGAACTGACGTTCAAAAATAAAACATTTGAAAACGGACCATTTTCCACATTTCTGAAGCATGACGTAATGGGGGGGGTGTTATCTCTTTTGTCGAAAATCAGCCGTTTTTGCTCGAACATTAAATGCCTCCAAATGGTATTTATTTCACTTCCTGGGGTGAAGAAACCCTTTTTGAGAACTCAGAGTGAGTAAATTGGCCATTTTCATGCACTTTTAACCATTCCATAAATCTTGTGTTTTGGGCCCCTGGAAGCATGAAAATCACTTTAAACATGCTAATTTTAGCTCTAACACTGATGATCCACCTACAAATGTGAACTGACGTTCAAAAATAAAACATTTGAAAACGGACCATTTTCCACATTTCTGAAGCATGACGTAATGGGGGGTGTTATCTCTTTTGTCGAAAATCAGCCGTTTTTGCTCGAACATTAAGTGCCTCCAAATGGTATTTAATTAACTTCCCGAGCCCCTGGAAGCATGAAAATCACTTTAAACATGCTAATTTTAGCTCTAACACTGATGATCCACCTACAAATGTGAACTGACGTTCAAAAATAAAACATTTGAAAACGGACCATTTTCCACATTTCTGAAGCATGACGTAATGGGGGGGTGTTATCTCTTTTGTCGAAAATCAGCCGTTTTTGCTCGAACATTAAATGCCTCCAAATGGTATTTAATTAACTTCCCGGGGTGAAGAAACCCTTTTTGAGAACTCAGAGTGAGTAAATTGGCCATTTTCATGCACTTTTAACCATTCCATAAATCTTGTGTTTTGGGCCCCTGGAAGCATGAAAATCACTTTAAACATGCTAATTTTAGCTCTAACACTGATGATCCACCTACAAATGTGAACTGACGTTCAAAAATAAAACATTTGAAAACGGACCATTTTCCACATTTCTGAAGCATGACGTAATGGGGGGGTGTTATCTCTTTTGTCGAAAATCAGCCGTTTTTGCTCGAACATTAAATGCCTCCAAATGGTATTTAATTAACTTCCCGAGCCCCTGGAAGCATGAAAATCACTTTAAACATGCTAATTTTAGCTCTAACACTGATGATCCACCTACAAATGTGAACTGACGTTCAAAAATAAAACATTTGAAAACGGACCATTTTCCACATTTCTGAAGCATGACGTAATGGGGGGGTGTTATCTCTTTTGTCGAAAATCAGCCGTTTTTGCTCGAACATTAAATGCCTCCAAATGGTATTTAATTAACTTCCCGGGGTGAAGAAACCCTTTTTGAGAACTCAGAGTGGGTAAATTGGCCATTTTCATGCACTTTTAACCATTCCATAAATCTGGTGTTTTGGGCCCCTGGAAGCATGAAAATCACTTTAAACATGCTAATTTTAGCTCTAACACTGATGATCCACCTACAAATGTGAACTGACGTTCAAAAATAAAACATTTGAAAACGGACCATTTTCCACATTTCTGAAGCATGACGTAATGGGGGGGTGTTATCTCTTTTGTCGAAAATCAGCCGTTTTTGCTCGAACATTAAATGCCTCCAAATGGTATTTAATTAACTTCCCGAGCCCCTGGAAGCATGAAAATCACTTTAAACATGCTAATTTTAGCTCTAACACTGATGATCCACCTACAAATGTGAACTGACGTTCAAAAATAAAACATTTGAAAACGGACCATTTTCCACATTTCTGAAGCATGACGTAATGGGGGGGGGTGTTATCTCTTTTATCGAAAATCAGCCTTTTTTGCTCGAACATTAAATGCCTCCAAATGGTATTTAATTAACTTCCCGGGGTGAAGAAACCCTTTTTGAGAACTCAGAGTGAGTAAATTGGCCATTTTCATGCTCTTTTAACCATTCCATAAATCTTGTGTTTTGGGCCCCTGGAAGCATGAAAATCACTTTAAACATGCTAATTTTAGCTCTCACACTGATGATCCACCTACAAATGTGAACTGACGTTCAAAAATAAAACATTTGAAAACGGACCATTTTCCACATTTCTGAAGCATGACGTAATGGGGGTGTGTTATCTCTTTTGTCGAAAATCAGCCGTTTTTGCTCGAACATTAAATGCCTCCAAATGGTATTTAATTAACTTCCCGAGCCCCTGGAAGCATGAAAATCACTTTAAACATGCGAATTTTAGCTCTAACACTGATGATCCACCTACAAATGTGAACTGACGTTCAAAAATAAAACATTTGAAAACAGACCATTTTCCACATTTCTGAAGCATGACGTAATGGGGGGGTGTTATCTCTTTTGTCGAAAATCAGCCGTTTTTGCTCGAACATTAAATGCCTCCAAATGGTATTTAATTAACTTCCCGGGGTGAAGAAACCCTTTTTGAGAACTCAGAGTGAGTAAATTGGCCATTTTCATGCACTTTTAACCATTCCATAAATCTTGTGTTTTGGGCCCCTGGAAGCATGAAAATCACTTTAAACATGCTAATTTTCGCTCTAACACTGATGATCCACCATCAAATGTGAACTGACGTTCAAAAATAAAACATTTGAAAACGGACCATTTTCCACATTTCTGAAGCATGACGTAATGGGGGGTGTTATCTCTTTTGTCGAAAATCAGCCGTTTTTGCTCGAACATTAAATGCCTCCAAATGGTATTTATTTCACTTCCCGGGGTGAAGAAACCCTTTTTGAGAACTCAGAGTGAGTAAATTGGCATTTTCATGCACTTTTAACCATTCCATTAATCTTGTGTTTTGGGCCCCTGGAAGCATGAAAATCACTTTAAACATGCTAATTTTAGCTCTAACACTGATGATCCACCTACAAATGTGAACTGACGTTCAAAAATAAAACATTTGAAAACAGACCATTTTCCACATTTCTGAAGCATGACGTAATGGGGGGGTGTTATCTCTTTTGTCGAAAATCAGCCGTTTTTGCTCGAACATTAGATGCCTCCAAATGGTATTTAATTAACTTCCCGAGCCCCTGGAAGCATGAAAATCACTTTAAACATGCTAATTTTAGCTCTAACACTGATGATCCACCTACAAATGTGAACTGACGTTCAAAAATAAAACATTTGAAAACGGACCATTTTCCACATTTCTGAAGCATGACGTAATGGGGGGGGTGTTATCTCTTTTGTCGAAAATCAGCCGTTTTTGCTCGAACAATAAATGCCTCCAAATGGTATTTAATTAACTTCCCGAGCCCCTGGAAGCATGAAAATCACTTTAAACATGCTAATTTTAGCTCTAACACTGATGATCCACCTACAAATGTGAACTGACGTTCAAAAATAAAACATTTGAAAACGGACCATTTTCCACATTTCTGAAGCATGACGTAATGGGGGGGTGTTATCTCTTTTGTCGAAAATCAGCCGTTTTTGCTCGAACATTAAATGCCTCCAAATGGTATTTATTTCACTTCCCGGGGTGAAGAAACCCTTTTTGAGAACTCAGAGTGAGTAAATTGGCCATTTTCATGCACTTTTAACCATTCCATAAATCTTGTGTTTTGGGCCCCTGGAAGCATGAAAATCACTTTAAACATGCTAATTTTAGCTCTAACACTGATGATCCACCTACAAATGTGAACTGACGTTCAAAAATAAAACATTTTAAAACGGACCATTTTCCACATTTCTGAAGCATGACGTAATGGGGGGGTGTTATCTCTTTTGTCGAAAATCAGCCGTTTTTGCTCGAACATTAAATGCCTCCAACTGGTATTTAATTAACTTCCCGAGCCCCTGGAAGCATGAAAATCACTTTAAACATGCTAATTTTAGCTCTAACACTGATGATCCACCTACAAATGTGAACTGACGTTCAAAAATAAAACATTTGAAAACTGACCATTTTCCACATTTCTGAAGCATGACGTAATGGGGGGGTGTTATCTCTTTTGTCGAAAATCAGCCGTTTTTGCTCGAACATTAAGTGCCTCCAAATGGTATTTAATTAACTTCCCGAGCCCCTGGAAGCATGAAAATCACTTTAAACATGCTAATTTTAGCTCTAACACTGATGATCCATCTACAAATGTGAACTGACGTTCAAAAATAAAACATTTGAAAACGGACCATTTTCCACATTTCTGAAGCATGACGTAATGGGGGGGTGTTATCTCTTTTGTCGAAAATCAGCCGTTTTTGCTCGAACATTAAGTGCCTCCAAATGGTATTTAATTAACTTCCCGAGCCCCTGGAAGCATGAAAATCACTTTAAACATGCTAATTTTAGCTCTAACACTGATGATCCACCTACAAATGTGAACTGACGTTCAAAAATAAAACATTTGAAAACGGACCATTTTCCACATTTCTGAAGCATGACGTAATGGGGGGGTGTTATCTCTTTTGTCGAAAATCAGCCGTTTTTGCTCGAACATTAAATGCCTCCAAATGGTATTTAATTAACTTCCCGAGCCCCTGGAAGCATGAAAATCACTTTAAACATGCTAATTTTAGCTCTAACACTGATGATCCACCTACAAATGTGAACTGACGTTCAAAAATAAAACATTTGAAAACGGACCATTTTCCACATTTCTGAAGCATGACGTAATGGGGGGGTGTTATCTCTTTTGTCGAAAATCAGCCGTTTTTGCTAGAACATTAAATGCCTCCAAATGGTATTTAATTAACTTCCCGGGGTGAAGAAACCCTTTTTGAGAACTCAGAGTGGGTAAATTGGCCATTTTCATGCACTTTTAACCATTCCATAAATCTGGTGTTTTGGGCCCCTGGAAGCATGAAAATCACTTTAAACATGCTAATTTTAGCTCTAACACTGATGATCCACCTACAAATGTGAACTGACGTTCAAAAATAAAACATTTGAAAACGGACCATTTTCCACATTTCTGAAGCATGACGTAATGGGGGGGGTGTTATCTCTTTTATCGAAAATCAGCCTTTTTTGCTCGAACATTAAATGCCTCCAAATGGTATTTAATTAACTTCCCGGGGTGAAGAAACCCTTTTTGAGAACTCAGAGTGAGTAAATTGGCCATTTTCATGCTCTTTTAACCATTCCATAAATCTTGTGTTTTGGGCCCCTGGAAGCATGAAAATCACTTTAAACATGCTAATTTTAGCTCTCACACTGATGATCCACCTACAAATGTGAACTGACGTTCAAAAATAAAACATTTGAAAACGGACCATTTTCCACATTTCTGAAGCATGACGTAATGGGGGGGTGTTATCTCTTTTGTCGAAAATCAGCCGTTTTTGCTCGAACATTAAATGCCTCCAAATGGTATTTAATTAACTTCCCGAGCCCCTGGAAGCATGAAAATCACTTTAAACATGCTAATTTTAGCTCTAACACTGATGATCCACCTACAAATGTGAACTGACGTTCAAAAATAAAACATTTGAAAACAGACCATTTTCCACATTTCTGAAGCATGACGTAATGGGGGGGTGTTATCTCTTTTGTCGAAAATCAGCCGTTTTTGCTCGAACATTAAATGCCTCCAAATGGTATTTAATTAACTTCCCGGGGTGAAGAAACCCTTTTTGAGAACTCAGAGTGAGTAAATTGGCCATTTTCATGCACTTTTAACCATTCCATAAATCTTGTGTTTTGGGCCCCTGGAAGCATGAAAATCACTTTAAACATGCTAATTTTCGCTCTAACACTGATGATCCACCTACAAATGTGAACTGACGTTCAAAAATAAAACATTTGAAAACGGACCATTTTCCACATTTCTGAAGCATGACGTAATGGGGGGTGTTATCTCTTTTGTCGAAAATCAGCCGTTTTTGCTCGAACATTAAATGCCTCCAAATGGTATTTATTTCACTTCCCGGGGTGAAGAAACCCTTTTTGAGAACTCAGAGTGAGTAAATTGGCCATTTTCATGCACTTTTAACCATTCCATTAATCTTGTGTTTTGGGCCCCTGGAAGCATGAAAATCACTTTAAACATGCTAATTTTAGCTCTAACACTGATGATCCACCTACAAATGTGAACTGACGTTCAAAAATAAAACATTTGAAAACGGACCATTTTCCACATTTCTGAAGCATGACGTAATGGGGGGGTGTTATCTCTTTTGTCGAAAATCAGCCGTTTTTGCTCGAACATTAGATGCCTCCAAATGGTATTTAATTAACTTCCCGAGCCCCTGGAAGCATGAAAATCACTTTAAACATGCTAATTTTAGCTCTAACACTGATGATCCACCTACAAATGTGAACTGACGTTCAAAAATAAAACATTTGAAAACGGACCATTTTCCACATTTCTGAAGCATGACGTAATGGGGGGGGTGTTATCTCTTTTGTCGAAAATCAGCCGTTTTTGCTCGAACAATAAATGCCTCCAAATGGTATTTAATTAACTTCCCGAGCCCCTGGAAGCATGAAAATCACTTTAAACATGCTAATTTTAGCTCTAACACTGATGATCCACCTACAAATGTGAACTGACGTTCAAAAATAAAACATTTGAAAACGGACCATTTTCCACATTTCTGAAGCATGACGTAATGGGGGGGTGTTATCTCTTTTGTCGAAAATCAGCCGTTTTTGCTCGAACATTAAATGCCTCCAAATGGTATTTATTTCACTTCCCGGGGTGAAGAAACCCTTTTTGAGAACTCAGAGTGAGTAAATTGGCCATTTTCATGCACTTTTAACTATTCCATAAATCTTGTGTTTTGGGCCCCTGGAAGCATGAAAATCACTTTAAACATGCTAATTTTAGCTCTAACACTGATGATCCACCTACAAATGTGAACTGACGTTCAAAAATAAAACATTTGAAAACGGACCATTTTCCACATTTCTGAAGCATGACGTAATGGGGGGGTGTTATCTCTTTTGTCGAAAATCAGCCGTTTTTGCTCGAACATTAAATGCCTCCAAATGGTATTTAATTAACTTCCCGAGCCCCTGAAAGCATAAAATCACTTTAAACATGCTAATTTTAGCGCTAACACTGATGATCCACCTACAAATGTGAACTGACGTTCAAAAATAAAACATTTGAAAACGGACCATTTTCCACATTTCTGAAGCATGACGTAATGGGGGGGTGTTATCTCTTTTGTCGAAAATCAGCCGTTTTTGCTCGAACATTAAATGCCTCCAAATGGTATTTAATTAACTTCCCGGGGTGAAGAAACCCTTTTTGAGAACTCAGAGTGAGTAAATTGGCCATTTTCATGCACTTTTAACCATTCCATAAATCTTGTGTTTTGGGCCCCTGGAAGCATGAAAATCACTTTAAACATGCTAATTTTAGCTCTAACACTGATGATCCACCTACAAATGTGAACTGACGTTCAAAAATAAAACATTTGAAAACGGACCATTTTCCACATTTCTGAAGCATGACGTAATGGGGGGGTGTTATCTCTTTTGTCGAAAATCAGCCGTTTTTGCTCGAACATTAAATGCCTCCAACTGGTATTTAATTAACTTCCCGAGCCCCTGGAAGCATGAAAATCACTTTAAACATGCTAATTTTAGCTCTAACACTGATAATCCACCTACAAATGTGAACTGACGTTCAAAAATAAAACATTTGAAAACGGACCATTTTCCACATTTCTGAAGCATGACGTAATGGGGGGGTGTTATCTCTTTTGTCGAAAATCAGCCGTTTTTGCTCGAACATTAAATGCCTCCAACTGGTATTTAATTAACTTCCCGAGCCCCTGGAAGCATGAAAATCACTTTAAACATGCTAATTTTAGCTCTAACACTGATGATCCACCTACAAATGTGAACTGACGTTCAAAAATAAAACATTTGAAAACTGACCATTTTCCACATTTCTGAAGCATGACGTAATGGGGGGGTGTTATCTCTTTTGTCGAAAATCAGCCGTTTTTGCTCGAACATTAAATGCCTCCAACTGGTATTTAATTAACTTCCCGAGCCCCTGGAAGCATGAAAATCACTTTAAACATGCTAATTTTAGTTCTAACACTGATGATCCACCTACAAATGTGAACTGACGTTCAAAAATAAAACATTTGAAAACGGACCATTTTCCACATTTCTGAAGCATGACGTAATGGGGGGGTGTTATCTCTTTTGTCGAAAATCAGCCGTTTTTGCTCGAACATTAAATGCCTCCAAATGGTATTTATTTCACTTCCTGGGGTGAAGAAACCCTTTTTGAGAACTCAGAGTGAGTAAATTGCCCATTTTCATGCACTTTTAACCATTCCATAAATCTTTTGTTTTGGGCCCCTGGAAGCATGAAAATCACTTTAAACATGCTAATTTTAGCTCTAACACTGATGATCCACCTACAAATGTGAACTGACGTTCAAAAATAAAACATTTGAAAACGGACCATTTTCCACATTTCTGAAGCATGACGTAATGGGGGGTGTTATCTCTTTTGTCGAAAATCAGCCGTTTTTGCTCGAACATTAAGTGCCTCCAAATGGTATTTAATTAACTTCCCGAGCCCCTGGAAGCATGAAAATCACTTTAAACATGCTAATTTTAGCTCTAACACTGATGATCCACCTACAAATGTGAACTGACGTTCAAAAATAAAACATTTGAAAACGGACCATTTTCCACATTTCTGAAGCATGACGTAATGGGGGGGTGTTATCTCTTTTGTCGAAAATCAGCCGTTTTTGCTCGAACATTAAATGCCTCCAAATGGTATTTAATTAACTTCCCGGGGTGAAGAACCCCTTTTTGAGAACTCAGAGTGAGTAAATTGGCCATTTTCATGCACTTTTAACCATTCCATAAATCTTGTGTTTTGGGCCCCTGGAAGCATGAAAATCACTTTAAACATGCTAATTTTAGCTCTAACACTGATGATCCACCTACAAATGTGAACTGACGTTCAAAAATAAAACATTTGAAAACGGACCATTTTCCACATTTCTGAAGCATGACGTAATGGGGGGGTGTTATCTCTTTTGTCGAAAATCAGCCGTTTTTGCTCGAACATTAAATGCCTCCAAATGGTATTTAATTAACTTCCCGAGCCCCTGGAAGCATGAAAATCACTTTAAACATGCTAATTTTAGCTCTAACACTGATGATCCACCTACAAATGTGAACTGACGTTCAAAAATAAAACATTTGAAAACGGACCATTTTCCACATTTCTGAAGCATGACGTAATGGGGGGGTGTTATCTCTTTTGTCGAAAATCAGCCGTTTTTGCTCGAACATTAAATGCCTCCAAATGGTATTTAATTAACTTCCCGGGGTGAAGAAACCCTTTTTGAGAACTCAGAGTGAGTAAATTGGCCATTTTCATGCACTTTTAACCATTCCATAAATCTTGTGTTTTGGGCCCCTGGAAGCATGAAAATCACTTTAAACATGCTAATTTTCGCTCTAACACTGATGATCCACCTACAAATGTGAACTGACGTTCAAAAATAAAACATTTGAAAACGGACCATTTTCCACATTTCTGAAGCATGACGTAATGGGGGGTGTTATCTCTTTTGTCGAAAATCAGCCGTTTTTGCTCGAACATTAAATGCCTCCAAATGGTATTTATTTCACTTCCCGGGGTGAAGAAACCCTTTTTGAGAACTCAGAGTGAGTAAATTGGCCATTTTCATGCACTTTTAACCATTCCATTAATCTTGTGTTTTGGGCCCCTGGAAGCATGAAAATCACTTTAAACATGCTAATTTTAGCTCTAACACTGATGATCCACCTACAAATGTGAACTGACGTTCAAAAATAAAACATTTGAAAACGGACCATTTTCCACATTTCTGAAGCATGACGTAATGGGGGGGTGTTATCTCTTTTGTCGAAAATCAGCCGTTTTTGCTCGAACATTAGATGCCTCCAAATGGTATTTAATTAACTTCCCGAGCCCCTGGAAGCATGAAAATCACTTTAAACATGCTAATTTTAGCTCTAACACTGATGATCCACCTACAAATGTGAACTGACGTTCAAAAATAAAACATTTGAAAACGGACCATTTTCCACATTTCTGAAGCATGACGTAATGGGGGGGGTGTTATCTCTTTTGTCGAAAATCAGCCGTTTTTGCTCGAACAATAAATGCCTCCAAATGGTATTTAATTAACTTCCCGAGCCCCTGGAAGCATGAAAATCACTTTAAACATGCTAATTTTAGCTCTAACACTGATGATCCACCTACAAATGTGAACTGACGTTCAAAAATAAAACATTTGAAAACGGACCATTTTCCACATTTCTGAAGCATGACGTAATGGGGGGGTGTTATCTCTTTTGTCGAAAATCAGCCGTTTTTGCTCGAACATTAAATGCCTCCAAATGGTATTTATTTCACTTCCCGGGGTGAAGAAACCCTTTTTGAGAACTCAGAGTGAGTAAATTGGCCATTTTCATGCACTTTTAACTATTCCATAAATCTTGTGTTTTGGGCCCCTGGAAGCATGAAAATCACTTTAAACATGCTAATTTTAGCTCTAACACTGATGATCCACCTACAAATGTGAACTGACGTTCAAAAATAAAACATTTGAAAACGGACCATTTTCCACATTTCTGAAGCATGACGTAATGGGGGGGTGTTATCTCTTTTGTCGAAAATCAGCCGTTTTTGCTCGAACATTAAATGCCTCCAAATGGTATTTAATTAACTTCCCGAGCCCCTGAAAGCATAAAATCACTTTAAACATGCTAATTTTAGCGCTAACACTGATGATCCACCTACAAATGTGAACTGACGTTCAAAAATAAAACATTTGAAAACGGACCATTTTCCACATTTCTGAAGCATGACGTAATGGGGGGGTGTTATCTCTTTTGTCGAAAATCAGCCGTTTTTGCTCGAACATTAAATGCCTCCAAATGGTATTTAATTAACTTCCCGGGGTGAAGAAACCCTTTTTGAGAACTCAGAGTGAGTAAATTGGCCATTTTCATGCACTTTTAACCATTCCATAAATCTTGTGTTTTGGGCCCCTGGAAGCATGAAAATCACTTTAAACATGCTAATTTTAGCTCTAACACTGATGATCCACCTACAAATGTGAACTGACGTTCAAAAATAAAACATTTGAAAACGGACCATTTTCCACATTTCTGAAGCATGACGTAATGGGGGGGTGTTATCTCTTTTGTCGAAAATCAGCCGTTTTTGCTCGAACATTAAATGCCTCCAACTGGTATTTAATTAACTTCCCGAGCCCCTGGAAGCATGAAAATCACTTTAAACATGCTAATTTTAGCTCTAACACTGATAATCCACCTACAAATGTGAACTGACGTTCAAAAATAAAACATTTGAAAACGGACCATTTTCCACATTTCTGAAGCATGACGTAATGGGGGGGTGTTATCTCTTTTGTCGAAAATCAGCCGTTTTTGCTCGAACATTAAATGCCTCCAACTGGTATTTAATTAACTTCCCGAGCCCCTGGAAGCATGAAAATCACTTTAAACATGCTAATTTTAGCTCTAACACTGATGATCCACCTACAAATGTGAACTGACGTTCAAAAATAAAACATTTGAAAACTGACCATTTTCCACATTTCTGAAGCATGACGTAATGGGGGGGTGTTATCTCTTTTGTCGAAAATCAGCCGTTTTTGCTCGAACATTAAATGCCTCCAACTGGTATTTAATTAACTTCCCGAGCCCCTGGAAGCATGAAAATCACTTTAAACATGCTAATTTTAGTTCTAACACTGATGATCCACCTACAAATGTGAACTGACGTTCAAAAATAAAACATTTGAAAACGGACCATTTTCCACATTTCTGAAGCATGACGTAATGGGGGGGTGTTATCTCTTTTGTCGAAAATCAGCCGTTTTTGCTCGAACATTAAATGCCTCCAAATGGTATTTATTTCACTTCCTGGGGTGAAGAAACCCTTTTTGAGAACTCAGAGTGAGTAAATTGGCCATTTTCATGCACTTTTAACCATTCCATAAATCTTTTGTTTTGGGCCCCTGGAAGCATGAAAATCACTTTAAACATGCTAATTTTAGCTCTAACACTGATGATCCACCTACAAATGTGAACTGACGTTCAAAAATAAAACATTTGAAAACGGACCATTTTCCACATTTCTGAAGCATGACGTAATGGGGGGTGTTATCTCTTTTGTCGAAAATCAGCCGTTTTTGCTCGAACATTAAGTGCCTCCAAATGGTATTTAATTAACTTCCCGAGCCCCTGGAAGCATGAAAATCACTTTAAACATGCTAATTTTAGCTCTAACACTGATGATCCACCTACAAATGTGAACTGACGTTCAAAAATAAAACATTTGAAAACGGACCATTTTCCACATTTCTGAAGCATGACGTAATGGGGGGGTGTTATCTCTTTTGTCGAAAATCAGCCGTTTTTGCTCGAACATTAAATGCCTCCAAATGGTATTTAATTAACTTCCCGGGGTGAAGAACCCCTTTTTGAGAACTCAGAGTGAGTAAATTGGCCATTTTCATGCACTTTTAACCATTCCATAAATCTTGTGTTTTGGGCCCCTGGAAGCATGAAAATCACTTTAAACATGCTAATTTTAGCTCTAACACTGATGATCCACCTACAAATGTGAACTGACGTTCAAAAATAAAACATTTGAAAACGGACCATTTTCCACATTTCTGAAGCATGACGTAATGGGGGGGTGTTATCTCTTTTGTCGAAAATCAGCCGTTTTTGCTCGAACATTAAATGCCTCCAAATGGTATTTAATTAACTTCCCGAGCCCCTGGAAGCATGAAAATCACTTTAAACATGCTAATTTTAGCTCTAACACTGATGATCCACCTACAAATGTGAACTGACGTTCAAAAATAAAACATTTGAAAACGGACCATTTTCCACATTTCTGAAGCATGACGTAATGGGGGGGTGTTATCTCTTTTGTCGAAAATCAGCCGTTTTTGCTCGAACATTAAATGCCTCCAAATGGTATTTAATTAACTTCCCGGGGTGAAGAAACCCTTTTTGAGAACTCAGAGTGGGTAAATTGGCCATTTTCATGCACTTTTAACCATTCCATAAATCTGGTGTTTTGGGCCCCTGGAAGCATGAAAATCACTTTAAACATGCTAATTTTAGCTCTAACACTGATGATCCACCTACAAATGTGAACTGACGTTCAAAAATAAAACATTTGAAAACTGACCATTTTCCACATTTCTGAAGCATGACGTAATGGGGGGGGTGTTATCTCTTTTGTCGAAAATCAGCCGTTTTTGCTCGAACATTAAATGCCTCCAAATGGTATTTAATTAACTTCCCGAGCCCCTGGAAGCATGAAAATCACTTTAAACATGCTAATTTTAGCTCTAACACTGATGATCCACCTACAAATGTGAACTGACGTTCAAAAATAAAACATTTGAAAACAGACCATTTTCCACATTTCTGAAGCATGACGTAATGGGGGGGTGTTATCTCTTTTGTCGAAAATCAGCCGTTTTTGCTCGAACATTAAATGCCTCCAAATGGTATTTAATTAACTTCCCGGGGTGAAGAAACCCTTTTTGAGAACTCAGAGTGAGTAAATTGGCCATTTTCATGCACTTTTAACCATTCCATAAATCTTGTGTTTTGGGCCCCTGGAAGCATGAAAATCACTTTAAACATGCTAATTTTAGCTCTAACACTGATGATCCACCTACAAATGTGAACTGACGTTCAAAAATAAAACATTTGAAAACGGACCATTTTCCACATTTCTGAAGCATGACGTAATGGGGGGGTGTTATCTCTTTTGTCGAAAATCAGCCGTTTTTGCTCGAACATTAAATGCCTCCAAATGGTATTTAATTAACTTCCCGAGCCCCTGGAAGCATGAAAATCACTTTAAACATGCTAATTTTAGCTCTAACACTGATGATCCACCTACAAATGTGAACTGACGTTCAAAAATAAAACATTTGAAAACGGACCATTTTCCACATTTCTGAAGCATGACGTAATGGGGGGGTGTTATCTCTTTTGTCGAAAATCAGCCGTTTTTGCTCGAACATTAAATGCCTCCAAATGGTATTTAATTAACTTCCCGGGGTGAAGAAACCCTTTTTGAGAACTCAGAGTGGGTAAATTGGCCATTTTCATGCACTTTTAACCATTCCATAAATCTGGTGTTTTGGGCCCCTGGAAGCATGAAAATCACTTTAAACATGCTAATTTTAGCTCTAACACTGATGATCCACCTACAAATGTGAACTGACGTTCAAAAATAAAACATTTGAAAACGGACCATTTTCCACATTTCTGAAGCATGACGTAATGGGGGGGTGTTATCTCTTTTGTCGAAAATCAGCCGTTTTTGCTCGAACATTAAATGCCTCCAAATGGTATTTAATTAACTTCCCGAGCCCCTGGAAGCATGAAAATCACTTTAAACATGCTAATTTTAGCTCTAACACTGATGATCCACCTACAAATGTGAACTGACGTTCAAAAATAAAACATTTGAAAACGGACCATTTTCCACATTTCTGAAGCATGACGTAATGGGGGGGGGTGTTATCTCTTTTATCGAAAATCAGCCTTTTTTGCTCGAACATTAAATGCCTCCAAATGGTATTTAATTAACTTCCCGGGGTGAAGAAACCCTTTTTGAGAACTCAGAGTGAGTAAATTGGCCATTTTCATGCTCTTTTAACCATTCCATAAATCTTGTGTTTTGGGCCCCTGGAAGCATGAAAATCACTTTAAACATGCTAATTTTAGCTCTCACACTGATGATCCACCTACAAATGTGAACTGACGTTCAAAAATAAAACATTTGAAAACGGACCATTTTCCACATTTCTGAAGCATGACGTAATGGGGGTGTGTTATCTCTTTTGTCGAAAATCAGCCGTTTTTGCTCGAACATTAAATGCCTCCAAATGGTATTTAATTAACTTCCCGAGCCCCTGGAAGCATGAAAATCACTTTAAACATGCGAATTTTAGCTCTAACACTGATGATCCACCTACAAATGTGAACTGACGTTCAAAAATAAAACATTTGAAAACAGACCATTTTCCACATTTCTGAAGCATGACGTAATGGGGGGGTGTTATCTCTTTTGTCGAAAATCAGCCGTTTTTGCTCGAACATTAAATGCCTCCAAATGGTATTTAATTAACTTCCCGGGGTGAAGAAACCCTTTTTGAGAACTCAGAGTGAGTAAATTGGCCATTTTCATGCACTTTTAACCATTCCATAAATCTTGTGTTTTGGGCCCCTGGAAGCATGAAAATCACTTTAAACATGCTAATTTTCGCTCTAACACTGATGATCCACCATCAAATGTGAACTGACGTTCAAAAATAAAACATTTGAAAACGGACCATTTTCCACATTTCTGAAGCATGACGTAATGGGGGGTGTTATCTCTTTTGTCGAAAATCAGCCGTTTTTGCTCGAACATTAAATGCCTCCAAATGGTATTTATTTCACTTCCCGGGGTGAAGAAACCCTTTTTGAGAACTCAGAGTGAGTAAATTGGCATTTTCATGCACTTTTAACCATTCCATTAATCTTGTGTTTTGGGCCCCTGGAAGCATGAAAATCACTTTAAACATGCTAATTTTAGCTCTAACACTGATGATCCACCTACAAATGTGAACTGACGTTCAAAAATAAAACATTTGAAAACAGACCATTTTCCACATTTCTGAAGCATGACGTAATGGGGGGGTGTTATCTCTTTTGTCGAAAATCAGCCGTTTTTGCTCGAACATTAGATGCCTCCAAATGGTATTTAATTAACTTCCCGAGCCCCTGGAAGCATGAAAATCACTTTAAACATGCTAATTTTAGCTCTAACACTGATGATCCACCTACAAATGTGAACTGACGTTCAAAAATAAAACATTTGAAAACGGACCATTTTCCACATTTCTGAAGCATGACGTAATGGGGGGGGTGTTATCTCTTTTGTCGAAAATCAGCCGTTTTTGCTCGAACAATAAATGCCTCCAAATGGTATTTAATTAACTTCCCGAGCCCCTGGAAGCATGAAAATCACTTTAAACATGCTAATTTTAGCTCTAACACTGATGATCCACCTACAAATGTGAACTGACGTTCAAAAATAAAACATTTGAAAACGGACCATTTTCCACATTTCTGAAGCATGACGTAATGGGGGGGTGTTATCTCTTTTGTCGAAAATCAGCCGTTTTTGCTCGAACATTAAATGCCTCCAAATGGTATTTATTTCACTTCCCGGGGTGAAGAAACCCTTTTTGAGAACTCAGAGTGAGTAAATTGGCCATTTTCATGCACTTTTAACCATTCCATAAATCTTGTGTTTTGGGCCCCTGGAAGCATGAAAATCACTTTAAACATGCTAATTTTAGCTCTAACACTGATGATCCACCTACAAATGTGAACTGACGTTCAAAAATAAAACATTTTAAAACGGACCATTTTCCACATTTCTGAAGCATGACGTAATGGGGGGGTGTTATCTCTTTTGTCGAAAATCAGCCGTTTTTGCTCGAACATTAAATGCCTCCAACTGGTATTTAATTAACTTCCCGAGCCCCTGGAAGCATGAAAATCACTTTAAACATGCTAATTTTAGCTCTAACACTGATGATCCACCTACAAATGTGAACTGACGTTCAAAAATAAAACATTTGAAAACTGACCATTTTCCACATTTCTGAAGCATGACGTAATGGGGGGGTGTTATCTCTTTTGTCGAAAATCAGCCGTTTTTGCTCGAACATTAAGTGCCTCCAAATGGTATTTAATTAACTTCCCGAGCCCCTGGAAGCATGAAAATCACTTTAAACATGCTAATTTTAGCTCTAACACTGATGATCCATCTACAAATGTGAACTGACGTTCAAAAATAAAACATTTGAAAACGGACCATTTTCCACATTTCTGAAGCATGACGTAATGGGGGGGTGTTATCTCTTTTGTCGAAAATCAGCCGTTTTTGCTCGAACATTAAGTGCCTCCAAATGGTATTTAATTAACTTCCCGAGCCCCTGGAAGCATGAAAATCACTTTAAACATGCTAATTTTAGCTCTAACACTGATGATCCACCTACAAATGTGAACTGACGTTCAAAAATAAAACATTTGAAAACGGACCATTTTCCACATTTCTGAAGCATGACGTAATGGGGGGGTGTTATCTCTTTTGTCGAAAATCAGCCGTTTTTGCTCGAACATTAAATGCCTCCAAATGGTATTTAATTAACTTCCCGAGCCCCTGGAAGCATGAAAATCACTTTAAACATGCTAATTTTAGCTCTAACACTGATGATCCACCTACAAATGTGAACTGACGTTCAAAAATAAAACATTTGAAAACGGACCATTTTCCACATTTCTGAAGCATGACGTAATGGGGGGGTGTTATCTCTTTTGTCGAAAATCAGCCGTTTTTGCTAGAACATTAAATGCCTCCAAATGGTATTTAATTAACTTCCCGGGGTGAAGAAACCCTTTTTGAGAACTCAGAGTGGGTAAATTGGCCATTTTCATGCACTTTTAACCATTCCATAAATCTGGTGTTTTGGGCCCCTGGAAGCATGAAAATCACTTTAAACATGCTAATTTTAGCTCTAACACTGATGATCCACCTACAAATGTGAACTGACGTTCAAAAATAAAACATTTGAAAACGGACCATTTTCCACATTTCTGAAGCATGACGTAATGGGGGGGGTGTTATCTCTTTTATCGAAAATCAGCCTTTTTTGCTCGAACATTAAATGCCTCCAAATGGTATTTAATTAACTTCCCGGGGTGAAGAAACCCTTTTTGAGAACTCAGAGTGAGTAAATTGGCCATTTTCATGCTCTTTTAACCATTCCATAAATCTTGTGTTTTGGGCCCCTGGAAGCATGAAAATCACTTTAAACATGCTAATTTTAGCTCTCACACTGATGATCCACCTACAAATGTGAACTGACGTTCAAAAATAAAACATTTGAAAACGGACCATTTTCCACATTTCTGAAGCATGACGTAATGGGGGGGTGTTATCTCTTTTGTCGAAAATCAGCCGTTTTTGCTCGAACATTAAATGCCTCCAAATGGTATTTAATTAACTTCCCGAGCCCCTGGAAGCATGAAAATCACTTTAAACATGCTAATTTTAGCTCTAACACTGATGATCCACCTACAAATGTGAACTGACGTTCAAAAATAAAACATTTGAAAACAGACCATTTTCCACATTTCTGAAGCATGACGTAATGGGGGGGTGTTATCTCTTTTGTCGAAAATCAGCCGTTTTTGCTCGAACATTAAATGCCTCCAAATGGTATTTAATTAACTTCCCGGGGTGAAGAAACCCTTTTTGAGAACTCAGAGTGAGTAAATTGGCCATTTTCATGCACTTTTAACCATTCCATAAATCTTGTGTTTTGGGCCCCTGGAAGCATGAAAATCACTTTAAACATGCTAATTTTCGCTCTAACACTGATGATCCACCTACAAATGTGAACTGACGTTCAAAAATAAAACATTTGAAAACGGACCATTTTCCACATTTCTGAAGCATGACGTAATGGGGGGTGTTATCTCTTTTGTCGAAAATCAGCCGTTTTTGCTCGAACATTAAATGCCTCCAAATGGTATTTATTTCACTTCCCGGGGTGAAGAAACCCTTTTTGAGAACTCAGAGTGAGTAAATTGGCCATTTTCATGCACTTTTAACCATTCCATTAATCTTGTGTTTTGGGCCCCTGGAAGCATGAAAATCACTTTAAACATGCTAATTTTAGCTCTAACACTGATGATCCACCTACAAATGTGAACTGACGTTCAAAAATAAAACATTTGAAAACGGACCATTTTCCACATTTCTGAAGCATGACGTAATGGGGGGGTGTTATCTCTTTTGTCGAAAATCAGCCGTTTTTGCTCGAACATTAGATGCCTCCAAATGGTATTTAATTAACTTCCCGAGCCCCTGGAAGCATGAAAATCACTTTAAACATGCTAATTTTAGCTCTAACACTGATGATCCACCTACAAATGTGAACTGACGTTCAAAAATAAAACATTTGAAAACGGACCATTTTCCACATTTCTGAAGCATGACGTAATGGGGGGGGTGTTATCTCTTTTGTCGAAAATCAGCCGTTTTTGCTCGAACAATAAATGCCTCCAAATGGTATTTAATTAACTTCCCGAGCCCCTGGAAGCATGAAAATCACTTTAAACATGCTAATTTTAGCTCTAACACTGATGATCCACCTACAAATGTGAACTGACGTTCAAAAATAAAACATTTGAAAACGGACCATTTTCCACATTTCTGAAGCATGACGTAATGGGGGGGTGTTATCTCTTTTGTCGAAAATCAGCCGTTTTTGCTCGAACATTAAATGCCTCCAAATGGTATTTATTTCACTTCCCGGGGTGAAGAAACCCTTTTTGAGAACTCAGAGTGAGTAAATTGGCCATTTTCATGCACTTTTAACTATTCCATAAATCTTGTGTTTTGGGCCCCTGGAAGCATGAAAATCACTTTAAACATGCTAATTTTAGCTCTAACACTGATGATCCACCTACAAATGTGAACTGACGTTCAAAAATAAAACATTTGAAAACGGACCATTTTCCACATTTCTGAAGCATGACGTAATGGGGGGGTGTTATCTCTTTTGTCGAAAATCAGCCGTTTTTGCTCGAACATTAAATGCCTCCAAATGGTATTTAATTAACTTCCCGAGCCCCTGAAAGCATAAAATCACTTTAAACATGCTAATTTTAGCGCTAACACTGATGATCCACCTACAAATGTGAACTGACGTTCAAAAATAAAACATTTGAAAACGGACCATTTTCCACATTTCTGAAGCATGACGTAATGGGGGGGTGTTATCTCTTTTGTCGAAAATCAGCCGTTTTTGCTCGAACATTAAATGCCTCCAAATGGTATTTAATTAACTTCCCGGGGTGAAGAAACCCTTTTTGAGAACTCAGAGTGAGTAAATTGGCCATTTTCATGCACTTTTAACCATTCCATAAATCTTGTGTTTTGGGCCCCTGGAAGCATGAAAATCACTTTAAACATGCTAATTTTAGCTCTAACACTGATGATCCACCTACAAATGTGAACTGACGTTCAAAAATAAAACATTTGAAAACGGACCATTTTCCACATTTCTGAAGCATGACGTAATGGGGGGGTGTTATCTCTTTTGTCGAAAATCAGCCGTTTTTGCTCGAACATTAAATGCCTCCAACTGGTATTTAATTAACTTCCCGAGCCCCTGGAAGCATGAAAATCACTTTAAACATGCTAATTTTAGCTCTAACACTGATAATCCACCTACAAATGTGAACTGACGTTCAAAAATAAAACATTTGAAAACGGACCATTTTCCACATTTCTGAAGCATGACGTAATGGGGGGGTGTTATCTCTTTTGTCGAAAATCAGCCGTTTTTGCTCGAACATTAAATGCCTCCAACTGGTATTTAATTAACTTCCCGAGCCCCTGGAAGCATGAAAATCACTTTAAACATGCTAATTTTAGCTCTAACACTGATGATCCACCTACAAATGTGAACTGACGTTCAAAAATAAAACATTTGAAAACTGACCATTTTCCACATTTCTGAAGCATGACGTAATGGGGGGGTGTTATCTCTTTTGTCGAAAATCAGCCGTTTTTGCTCGAACATTAAATGCCTCCAACTGGTATTTAATTAACTTCCCGAGCCCCTGGAAGCATGAAAATCACTTTAAACATGCTAATTTTAGTTCTAACACTGATGATCCACCTACAAATGTGAACTGACGTTCAAAAATAAAACATTTGAAAACGGACCATTTTCCACATTTCTGAAGCATGACGTAATGGGGGGGTGTTATCTCTTTTGTCGAAAATCAGCCGTTTTTGCTCGAACATTAAATGCCTCCAAATGGTATTTATTTCACTTCCTGGGGTGAAGAAACCCTTTTTGAGAACTCAGAGTGAGTAAATTGGCCATTTTCATGCACTTTTAACCATTCCATAAATCTTTTGTTTTGGGCCCCTGGAAGCATGAAAATCACTTTAAACATGCTAATTTTAGCTCTAACACTGATGATCCACCTACAAATGTGAACTGACGTTCAAAAATAAAACATTTGAAAACGGACCATTTTCCACATTTCTGAAGCATGACGTAATGGGGGGTGTTATCTCTTTTGTCGAAAATCAGCCGTTTTTGCTCGAACATTAAGTGCCTCCAAATGGTATTTAATTAACTTCCCGAGCCCCTGGAAGCATGAAAATCACTTTAAACATGCTAATTTTAGCTCTAACACTGATGATCCACCTACAAATGTGAACTGACGTTCAAAAATAAAACATTTGAAAACGGACCATTTTCCACATTTCTGAAGCATGACGTAATGGGGGGGTGTTATCTCTTTTGTCGAAAATCAGCCGTTTTTGCTCGAACATTAAATGCCTCCAAATGGTATTTAATTAACTTCCCGGGGTGAAGAACCCCTTTTTGAGAACTCAGAGTGAGTAAATTGGCCATTTTCATGCACTTTTAACCATTCCATAAATCTTGTGTTTTGGGCCCCTGGAAGCATGAAAATCACTTTAAACATGCTAATTTTAGCTCTAACACTGATGATCCACCTACAAATGTGAACTGACGTTCAAAAATAAAACATTTGAAAACGGACCATTTTCCACATTTCTGAAGCATGACGTAATGGGGGGGTGTTATCTCTTTTGTCGAAAATCAGCCGTTTTTGCTCGAACATTAAATGCCTCCAAATGGTATTTAATTAACTTCCCGAGCCCCTGGAAGCATGAAAATCACTTTAAACATGCTAATTTTAGCTCTAACACTGATGATCCACCTACAAATGTGAACTGACGTTCAAAAATAAAACATTTGAAAACGGACCATTTTCCACATTTCTGAAGCATGACGTAATGGGGGGGTGTTATCTCTTTTGTCGAAAATCAGCCGTTTTTGCTCGAACATTAAATGCCTCCAAATGGTATTTAATTAACTTCCCGGGGTGAAGAAACCCTTTTTGAGAACTCAGAGTGGGTAAATTGGCCATTTTCATGCACTTTTAACCATTCCATAAATCTGGTGTTTTGGGCCCCTGGAAGCATGAAAATCACTTTAAACATGCTAATTTTAGCTCTAACACTGATGATCCACCTACAAATGTGAACTGACGTTCAAAAATAAAACATTTGAAAACTGACCATTTTCCACATTTCTGAAGCATGACGTAATGGGGGGGGTGTTATCTCTTTTGTCGAAAATCAGCCGTTTTTGCTCGAACATTAAATGCCTCCAAATGGTATTTAATTAACTTCCCGAGCCCCTGGAAGCATGAAAATCACTTTAAACATGCTAATTTTAGCTCTAACACTGATGATCCACCTACAAATGTGAACTGACGTTCAAAAATAAAACATTTGAAAACAGACCATTTTCCACATTTCTGAAGCATGACGTAATGGGGGGGTGTTATCTCTTTTGTCGAAAATCAGCCGTTTTTGCTCGAACATTAAATGCCTCCAAATGGTATTTAATTAACTTCCCGGGGTGAAGAAACCCTTTTTGAGAACTCAGAGTGAGTAAATTGGCCATTTTCATGCACTTTTAACCATTCCATAAATCTTGTGTTTTGGGCCCCTGGAAGCATGAAAATCACTTTAAACATGCTAATTTTAGCTCTAACACTGATGATCCACCTACAAATGTGAACTGACGTTCAAAAATAAAACATTTGAAAACGGACCATTTTCCACATTTCTGAAGCATGACGTAATGGGGGGGTGTTATCTCTTTTGTCGAAAATCAGCCGTTTTTGCTCGAACATTAAATGCCTCCAAATGGTATTTAATTAACTTCCCGAGCCCCTGGAAGCATGAAAATCACTTTAAACATGCTAATTTTAGCTCTAACACTGATGATCCACCTACAAATGTGAACTGACGTTCAAAAATAAAACATTTGAAAACGGACCATTTTCCACATTTCTGAAGCATGACGTAATGGGGGGGTGTTATCTCTTTTGTCGAAAATCAGCCGTTTTTGCTCGAACATTAAATGCCTCCAAATGGTATTTAATTAACTTCCCGGGGTGAAGAAACCCTTTTTGAGAACTCAGAGTGGGTAAATTGGCCATTTTCATGCACTTTTAACCATTCCATAAATCTGGTGTTTTGGGCCCCTGGAAGCATGAAAATCACTTTAAACATGCTAATTTTAGCTCTAACACTGATGATCCACCTACAAATGTGAACTGACGTTCAAAAATAAAACATTTGAAAACGGACCATTTTCCACATTTCTGAAGCATGACGTAATGGGGGGGTGTTATCTCTTTTGTCGAAAATCAGCCGTTTTTGCTCGAACATTAAATGCCTCCAAATGGTATTTAATTAACTTCCCGAGCCCCTGGAAGCATGAAAATCACTTTAAACATGCTAATTTTAGCTCTAACACTGATGATCCACCTACAAATGTGAACTGACGTTCAAAAATAAAACATTTGAAAACGGACCATTTTCCACATTTCTGAAGCATGACGTAATGGGGGGGGGTGTTATCTCTTTTATCGAAAATCAGCCTTTTTTGCTCGAACATTAAATGCCTCCAAATGGTATTTAATTAACTTCCCGGGGTGAAGAAACCCTTTTTGAGAACTCAGAGTGAGTAAATTGGCCATTTTCATGCTCTTTTAACCATTCCATAAATCTTGTGTTTTGGGCCCCTGGAAGCATGAAAATCACTTTAAACATGCTAATTTTAGCTCTCACACTGATGATCCACCTACAAATGTGAACTGACGTTCAAAAATAAAACATTTGAAAACGGACCATTTTCCACATTTCTGAAGCATGACGTAATGGGGGTGTGTTATCTCTTTTGTCGAAAATCAGCCGTTTTTGCTCGAACATTAAATGCCTCCAAATGGTATTTAATTAACTTCCCGAGCCCCTGGAAGCATGAAAATCACTTTAAACATGCGAATTTTAGCTCTAACACTGATGATCCACCTACAAATGTGAACTGACGTTCAAAAATAAAACATTTGAAAACAGACCATTTTCCACATTTCTGAAGCATGACGTAATGGGGGGGTGTTATCTCTTTTGTCGAAAATCAGCCGTTTTTGCTCGAACATTAAATGCCTCCAAATGGTATTTAATTAACTTCCCGGGGTGAAGAAACCCTTTTTGAGAACTCAGAGTGAGTAAATTGGCCATTTTCATGCACTTTTAACCATTCCATAAATCTTGTGTTTTGGGCCCCTGGAAGCATGAAAATCACTTTAAACATGCTAATTTTCGCTCTAACACTGATGATCCACCATCAAATGTGAACTGACGTTCAAAAATAAAACATTTGAAAACGGACCATTTTCCACATTTCTGAAGCATGACGTAATGGGGGGTGTTATCTCTTTTGTCGAAAATCAGCCGTTTTTGCTCGAACATTAAATGCCTCCAAATGGTATTTATTTCACTTCCCGGGGTGAAGAAACCCTTTTTGAGAACTCAGAGTGAGTAAATTGGCATTTTCATGCACTTTTAACCATTCCATTAATCTTGTGTTTTGGGCCCCTGGAAGCATGAAAATCACTTTAAACATGCTAATTTTAGCTCTAACACTGATGATCCACCTACAAATGTGAACTGACGTTCAAAAATAAAACATTTGAAAACAGACCATTTTCCACATTTCTGAAGCATGACGTAATGGGGGGGTGTTATCTCTTTTGTCGAAAATCAGCCGTTTTTGCTCGAACATTAGATGCCTCCAAATGGTATTTAATTAACTTCCCGAGCCCCTGGAAGCATGAAAATCACTTTAAACATGCTAATTTTAGCTCTAACACTGATGATCCACCTACAAATGTGAACTGACGTTCAAAAATAAAACATTTGAAAACGGACCATTTTCCACATTTCTGAAGCATGACGTAATGGGGGGGGTGTTATCTCTTTTGTCGAAAATCAGCCGTTTTTGCTCGAACAATAAATGCCTCCAAATGGTATTTAATTAACTTCCCGAGCCCCTGGAAGCATGAAAATCACTTTAAACATGCTAATTTTAGCTCTAACACTGATGATCCACCTACAAATGTGAACTGACGTTCAAAAATAAAACATTTGAAAACGGACCATTTTCCACATTTCTGAAGCATGACGTAATGGGGGGGTGTTATCTCTTTTGTCGAAAATCAGCCGTTTTTGCTCGAACATTAAATGCCTCCAAATGGTATTTATTTCACTTCCCGGGGTGAAGAAACCCTTTTTGAGAACTCAGAGTGAGTAAATTGGCCATTTTCATGCACTTTTAACCATTCCATAAATCTTGTGTTTTGGGCCCCTGGAAGCATGAAAATCACTTTAAACATGCTAATTTTAGCTCTAACACTGATGATCCACCTACAAATGTGAACTGACGTTCAAAAATAAAACATTTTAAAACGGACCATTTTCCACATTTCTGAAGCATGACGTAATGGGGGGGTGTTATCTCTTTTGTCGAAAATCAGCCGTTTTTGCTCGAACATTAAATGCCTCCAACTGGTATTTAATTAACTTCCCGAGCCCCTGGAAGCATGAAAATCACTTTAAACATGCTAATTTTAGCTCTAACACTGATGATCCACCTACAAATGTGAACTGACGTTCAAAAATAAAACATTTGAAAACTGACCATTTTCCACATTTCTGAAGCATGACGTAATGGGGGGGTGTTATCTCTTTTGTCGAAAATCAGCCGTTTTTGCTCGAACATTAAGTGCCTCCAAATGGTATTTAATTAACTTCCCGAGCCCCTGGAAGCATGAAAATCACTTTAAACATGCTAATTTTAGCTCTAACACTGATGATCCATCTACAAATGTGAACTGACGTTCAAAAATAAAACATTTGAAAACGGACCATTTTCCACATTTCTGAAGCATGACGTAATGGGGGGGTGTTATCTCTTTTGTCGAAAATCAGCCGTTTTTGCTCGAACATTAAGTGCCTCCAAATGGTATTTAATTAACTTCCCGAGCCCCTGGAAGCATGAAAATCACTTTAAACATGCTAATTTTAGCTCTAACACTGATGATCCACCTACAAATGTGAACTGACGTTCAAAAATAAAACATTTGAAAACGGACCATTTTCCACATTTCTGAAGCATGACGTAATGGGGGGGTGTTATCTCTTTTGTCGAAAATCAGCCGTTTTTGCTCGAACATTAAATGCCTCCAAATGGTATTTAATTAACTTCCCGAGCCCCTGGAAGCATGAAAATCACTTTAAACATGCTAATTTTAGCTCTAACACTGATGATCCACCTACAAATGTGAACTGACGTTCAAAAATAAAACATTTGAAAACGGACCATTTTCCACATTTCTGAAGCATGACGTAATGGGGGGGTGTTATCTCTTTTGTCGAAAATCAGCCGTTTTTGCTAGAACATTAAATGCCTCCAAATGGTATTTAATTAACTTCCCGGGGTGAAGAAACCCTTTTTGAGAACTCAGAGTGAGTAAATTGGCCATTTTCATGCACTTTTAACCATTCCATAAATCTTGTGTTTTGGGCCCCTGGAAGCATGAAAATCACTTTAAACATGCTAATTTTAGCTCTAACACTGATGATCCACCTACAAATGTGAACTGACGTTCAAAAATAAAACATTTGAAAACTGACCATTTTCCACATTTCTGAAGCATGACGTAATGGGGGGTGTTATCTCTTTTGTCGAAAATCAGCCGTTTTTGCTCGAACATTAAATGCCTCCAAATGGTATTTAATTAACTTCCCGAGCCCCTGGAAGCATGAAAATCACTTTAAACATGCTAATTTTAGCTCTAACACTGATGATCCACCTACAAATGTGAACTGACGTTCAAAAATAAAACATTTGAAAACGGACCATTTTCCACATTTCTGAAGCATGACGTAATGGGGGGTGTTATCTCTTTTGTCGAAAATCAGCCGTTTTTGCTCGAACATTAAATGCCTCCAAATGGTATTTAATTAACTTCCCGGGGTGAAGAAACCCTTTTTGAGAACTCAGAGTGAGTAAATTGGCCATTTTCAAGCACTTTTAACCATTCCATAAATCTTGTGTTTTGGGCCCCTGGAAGCATGAAAATCACTTTAAACATGCTAATTTTAGCTCTAACACTGATGATCCACCTACAAATGGGAACTGACGTTCAAAAATAAAACATTTGAAAACGGACCATTTTCCACATTTCTGAAGCATGACGTAATGGGGGGGGTGTTATCTCTTTTGTCGAAAATCAGCCGTTTTTGCTCGAACATTAAATGCCTCCAAATGGTATTTAATTAACTTCCCGAGCCCCTGGAAGCATGAAAATCACTTTAAACATGCTAATTTTAGCTCTAACACTGATGATCCACCTACAAATGTGAACTGACGTTCAAAAATAAAACATTTGAAAACGGACCATTTTCCACATTTCTGAAGCATGACGTAATGGGGGGGTGTTATCTCTTTTGTCGAAAATCAGCCGTTTTTGCTCGAACATTAAATGCCTCCAAATGATATTTAATTACCTTCCCGAGCCCCTGGAAGAATGAAAATCACTTTAAACATGCTAATTTTTGCTCTAACACTGATGATCCACCTACAAATGTGAACTGACGTTCAAAAATAAAACATTTGAAAACGGACCATTTTCCACATTTCTGAAGCATGACGTAATGGGGGGGTGTTATCTCTTTTGTCGAAAATCAGCCGTTTTTGCTCGAACATTAAATGCCTCCAAATGGTATTTAATTAACTTCCCGAGCCCCTGGAAGCATGAAAATCACTTTAAACATGCTAATTTTAGCTCTAACACTGATGATCCACCTACAAATGTGAACTGACGTTCAAAAATAAAACATTTGAAAACAGACCATTTTCCACATTTCTGAAGCATAACGTAATGGGGGGGTGTTATCTCTTTTGTCGAAAATCAGCCGTTTTTGCTCGAACATTAAATGCCTCCAAATGGTATTTAATTAACTTCCCGGGGTGAAGAAACCCTTTTTGAGAACTCAGAGTGAGTAAATTGGCCATTTTCATGCACTTTTAACCATTCCATAAATCTTGTGTTTTGGGCCCCTGGAAGCATGAAAATCACTTTAAACATGCTAATTTTCGCTCTAACACTGATGATCCACCTACAAATGTGAACTGACGTTCAAAAATAAAACATTTGAAAACGGACCATTTTCCACATTTCTGAAGCATGACGTAATGGGGGGTGTTATCTCTTTTGTCGAAAATCAGCCGTTTTTGCTCGAACATTAAATGCCTCCAAATGGTATTTATTTCACTTCCCGGGGTGAAGAAACCCTTTTTGAGAACTCAGAGTGAGTAAATTGGCCATTTTCATGCACTTTTAACCATTCCATTAATCTTGTGTTTTGGGCCCCTGGAAGCATGAAAATCACTTTAAACATGCTAATTTTAGCTCTAACACTGATGATCCACCTACAAATGTGAACTGACGTTCAAAAATAAAACATTTGAAAACGGACCATTTTCCACATTTCTGAAGCATGACGTAATGGGGGGGTGTTATCTCTTTTGTCGAAAATCAGCCGTTTTTGCTCGAACATTAGATGCCTCCAAATGGTATTTAATTAACTTCCCGAGCCCCTGGAAGCATGAAAATCACTTTAAACATGCTAATTTTAGCTCTAACACTGATGATCCACCTACAAATGTGAACTGACGTTCAAAAATAAAACATTTGAAAACTGACCATTTTCCACATTTCTGAAGCATGACGTAATGGGGGGGTGTTATCTCTTTTGTCGAAAATCAGCCGTTTTTGCTCGAACATTAAGTGCCTCCAAATGGTATTTAATTAACTTCCCGAGCCCCTGGAAGCATGAAAATCACTTTAAACATGCTAATTTTAGCTCTAACACTGATGATCCATCTACAAATGTGAACTGACGTTCAAAAATAAAACATTTGAAAACGGACCATTTTCCACATTTCTGAAGCATGACGTAATGGGGGGGTGTTATCTCTTTTGTCGAAAATCAGCCGTTTTTGCTCGAACATTAAGTGCCTCCAAATGGTATTTAATTAAGTTCCCGAGCCCCTGGAAGCATGAAAATCACTTTAAACATGCTAATTTTAGCTCTAACACTGATGATCCACCTACAAATGTGAACTGACGTTCAAAAATAAAACATTTGAAAACGGACCATTTTCCACATTTCTGAAGCATGACGTAATGGGGGGGTGTTATCTCTTTTGTCGAAAATCAGCCGTTTTTGCTCGAACATTAAATGCCTCCAAATGGTATTTAATTAACTTCCCGAGCCCCTGGAAGCATGAAAATCACTTTAAACATGCTAATTTTAGCTCTAACACTGATGATCCACCTACAAATGTGAACTGACGTTCAAAAATAAAACATTTGAAAACGGACCATTTTCCACATTTCTGAAGCATGACGTAATGGGGGGGTGTTATCTCTTTTGTCGAAAATCAGCCGTTTTTGCTAGAACATTAAATGCCTCCAAATGGTATTTAATTAACTTCCCGGGGTGAAGAAACCCTTTTTGAGAACTCAGAGTGGGTAAATTGGCCATTTTCATGCACTTTTAACCATTCCATAAATCTGGTGTTTTGGGCCCCTGGAAGCATGAAAATCACTTTAAACATGCTAATTTTAGCTCTAACACTGATGATCCACCTACAAATGTGAACTGACGTTCAAAAATAAAACATTTGAAAACGGACCATTTTCCACATTTCTGAAGCATGACGTAATGGGGGGGGTGTTATCTCTTTTATCGAAAATCAGCCTTTTTTGCTCGAACATTAAATGCCTCCAAATGGTATTTAATTAACTTCCCGGGGTGAAGAAACCCTTTTTGAGAACTCAGAGTGAGTAAATTGGCCATTTTCATGCTCTTTTAACCATTCCATAAATCTTGTGTTTTGGGCCCCTGGAAGCATGAAAATCACTTTAAACATGCTAATTTTAGCTCTCACACTGATGATCCACCTACAAATGTGAACTGACGTTCAAAAATAAAACATTTGAAAACGGACCATTTTCCACATTTCTGAAGCATGACGTAATGGGGGGGTGTTATCTCTTTTGTCGAAAATCAGCCGTTTTTGCTCGAACATTAAATGCCTCCAAATGGTATTTAATTAACTTCCCGAGCCCCTGGAAGCATGAAAATCACTTTAAACATGCTAATTTTAGCTCTAACACTGATGATCCACCTACAAATGTGAACTGACGTTCAAAAATAAAACATTTGAAAACAGACCATTTTCCACATTTCTGAAGCATGACGTAATGGGGGGGTGTTATCTCTTTTGTCGAAAATCAGCCGTTTTTGCTCGAACATTAAATGCCTCCAAATGGTATTTAATTAACTTCCCGGGGTGAAGAAACCCTTTTTGAGAACTCAGAGTGAGTAAATTGGCCATTTTCATGCACTTTTAACCATTCCATAAATCTTGTGTTTTGGGCCCCTGGAAGCATGAAAATCACTTTAAACATGCTAATTTTCGCTCTAACACTGATGATCCACCTACAAATGTGAACTGACGTTCAAAAATAAAACATTTGAAAACGGACCATTTTCCACATTTCTGAAGCATGACGTAATGGGGGGTGTTATCTCTTTTGTCGAAAATCAGCCGTTTTTGCTCGAACATTAAATGCCTCCAAATGGTATTTATTTCACTTCCCGGGGTGAAGAAACCCTTTTTGAGAACTCAGAGTGAGTAAATTGGCCATTTTCATGCACTTTTAACCATTCCATTAATCTTGTGTTTTGGGCCCCTGGAAGCATGAAAATCACTTTAAACATGCTAATTTTAGCTCTAACACTGATGATCCACCTACAAATGTGAACTGACGTTCAAAAATAAAACATTTGAAAACGGACCATTTTCCACATTTCTGAAGCATGACGTAATGGGGGGGTGTTATCTCTTTTGTCGAAAATCAGCCGTTTTTGCTCGAACATTAGATGCCTCCAAATGGTATTTAATTAACTTCCCGAGCCCCTGGAAGCATGAAAATCACTTTAAACATGCTAATTTTAGCTCTAACACTGATGATCCACCTACAAATGTGAACTGACGTTCAAAAATAAAACATTTGAAAACGGACCATTTTCCACATTTCTGAAGCATGACGTAATGGGGGGGGTGTTATCTCTTTTGTCGAAAATCAGCCGTTTTTGCTCGAACAATAAATGCCTCCAAATGGTATTTAATTAACTTCCCGAGCCCCTGGAAGCATGAAAATCACTTTAAACATGCTAATTTTAGCTCTAACACTGATGATCCACCTACAAATGTGAACTGACGTTCAAAAATAAAACATTTGAAAACGGACCATTTTCCACATTTCTGAAGCATGACGTAATGGGGGGGTGTTATCTCTTTTGTCGAAAATCAGCCGTTTTTGCTCGAACATTAAATGCCTCCAAATGGTATTTATTTCACTTCCCGGGGTGAAGAAACCCTTTTTGAGAACTCAGAGTGAGTAAATTGGCCATTTTCATGCACTTTTAACTATTCCATAAATCTTGTGTTTTGGGCCCCTGGAAGCATGAAAATCACTTTAAACATGCTAATTTTAGCTCTAACACTGATGATCCACCTACAAATGTGAACTGACGTTCAAAAATAAAACATTTGAAAACGGACCATTTTCCACATTTCTGAAGCATGACGTAATGGGGGGGTGTTATCTCTTTTGTCGAAAATCAGCCGTTTTTGCTCGAACATTAAATGCCTCCAAATGGTATTTAATTAACTTCCCGAGCCCCTGAAAGCATAAAATCACTTTAAACATGCTAATTTTAGCGCTAACACTGATGATCCACCTACAAATGTGAACTGACGTTCAAAAATAAAACATTTGAAAACGGACCATTTTCCACATTTCTGAAGCATGACGTAATGGGGGGGTGTTATCTCTTTTGTCGAAAATCAGCCGTTTTTGCTCGAACATTAAATGCCTCCAAATGGTATTTAATTAACTTCCCGGGGTGAAGAAACCCTTTTTGAGAACTCAGAGTGAGTAAATTGGCCATTTTCATGCACTTTTAACCATTCCATAAATCTTGTGTTTTGGGCCCCTGGAAGCATGAAAATCACTTTAAACATGCTAATTTTAGCTCTAACACTGATGATCCACCTACAAATGTGAACTGACGTTCAAAAATAAAACATTTGAAAACGGACCATTTTCCACATTTCTGAAGCATGACGTAATGGGGGGGTGTTATCTCTTTTGTCGAAAATCAGCCGTTTTTGCTCGAACATTAAATGCCTCCAACTGGTATTTAATTAACTTCCCGAGCCCCTGGAAGCATGAAAATCACTTTAAACATGCTAATTTTAGCTCTAACACTGATAATCCACCTACAAATGTGAACTGACGTTCAAAAATAAAACATTTGAAAACGGACCATTTTCCACATTTCTGAAGCATGACGTAATGGGGGGGTGTTATCTCTTTTGTCGAAAATCAGCCGTTTTTGCTCGAACATTAAATGCCTCCAACTGGTATTTAATTAACTTCCCGAGCCCCTGGAAGCATGAAAATCACTTTAAACATGCTAATTTTAGCTCTAACACTGATGATCCACCTACAAATGTGAACTGACGTTCAAAAATAAAACATTTGAAAACTGACCATTTTCCACATTTCTGAAGCATGACGTAATGGGGGGGTGTTATCTCTTTTGTCGAAAATCAGCCGTTTTTGCTCGAACATTAAATGCCTCCAACTGGTATTTAATTAACTTCCCGAGCCCCTGGAAGCATGAAAATCACTTTAAACATGCTAATTTTAGTTCTAACACTGATGATCCACCTACAAATGTGAACTGACGTTCAAAAATAAAACATTTGAAAACGGACCATTTTCCACATTTCTGAAGCATGACGTAATGGGGGGGTGTTATCTCTTTTGTCGAAAATCAGCCGTTTTTGCTCGAACATTAAATGCCTCCAAATGGTATTTATTTCACTTCCTGGGGTGAAGAAACCCTTTTTGAGAACTCAGAGTGAGTAAATTGGCCATTTTCATGCACTTTTAACCATTCCATAAATCTTTTGTTTTGGGCCCCTGGAAGCATGAAAATCACTTTAAACATGCTAATTTTAGCTCTAACACTGATGATCCACCTACAAATGTGAACTGACGTTCAAAAATAAAACATTTGAAAACGGACCATTTTCCACATTTCTGAAGCATGACGTAATGGGGGGTGTTATCTCTTTTGTCGAAAATCAGCCGTTTTTGCTCGAACATTAAGTGCCTCCAAATGGTATTTAATTAACTTCCCGAGCCCCTGGAAGCATGAAAATCACTTTAAACATGCTAATTTTAGCTCTAACACTGATGATCCACCTACAAATGTGAACTGACGTTCAAAAATAAAACATTTGAAAACGGACCATTTTCCACATTTCTGAAGCATGACGTAATGGGGGGGTGTTATCTCTTTTGTCGAAAATCAGCCGTTTTTGCTCGAACATTAAATGCCTCCAAATGGTATTTAATTAACTTCCCGGGGTGAAGAACCCCTTTTTGAGAACTCAGAGTGAGTAAATTGGCCATTTTCATGCACTTTTAACCATTCCATAAATCTTGTGTTTTGGGCCCCTGGAAGCATGAAAATCACTTTAAACATGCTAATTTTAGCTCTAACACTGATGATCCACCTACAAATGTGAACTGACGTTCAAAAATAAAACATTTGAAAACGGACCATTTTCCACATTTCTGAAGCATGACGTAATGGGGGGGTGTTATCTCTTTTGTCGAAAATCAGCCGTTTTTGCTCGAACATTAAATGCCTCCAAATGGTATTTAATTAACTTCCCGAGCCCCTGGAAGCATGAAAATCACTTTAAACATGCTAATTTTAGCTCTAACACTGATGATCCACCTACAAATGTGAACTGACGTTCAAAAATAAAACATTTGAAAACGGACCATTTTCCACATTTCTGAAGCATGACGTAATGGGGGGGTGTTATCTCTTTTGTCGAAAATCAGCCGTTTTTGCTCGAACATTAAATGCCTCCAAATGGTATTTAATTAACTTCCCGGGGTGAAGAAACCCTTTTTGAGAACTCAGAGTGGGTAAATTGGCCATTTTCATGCACTTTTAACCATTCCATAAATCTGGTGTTTTGGGCCCCTGGAAGCATGAAAATCACTTTAAACATGCTAATTTTAGCTCTAACACTGATGATCCACCTACAAATGTGAACTGACGTTCAAAAATAAAACATTTGAAAACTGACCATTTTCCACATTTCTGAAGCATGACGTAATGGGGGGGGTGTTATCTCTTTTGTCGAAAATCAGCCGTTTTTGCTCGAACATTAAATGCCTCCAAATGGTATTTAATTAACTTCCCGAGCCCCTGGAAGCATGAAAATCACTTTAAACATGCTAATTTTAGCTCTAACACTGATGATCCACCTACAAATGTGAACTGACGTTCAAAAATAAAACATTTGAAAACAGACCATTTTCCACATTTCTGAAGCATGACGTAATGGGGGGGTGTTATCTCTTTTGTCGAAAATCAGCCGTTTTTGCTCGAACATTAAATGCCTCCAAATGGTATTTAATTAACTTCCCGGGGTGAAGAAACCCTTTTTGAGAACTCAGAGTGAGTAAATTGGCCATTTTCATGCACTTTTAACCATTCCATAAATCTTGTGTTTTGGGCCCCTGGAAGCATGAAAATCACTTTAAACATGCTAATTTTAGCTCTAACACTGATGATCCACCTACAAATGTGAACTGACGTTCAAAAATAAAACATTTGAAAACGGACCATTTTCCACATTTCTGAAGCATGACGTAATGGGGGGGTGTTATCTCTTTTGTCGAAAATCAGCCGTTTTTGCTCGAACATTAAATGCCTCCAAATGGTATTTAATTAACTTCCCGAGCCCCTGGAAGCATGAAAATCACTTTAAACATGCTAATTTTAGCTCTAACACTGATGATCCACCTACAAATGTGAACTGACGTTCAAAAATAAAACATTTGAAAACGGACCATTTTCCACATTTCTGAAGCATGACGTAATGGGGGGGTGTTATCTCTTTTGTCGAAAATCAGCCGTTTTTGCTCGAACATTAAATGCCTCCAAATGGTATTTAATTAACTTCCCGGGGTGAAGAAACCCTTTTTGAGAACTCAGAGTGGGTAAATTGGCCATTTTCATGCACTTTTAACCATTCCATAAATCTGGTGTTTTGGGCCCCTGGAAGCATGAAAATCACTTTAAACATGCTAATTTTAGCTCTAACACTGATGATCCACCTACAAATGTGAACTGACGTTCAAAAATAAAACATTTGAAAACGGACCATTTTCCACATTTCTGAAGCATGACGTAATGGGGGGGTGTTATCTCTTTTGTCGAAAATCAGCCGTTTTTGCTCGAACATTAAATGCCTCCAAATGGTATTTAATTAACTTCCCGAGCCCCTGGAAGCATGAAAATCACTTTAAACATGCTAATTTTAGCTCTAACACTGATGATCCACCTACAAATGTGAACTGACGTTCAAAAATAAAACATTTGAAAACGGACCATTTTCCACATTTCTGAAGCATGACGTAATGGGGGGGGGTGTTATCTCTTTTATCGAAAATCAGCCTTTTTTGCTCGAACATTAAATGCCTCCAAATGGTATTTAATTAACTTCCCGGGGTGAAGAAACCCTTTTTGAGAACTCAGAGTGAGTAAATTGGCCATTTTCATGCTCTTTTAACCATTCCATAAATCTTGTGTTTTGGGCCCCTGGAAGCATGAAAATCACTTTAAACATGCTAATTTTAGCTCTCACACTGATGATCCACCTACAAATGTGAACTGACGTTCAAAAATAAAACATTTGAAAACGGACCATTTTCCACATTTCTGAAGCATGACGTAATGGGGGTGTGTTATCTCTTTTGTCGAAAATCAGCCGTTTTTGCTCGAACATTAAATGCCTCCAAATGGTATTTAATTAACTTCCCGAGCCCCTGGAAGCATGAAAATCACTTTAAACATGCGAATTTTAGCTCTAACACTGATGATCCACCTACAAATGTGAACTGACGTTCAAAAATAAAACATTTGAAAACAGACCATTTTCCACATTTCTGAAGCATGACGTAATGGGGGGGTGTTATCTCTTTTGTCGAAAATCAGCCGTTTTTGCTCGAACATTAAATGCCTCCAAATGGTATTTAATTAACTTCCCGGGGTGAAGAAACCCTTTTTGAGAACTCAGAGTGAGTAAATTGGCCATTTTCATGCACTTTTAACCATTCCATAAATCTTGTGTTTTGGGCCCCTGGAAGCATGAAAATCACTTTAAACATGCTAATTTTCGCTCTAACACTGATGATCCACCATCAAATGTGAACTGACGTTCAAAAATAAAACATTTGAAAACGGACCATTTTCCACATTTCTGAAGCATGACGTAATGGGGGGTGTTATCTCTTTTGTCGAAAATCAGCCGTTTTTGCTCGAACATTAAATGCCTCCAAATGGTATTTATTTCACTTCCCGGGGTGAAGAAACCCTTTTTGAGAACTCAGAGTGAGTAAATTGGCATTTTCATGCACTTTTAACCATTCCATTAATCTTGTGTTTTGGGCCCCTGGAAGCATGAAAATCACTTTAAACATGCTAATTTTAGCTCTAACACTGATGATCCACCTACAAATGTGAACTGACGTTCAAAAATAAAACATTTGAAAACAGACCATTTTCCACATTTCTGAAGCATGACGTAATGGGGGGGTGTTATCTCTTTTGTCGAAAATCAGCCGTTTTTGCTCGAACATTAGATGCCTCCAAATGGTATTTAATTAACTTCCCGAGCCCCTGGAAGCATGAAAATCACTTTAAACATGCTAATTTTAGCTCTAACACTGATGATCCACCTACAAATGTGAACTGACGTTCAAAAATAAAACATTTGAAAACGGACCATTTTCCACATTTCTGAAGCATGACGTAATGGGGGGGGTGTTATCTCTTTTGTCGAAAATCAGCCGTTTTTGCTCGAACAATAAATGCCTCCAAATGGTATTTAATTAACTTCCCGAGCCCCTGGAAGCATGAAAATCACTTTAAACATGCTAATTTTAGCTCTAACACTGATGATCCACCTACAAATGTGAACTGACGTTCAAAAATAAAACATTTGAAAACGGACCATTTTCCACATTTCTGAAGCATGACGTAATGGGGGGGTGTTATCTCTTTTGTCGAAAATCAGCCGTTTTTGCTCGAACATTAAATGCCTCCAAATGGTATTTATTTCACTTCCCGGGGTGAAGAAACCCTTTTTGAGAACTCAGAGTGAGTAAATTGGCCATTTTCATGCACTTTTAACCATTCCATAAATCTTGTGTTTTGGGCCCCTGGAAGCATGAAAATCACTTTAAACATGCTAATTTTAGCTCTAACACTGATGATCCACCTACAAATGTGAACTGACGTTCAAAAATAAAACATTTTAAAACGGACCATTTTCCACATTTCTGAAGCATGACGTAATGGGGGGGTGTTATCTCTTTTGTCGAAAATCAGCCGTTTTTGCTCGAACATTAAATGCCTCCAACTGGTATTTAATTAACTTCCCGAGCCCCTGGAAGCATGAAAATCACTTTAAACATGCTAATTTTAGCTCTAACACTGATGATCCACCTACAAATGTGAACTGACGTTCAAAAATAAAACATTTGAAAACTGACCATTTTCCACATTTCTGAAGCATGACGTAATGGGGGGGTGTTATCTCTTTTGTCGAAAATCAGCCGTTTTTGCTCGAACATTAAGTGCCTCCAAATGGTATTTAATTAACTTCCCGAGCCCCTGGAAGCATGAAAATCACTTTAAACATGCTAATTTTAGCTCTAACACTGATGATCCATCTACAAATGTGAACTGACGTTCAAAAATAAAACATTTGAAAACGGACCATTTTCCACATTTCTGAAGCATGACGTAATGGGGGGGTGTTATCTCTTTTGTCGAAAATCAGCCGTTTTTGCTCGAACATTAAGTGCCTCCAAATGGTATTTAATTAACTTCCCGAGCCCCTGGAAGCATGAAAATCACTTTAAACATGCTAATTTTAGCTCTAACACTGATGATCCACCTACAAATGTGAACTGACGTTCAAAAATAAAACATTTGAAAACGGACCATTTTCCACATTTCTGAAGCATGACGTAATGGGGGGGTGTTATCTCTTTTGTCGAAAATCAGCCGTTTTTGCTCGAACATTAAATGCCTCCAAATGGTATTTAATTAACTTCCCGAGCCCCTGGAAGCATGAAAATCACTTTAAACATGCTAATTTTAGCTCTAACACTGATGATCCACCTACAAATGTGAACTGACGTTCAAAAATAAAACATTTGAAAACGGACCATTTTCCACATTTCTGAAGCATGACGTAATGGGGGGGTGTTATCTCTTTTGTCGAAAATCAGCCGTTTTTGCTAGAACATTAAATGCCTCCAAATGGTATTTAATTAACTTCCCGGGGTGAAGAAACCCTTTTTGAGAACTCAGAGTGAGTAAATTGGCCATTTTCATGCACTTTTAACCATTCCATAAATCTTGTGTTTTGGGCCCCTGGAAGCATGAAAATCACTTTAAACATGCTAATTTTAGCTCTAACACTGATGATCCACCTACAAATGTGAACTGACGTTCAAAAATAAAACATTTGAAAACTGACCATTTTCCACATTTCTGAAGCATGACGTAATGGGGGGTGTTATCTCTTTTGTCGAAAATCAGCCGTTTTTGCTCGAACATTAAATGCCTCCAAATGGTATTTAATTAACTTCCCGAGCCCCTGGAAGCATGAAAATCACTTTAAACATGCTAATTTTAGCTCTAACACTGATGATCCACCTACAAATGTGAACTGACGTTCAAAAATAAAACATTTGAAAACGGACCATTTTCCACATTTCTGAAGCATGACGTAATGGGGGGTGTTATCTCTTTTGTCGAAAATCAGCCGTTTTTGCTCGAACATTAAATGCCTCCAAATGGTATTTAATTAACTTCCCGGGGTGAAGAAACCCTTTTTGAGAACTCAGAGTGAGTAAATTGGCCATTTTCAAGCACTTTTAACCATTCCATAAATCTTGTGTTTTGGGCCCCTGGAAGCATGAAAATCACTTTAAACATGCTAATTTTAGCTCTAACACTGATGATCCACCTACAAATGGGAACTGACGTTCAAAAATAAAACATTTGAAAACGGACCATTTTCCACATTTCTGAAGCATGACGTAATGGGGGGGGTGTTATCTCTTTTGTCGAAAATCAGCCGTTTTTGCTCGAACATTAAATGCCTCCAAATGGTATTTAATTAACTTCCCGAGCCCCTGGAAGCATGAAAATCACTTTAAACATGCTAATTTTAGCTCTAACACTGATGATCCACCTACAAATGTGAACTGACGTTCAAAAATAAAACATTTGAAAACGGACCATTTTCCACATTTCTGAAGCATGACGTAATGGGGGGGTGTTATCTCTTTTGTCGAAAATCAGCCGTTTTTGCTCGAACATTAAATGCCTCCAAATGATATTTAATTACCTTCCCGAGCCCCTGGAAGAATGAAAATCACTTTAAACATGCTAATTTTTGCTCTAACACTGATGATCCACCTACAAATGTGAACTGACGTTCAAAAATAAAACATTTGAAAACGGACCATTTTCCACATTTCTGAAGCATGACGTAATGGGGGGGTGTTATCTCTTTTGTCGAAAATCAGCCGTTTTTGCTCGAACATTAAATGCCTCCAAATGGTATTTAATTAACTTCCCGAGCCCCTGGAAGCATGAAAATCACTTTAAACATGCTAATTTTAGCTCTAACACTGATGATCCACCTACAAATGTGAACTGACGTTCAAAAATAAAACATTTGAAAACAGACCATTTTCCACATTTCTGAAGCATAACGTAATGGGGGGGTGTTATCTCTTTTGTCGAAAATCAGCCGTTTTTGCTCGAACATTAAATGCCTCCAAATGGTATTTAATTAACTTCCCGGGGTGAAGAAACCCTTTTTGAGAACTCAGAGTGAGTAAATTGGCCATTTTCATGCACTTTTAACCATTCCATAAATCTTGTGTTTTGGGCCCCTGGAAGCATGAAAATCACTTTAAACATGCTAATTTTCGCTCTAACACTGATGATCCACCTACAAATGTGAACTGACGTTCAAAAATAAAACATTTGAAAACGGACCATTTTCCACATTTCTGAAGCATGACGTAATGGGGGGTGTTATCTCTTTTGTCGAAAATCAGCCGTTTTTGCTCGAACATTAAATGCCTCCAAATGGTATTTATTTCACTTCCCGGGGTGAAGAAACCCTTTTTGAGAACTCAGAGTGAGTAAATTGGCCATTTTCATGCACTTTTAACCATTCCATTAATCTTGTGTTTTGGGCCCCTGGAAGCATGAAAATCACTTTAAACATGCTAATTTTAGCTCTAACACTGATGATCCACCTACAAATGTGAACTGACGTTCAAAAATAAAACATTTGAAAACGGACCATTTTCCACATTTCTGAAGCATGACGTAATGGGGGGGTGTTATCTCTTTTGTCGAAAATCAGCCGTTTTTGCTCGAACATTAGATGCCTCCAAATGGTATTTAATTAACTTCCCGAGCCCCTGGAAGCATGAAAATCACTTTAAACATGCTAATTTTAGCTCTAACACTGATGATCCACCTACAAATGTGAACTGACGTTCAAAAATAAAACATTTGAAAACGGACCATTTTCCACATTTCTGAAGCATGACGTAATGGGGGGGGTGTTATCTCTTTTGTCGAAAATCAGCCGTTTTTGCTCGAACAATAAATGCCTCCAAATGGTATTTAATTAACTTCCCGAGCCCCTGGAAGCATGAAAATCACTTTAAACATGCTAATTTTAGCTCTAACACTGATGATCCACCTACAAATGTGAACTGACGTTCAAAAATAAAACATTTGAAAACGGACCATTTTCCACATTTCTGAAGCATGACGTAATGGGGGGGTGTTATCTCTTTTGTCGAAAATCAGCCGTTTTTGCTCGAACATTAAATGCCTCCAAATGGTATTTATTTCACTTCCCGGGGTGAAGAAACCCTTTTTGAGAACTCAGAGTGAGTAAATTGGCCATTTTCATGCACTTTTAACTATTCCATAAATCTTGTGTTTTGGGCCCCTGGAAGCATGAAAATCACTTTAAACATGCTAATTTTAGCTCTAACACTGATGATCCACCTACAAATGTGAACTGACGTTCAAAAATAAAACATTTGAAAACGGACCATTTTCCACATTTCTGAAGCATGACGTAATGGGGGGGTGTTATCTCTTTTGTCGAAAATCAGCCGTTTTTGCTCGAACATTAAATGCCTCCAAATGGTATTTAATTAACTTCCCGAGCCCCTGAAAGCATAAAATCACTTTAAACATGCTAATTTTAGCGCTAACACTGATGATCCACCTACAAATGTGAACTGACGTTCAAAAATAAAACATTTGAAAACGGACCATTTTCCACATTTCTGAAGCATGACGTAATGGGGGGGTGTTATCTCTTTTGTCGAAAATCAGCCGTTTTTGCTCGAACATTAAATGCCTCCAAATGGTATTTAATTAACTTCCCGGGGTGAAGAAACCCTTTTTGAGAACTCAGAGTGAGTAAATTGGCCATTTTCATGCACTTTTAACCATTCCATAAATCTTGTGTTTTGGGCCCCTGGAAGCATGAAAATCACTTTAAACATGCTAATTTTAGCTCTAACACTGATGATCCACCTACAAATGTGAACTGACGTTCAAAAATAAAACATTTGAAAACGGACCATTTTCCACATTTCTGAAGCATGACGTAATGGGGGGGTGTTATCTCTTTTGTCGAAAATCAGCCGTTTTTGCTCGAACATTAAATGCCTCCAACTGGTATTTAATTAACTTCCCGAGCCCCTGGAAGCATGAAAATCACTTAAAACATGCTAATTTTAGCTCTAACACTGATGATCCACCTACAAATGTGAACTGACGTTCAAAAATAAAACATTTGAAAACGGACCATTTTCCACATTTCTGAAGCATGACGTAATGGGGGGGTGTTATCTCTTTTGTCGAAAATCAGCCGTTTTTGCTCGAACATTAAATGCCTCCAAATGGTATTTATTTCACTTCCCGGGGTGAAGAAACCCTTTTTGAGAACTCAGAGTGAGTAAATTGGCCATTTTCATGCACTTTTAACCATTCCATAAATCTTGTGTTTTGGGCCCCTGGAAGCATGAAAATCACTTTAAACATGCTAATTTTAGCTCTAACACTGATGATCCACCTACAAATGTGAACTGACGTTCAAAAATAAAACATTTTAAAACGGACCATTTTCCACATTTCTGAAGCATGACGTAATGGGGGGGTGTTATCTCTTTTGTCGAAAATCAGCCGTTTTTGCTCGAACATTAAATGCCTCCAACTGGTATTTAATTAACTTCCCGAGCCCCTGGAAGCATGAAAATCACTTTAAACATGCTAATTTTAGCTCTAACACTGATGATCCACCTACAAATGTGAACTGACGTTCAAAAATAAAACATTTGAAAACTGACCATTTTCCACATTTCTGAAGCATGACGTAATGGGGGGGTGTTATCTCTTTTGTCGAAAATCAGCCGTTTTTGCTCGAACATTAAATGCCTCCAACTGGTATTTAATTAACTTCCCGAGCCCCTGGAAGCATGAAAATCACTTTAAACATGCTAATTTTAGTTCTAACACTGATGATCCACCTACAAATGTGAACTGACGTTCAAAAATAAAACATTTGAAAACGGACCATTTTCCACATTTCTGAAGCATGACGTAATGGGGGGGTGTTATCTCTTTTGTCGAAAATCAGCCGTTTTTGCTCGAACATTAAATGCCTCCAAATGGTATTTAATTAACTTCCCGGGGTGAAGAAACCCTTTTTGAGAACTCAGAGTGAGTAAATTGGCCATTTTCATGCACTTTTAACCATTCCATAAATCTTGTGTTTTGGGCCCCTGGAAGCATGAAAATCACTTTAAACATGCTAATTTTAGCTCTAACACTGATGATCCACCTACAAATGTGAACTGACGTTCAAAAATAAAACATTTGAAAACGGACCATTTTCCACATTTCTGAAGCATGACGTAATGGGGGGGTGTTATCTCTTTTGTCGAAAATCAGCCGTTTTTGCTCGAACATTAAATGCCTCCAAATGGTATTTAATTAACTTCCCGAGCCCCTGGAAGCATGAAAATCACTTTAAACATGCTAATTTTAGCTCTAACACTGATGATCCACCTACAAATGTGAACTGACGTTCAAAAATAAAACATTTGAAAACGGACCATTTTCCACATTTCTGAAGCATGACGTAATGGGGGGGTGTTATCTCTTTTGTCGAAAATCAGCCGTTTTTGCTCGAACATTAAATGCCTCCAAATGGTATTTAATTAACTTCCCGGGGTGAAGAAACCCTTTTTGAGAACTCAGAGTGGGTAAATTGGCCATTTTCATGCACTTTTAACCATTCCATAAATCTGGTGTTTTGGGCCCCTGGAAGCATGAAAATCACTTTAAACATGCTAATTTTAGCTCTAACACTGATGATCCACCTACAAATGTGAACTGACGTTCAAAAATAAAACATTTGAAAACGGACCATTTTCCACATTTCTGAAGCATGACGTAATGGGGGGGGTGTTATCTCTTTTGTCGAAAATCAGCCATTTTTGCTCGAACATTAAATGCCTCCAAATGGTATTTAATTAACTTCCCGAGCCCCTGGAAGCATGAAAATCACTTTAAACATGCTAATTTTAGCTCTAACACTGATGATCCACCTACAAATGTGAACTGACGTTCAAAAATAAAACATTTGAAAACGGACCATTTTCCACATTTCTGAAGCATGACGTAATGGGGGGGGTGTTATCTCTTTTATCGAAAATCTGCCTTTTTTGCTCGAACATTAAATGCCTCCAAATGGTATTTAATTAACTTCCCGGGGTGAAGAAACCCTTTTTGAGAACTCAGAGTGAGTAAATTGGCCATTTTCATGCTCTTTTAACCATTCCATAAATCTTGTGTTTTGGGCCCCTGGAAGCATGAAAATCACTTTAAACATGCTAATTTTAGCTCTCACACTGATGATCCACCTACAAATGTGAACTGACGTTCAAAAATAAAACATTTGAAAATGGACCATTTTCCACATTTCTGAAGCATGACGTAATGGGGGGGTGTTATCTCTTTTGTCGAAAATCAGCCGTTTTTGCTCGAACATTAAATGCCTCCAAATGGTATTTAATTAACTTCCCGAGCCCCTGGAAGCATGAAAATCACTTTAAACATGCTAATTTTAGCTCTAACACTGATGATCCACCTACAAATGTGAACTGACGTTCAAAAATAAAACATTTGAAAACGGACCATTTTCCACATTTCTGAAGCATGACGTAATGGGGGGGTGTTATCTCTTTTGTCGAAAATCAGCCGTTTTTGCTCGAACATTAAATGCCTCCAAATGGTATTTAATTAACTTCCCGGGGTGAAGAAACCCTTTTTGAGAACTCAGAGTGAGTAAATTGGCCATTTTCATGCACTTTTAACCATTCCATAAATCTTGTGTTTTGGGCCCCTGGAAGCATGAAAATCACTTTAAACATGCTAATTTTAGCTCTAACACTGATGATCCACCTACAAATGTGAACTGACGTTCAAAAATAAAACATTTGAAAACGGACCATTTTCCACATTTCTGAAGCATGACGTAATGGGGGGGGTGTTATCTCTTTTGTCGAAAATCAGCCGTTTTTGCTCGAACATTAAATGCCTCCAAATGGTATTTAATTAACTTCCCGAGCCCCTGGAAGCATGAAAATCACTTTAAACATGCTAATTTTAGCTCTAACACTGATGATCCACCTACAAATGTGAACTGACGTTCAAAAATAAAACATTTGAAAACGGACCATTTTCCACATTTCTGAAGCATGACGTAATGGGGGGGTGTTATCTCTTTTGTCGAAAATCAGCCGTTTTTGCTCGAACATTAAATGCCTCCAAATGGTATTTAATTAACTTCCCGGGGTGAAGAAACCCTTTTTGAGAACTCAGAGTGAGTAAATTGGCCATTTTCATGCACTTTTAACCATTCCATAAATCTTGTGTTTTGGGCCCCTGGAAGCATGAAAATCACTTTAAACATGCTAATTTTAGCTCTAACACTGATGATCCACCTACAAATGTGAACTGACGTTCAAAAATAAAACATTTGAAAACTGACCATTTTCCACATTTCTGAAGCATGACGTAATGGGGGGTGTTATCTCTTTTGTCGAAAATCAGCCGTTTTTGCTCGAACATTAAATGCCTCCAAATGGTATTTAATTAACTTCCCGAGCCCCTGGAAGCATGAAAATCACTTTAAACATGCTAATTTTAGCTCTAACACTGATGATCCACCTACAAATGTGAACTGACGTTCAAAAATAAAACATTTGAAAACGGACCATTTTCCACATTTCTGAAGCATGACGTAATGGGGGGTGTTATCTCTTTTGTCGAAAATCAGCCGTTTTTGCTCGAACATTAAATGCCTCCAAATGGTATTTAATTAACTTCCCGGGGTGAAGAAACCCTTTTTGAGAACTCAGAGTGAGTAAATTGGCCATTTTCAAGCACTTTTAACCATTCCATAAATCTTGTGTTTTGGGCCCCTGGAAGCATGAAAATCACTTTAAACATGCTAATTTTAGCTCTAACACTGATGATCCACCTACAAATGTGAACTGACGTTCAAAAATAAAACATTTGAAAACGGACCATTTTCCACATTTCTGAAGCATGACGTAATGGGGGGGGTGTTATCTCTTTTGTCGAAAATCAGCCGTTTTTGCTCGAACATTAAATGCCTCCAAATGGTATTTAATTAACTTCCCGAGCCCCTGGAAGCATGAAAATCACTTTAAACATGCTAATTTTAGCTCTAACACTGATGATCCACCTACAAATGTGAACTGACGTTCAAAAATAAAACATTTGAAAACGGACCATTTTCCACATTTCTGAAGCATGACGTAATGGGGGGGTGTTATCTCTTTTGTCGAAAATCAGCCGTTTTTGCTCGAACATTAAATGCCTCCAAATGATATTTAATTACCTTCCCGAGCCCCTGGAAGCATGAAAATCACTTTAAACATGCTAATTTTTGCTCTAACACTGATGATCCACCTACAAATGTGAACTGACGTTCAAAAATAAAACATTTGAAAACGGACCATTTTCCACATTTCTGAAGCATGACTTAATGGGGGGGTGTTATCTCTTTTGTCGAAAATCAGCCGTTTTTGCTCGAACATTAAATGCCTCCAAATGGTATTTAATTAACTTCCCGGGGTGAAGAAACCCTTTTTGAGAACTCAGAGTGAGTAAAATGGCCATTTTCATGCACTTTTAACCATTCCATAAATCTTGTGTTTTGGGCCCCTGGAAGCATGAAAATCACTTTAAACATGCTAATTTTAGCTCTAACACTGATGATCCACCTACAAATGTGAACTGACGTTCAAAAATAAAACATTTGAAAATGGACCATTTTCCACATTTCTGAAGCATGACGTAATTGGGGGGTGTTATCTCTTTTGTCGAAAATCAGCCGTTTTTGCTCGAACATTAAATGCCTCCAAATGGTATTTAATTAACTTCCCGAGCCCCTGGAAGCATGAAAATCACTTTAAACATGCTAATTTTAGCTCTAACACTGATGATCCACCTACAAATGTGAACTGACGTTCAAAAATAAAACATTTGAAAACGGACCATTTTCCACATTTCTGAAGCATGACGTAATGGGGGGGTGTTATCTCTTTTGTCGAAAATCAGCCGTTTTTGCTCGAACATTAAATGCCTCCAAATGGTATTTAATTAACTTCCCGGGGTGAAGAAACCCTTTTTGAGAACTCAGAGTGAGCAAATTGGCCATTTTCATGCACTTTTAACCATTCCATAAATCTTGTGTTTTGGGGCCCTGGAAGCATGAAAATCACTTTAAACATGCTAATTTTAGCTCTAACACTGATGATCCACCTACAAATGTGAACTGACGTTCAAAAATAAAACATTTGAAAACGGACCATTTTCCACATTTCTGAAGCATGACGTAATGGGGGGGTGTTATCTCTTTTGTCGAAAATCAGCCGTTTTTGCTCGAACATTAAATGCCTCCAAATGGTATTTAATTAACTTCCCGAGCCCCTGGAAGCATGAAAATCACTTTAAACATGCTAATTTTAGCCTTAACACTGATGATCCACCTACAAATGTGAACTGACGTTCAAAAATAAAACATTTGAAAACGGACCATTTTCCACATTTCTGAAGCATGACGTAATGGGGGGGGTGTTATCTCTTTTGTCGAAAATCAGCCGTTTTTGCTCGAACATTAAATGCCTCCAAATGGTATTTAATTAACTTCCCGGGGTGAAGAAACCCTTTTTGAGAACTCAGAGTGAGTAAATTGGCCATTTTCATGCACTTTTAACCATTCCATAAATCCTGTGTTTTGGGCCCCTGGAAGCATGAAAATCACTTTAAACATGCTAATTTTAGCTCTAACACTGATGATCCACCTACAAATGTGAACTGACGTTCAAAAATAAAACATTTGAAAACGGACCATTTTCCACATTTCTGAAGCATGACGTAATGGGGGGGTGTTATCTCTTTTGTCGAAAATCAGCCGTTTTTGCTCGAACATTAAATGCCTCCAAATGGTATTTAATTAACTTCCCGAGCCCCTGGAAGCATGAAAATCACTTTAAACATGCTAATTTTAGCTCTAACACTGATGATCCACCTACAAATGTGAACTGACGTTCAAAAATAAAACATTTGAAAACGGACCATTTTCCACATTTCTGAAGCATGACGTAATGGGGGGGTGTTATCTCTTTTGTCGAAAATCAGCCGTTTTTGCTCGAACATTAAATGCCTCCAAATGGTATTTAATTAACTTCCCGGGGTGAAGAAACCCTTTTTGAGAACTCAGAGTGAGTAAATTGGCCATTTTCATGCACTTTTAACCATTCCATAAATCTTGTGTTTTGGGCCCCTGGAAGCATGAAAATCACTTTAAACATGCTAATTTTAGCTCTAACACTGATGATCCACCTACAAATGTGAACTGACGTTCAAAAATAAAACATTTGAAAACGGACCATTTTCCACATTTCTGAAGCATGACGTAATGGTGGGGTGTTATCTCTTTTGTCGAAAATCAGCCGTTTTTGCTCGAACATTAAATGCCTCCAAATGGTATTTAATTAACTTCCCGGGGTGAAGAAACCCTTTTTGAGAACTCAGAGTGAGTAAATTGGCCATTTTCATGCACTTTTAACCATTCCATAAATCTTGTGTTTTGGGCACCTGGAAGCATGAAAATCACTTTAAACATGCTAATTTTAGCTCTAACACTGATGATCCACCTACAAATGTGAACTGACGTTCAAAAATAAAACATTTGAAAACGGACCATTTTCCACATTTCTGAAGCATGACGTAATGGGGGGGGTGTTATCTCTTTTGTCGAAAATCAGCCGTTTTTGCTCGAACATTAAATGCCTCCAAATGGTATTTAATTAACCACTTGGATGCTATGGTGCCTCTGGTGCCTCAATGTAATTTCCATTGAAATCAATGGAAACTCCATGACGAGTTACCCTTGTCATTAGCGGCGAAGAGGTTAACTTCCCGAGCCCCTGGAAGCATGAAAATCACTTTAAACATGCTAATTTTAGCTCTAACACTGATGATCCACCTACAAATGTGAACTGACGTTCAAAAATAAAACATTTGAAAACGGACCATTTTCCACATTTCTGAAGCATGACGTAAGGGGGGTGTTATCTCTTTTGTCGAAAATCAGCCGTTTTTGCTCGAACATTAAATGCCTCCAAATGGTATTTAATTAACTTCCCGAGCCCCTGGAAGCATGAAAATCACTTTAAACATGCTAATTTTAGCTCTAACACTGATGATCCACCTACAAATGTGAACTGACGTTCAAAAATAAAACATTTGAAAACGGACCATTTTCCACATTTCTGAAGCATGACGTAATGGGGGGGGTGTTATCTCTTTTGTCGAAAATCAGCCGTTTTTGCTCGAACATTAAATGCCTCCAAATGGTATTTAATTAACTTCCCGAGCCCCTGGAAGCATGAAAATCACTTTAAACATGCTAATTTTAGCTCTAACACTGATGATCCACCTACAAATGTGAACTGACGTTCAAAAATAAAACATTTGAAAACGGACCATTTTCCACATTTCTGAAGCATGACGTAATGGGGGGGTGTTATCTCTTTTGTCGAAAATCAGTCGTTTTTGCTCGAACATTAAATGCCTCCAAATGGTATTTATTTCACTTCCCGGGGTGAAGAAACCCTTTTTGAGAACTCAGAGTGAGTAAATTGGCCATTTTCATGCACTTTTACCCATTCCATTAATCTTGTGTTTTGGGCCCCTGGAAGCATGAAAATCACTTTAAACATGCTAATTTTAGCTCTAACACTGATGATCCACCTACAAATGTGAACTGACGTTCAAAAATAAAACATTTGAAAACGGACCATTTTCCACATTTCTGAAGCATGACGTAATGGGTGGGTGTTATCTCTTTTGTCGAAAATCAGCCGTTTTTGCTCGAACATTAAATGCCTCCAAATGGTATTTATTTCACTTCCCGGGGTGAAGAAACCCTTTTTGAGAACTCAGAGTGAGTAAATTGGCCATTTTCATGCACTTTTAACCATTCCATTAATCTTGTGTTTTGGGCCCCTGGAAGCATGAAAATCACTTTAAACATGCTAATTTTAGCTCTAACACTGATGATCCACCTACAAATGTGAACTGACGTTCAAAAATAAAACATTTGAAAACGGACCATTTTCCACATTTCTGAAGCATGACGTAATGGAGGGGTGTTATCTCTTTTGTCGAAAATCAGCCGTTTTTGCTCGAACATTAAATGCCTCCAAATGGTATTTAATTAACTTCCCGTGGTGAAGAAACCCTTTTTGAGAACTCAGAGTGAGTAAATTGGCCATTTTCATGCACTTTTAACCATTCCATAAATCTTGTGTTTTGGGCCCCTGGAAGCATGAAAATCACTTTAAACATGCTAATTTTAGCTCTAACACTGATGATCCACCTACAAATGTGAACTGACGTTCAAAAATAAAACATTTGAAAACGGACCATTTTCCACATTTCTGAAGCATGACGTAATGGGGGGGTGTTATCTCTTTTGTCGAAAATCAGCCGTTTTTGCTCGAACATTAAATGCCTCCAAATGGTATTTAATTAACTTCCCGGGGTGAAGAAACCCTTTTTGAGAACTCAGAGTGAGTAAATTGGCCATTTTCATGCACTGTTAACCATTCCATAAATCTTGTGTTTTGGGCCCCTGGAAGCATGAAAATCACTTTAAACATGCTAATTTTAGCTCTAACACTGATGATCCACCTACAAATGTGAACTGACGTTCAAAAATAAAACATTTGAAAACGGACCATTTTCCACATTTCTGAAGCATGACGTAATGGGGGGGTGTTATCTCTTTTGTCGAAAATCAGCCGTTTTTGCTCGAACATTAAATGCCTCCAAATGGTATTTAATTAACTTCCCGAGCCCCTGGAAGCATGAAAATCACTTTAAACATGCTAATTTTAGCTCTAACACTGATGATCCACCTACAAATGTGAACTGACGTTCAAAAATAAAACATTTGAAAACGGACCATTTTCCACATTTCTGAAGCATGACGTAATGGGGGGTGTTATCTCTTTTGTCGAAAATCAGCCGTTTTTGCTCGAACATTAAATGCCTCCAAATGGTATTTATTTCACTTCCCGAGCCCCTGGAAGCATGAAAATCACTTTAAACATGCTAATTTTAGCTCTAACACTGATGATCCACCTACAAATGTGAACTGACGTTCAAAAATAAAACATTTGAAAACGGACCATTTTCCACATTTCTGAAGCATGACGTAATGGGGGGGTGTTATCTCTTTTGTCGAAAATCAGCCGTTTTTGCTCGAACATTAAATGCCTCCAAATGGTATTTAATTAACTTCCCGAGCCCCTGAAAGCATGAAAATCACTTTAAACATGCTAATTTTAGCTCTAACACTGATGATCCACCTACAAATGTGAACTGACGTTCAAAAATAAAACATTTGAAAACGGACCATTTTCCACATTTCTGAAGCATGACGTAATGGGGGGGTGTTATCTCTTTTGTCGAAAATCAGCCGTTTTTGCTCGAACATTAAATGCCTCCAAATGGTATTTAATTAACTTCCCGGGGTGAAGAAACCCTTTTTGAGAACTCAGAGTGAGTAAATTGGCCATTTTCATGCACTTTTAACCATTCCATAAATCTTGTGTTTTGGGCCCCTGGAAGCATGAAAATCACTTTAAACATGCTAATTTTAGCTCTAACACTGATGATCCACCTACAAATGTGAACTGACGTTCAAAAATAAAACATTTGAAAACGGACCATTTTCCACATTTCTGAAGCATGACGTAATGGGGGGGTGTTATCTCTTTTGTCGAAAATCAGCCGTTTTTGCTCGAACATTAAATGCCTCCAAATGGTATTTAATTAACTTCCCGAGCCCCTGGAAGCATGAAAATCATTTTAAACATGCTAATTTTAGCTCTAACACTGATGATCCACCTACAAATGTGAACTGACGTTCAAAAATAAAACATTTGAAAACGGACCATTTTCCACATTTCTGAAGCATGACGTAATGGGGGGGTGTTATCTCTTTTGTCGAAAATCAGCCGTTTTTGCTCGAACATTAAATGCCTCCAAATGGTATTTAATTAACTTCCCGGGGTGAAGAAACCCTTTTTGAGAACTCAGAGTGAGTAAATTGGCCATTTTCATGCACTTTTAACCATTCCATAAATCTTGTGTTTTGGTCCCCTGGAAGCATGAAAATCACTTTAAACATGCTAATTTTAGCTCTAACACTGATGATCCACCTACAAATGTGAACTGACGTTCAAAAATAAAACATTTGTACACGGACCATTTTCCACATTTCTGAAGCATGACGTAATGGGGGGATGTTATCTCTTTTGTCAAAAATCAGCCGTTTTTGCTCGAACATTAAATGCCTCCAAATGGTATTTAATTAACTTCCCGAGCCCCTGGAAGCATGAATATCACTTTAAACATGCTAATTTTAGCTCTAACACTGATGATCCACCTACAAATGTGAACTGACGTTCAAAAATAAAACAATTGAAAACGGACCATTTTCCACATTTCTGAAGCATGACGTAATGGGGGGGTGTTATCTCTTTTGTCGAAAATCAGCCGTTTTTGCTCAAACATTAAATGCCTCCAAATGGTATTTAATTAACTTCCCGGGGTGAAGAAACCCTTTTTGAGAACTCAGAGTGAGTAAATTGGCCATTTTCATGCACTTTTAACCATTCCATAAATCTTGTGTTTTGGGCCCCTGGAAGCTCGAAAATCACTTTAAACATGCTAATTTTAGCTCTAACACTGATGATCCACCTACAAATGTGAACTGACGTTCAAAAATAAAACATTTGAAAACGGACCATTTTCCACATTTCTGAAGCATGACGTAATGGGGGGGTGTTATCTCTTTTGTCGAAAATCAGCCGTTTTTGCTCGAACATTAAATGCCTCCAAATGGTATTTAATTAACTTCCCGAGCCCCTGGAAGCATGAAAATCACTTTAAACATGCTAATTTTAGCTCTAACACTGATGATCCACCTACAAATGTGAACTGACGTTCAAAAATAAAACATTTGAAAACGGACCATTTTCCACATTTCTGAAGCATGACGTAATGGGGGGGTGTTATCTCTTTTGTCGAAAATCAGCCGTTTTTGCTCGAACATTAAATGCCTCCAAATGGTATTTAATTAACTTCCCGAGCCCCTGGAAGCATGAAAATCACTTTAAACATGCTAATTTTAGCTCTAACACTGATGATCCACCTACAAATGTGAACTGACGTTCAAAAATAAAACATTTGAAAACGGACCATTTTCCACATTTCTGAAGCATGACGTAATGGGGGGGTGTTATCTCTTTTGTCGAAAATCAGCCGTTTTTGCTCGAACATTAAATGCCTCCAAATGGTATTTAATTAACTTCCCGGGGTGAAGAAACCCTTTTGGAGAACTCAGAGTGAGTAAATTGGCCATTTTCATGCACTTTTAACCATTCCATTAATCTTGTGTTTTGGGCCCCTGGAAGCATGAAAATCACTTTAAACATGCTAATTTTAGCTCTAACACTGATGATCCACCTACAAATGTGAACTGACGTTCAAAAATAAAACATTTGAAAACGGACCATTTTCCACATTTCTGAAGCATGACGTAATGGGGGGGTGTTATCTCTTTTGTCGAAAATCAGCCGTTTTTGCTCGAACATTAAATGCCTCCAAATGGTATTTAATTAACTTCCCGAGCCCCTGGAAGCATGAAAATCACTTTAAACATGCTAATTTTAGCTCTAACACTGATGATCCACCTACAAATGTGAACTGACGTTCAAAAATAAAACATTTGAAAACGGACCATTTTCCACATTTCTGAAGCATGACGTAATGGGGGGGTGTTATCTCTTTTGTCGAAAATCAGCCGTTTTTGCTCGAACATTAAATGCCTCCAAATGGTATTTAATTAACTTCCCGGGGTGAAGAAACCCTTTTTGAGAACTCAGAGTGAGTAAATTGGCCATTTTCATGCACTTTTAACCATTCCATTAATCTTGTGTTTTGGGCCCCTGGAAGCATGAAAATCACTTTAAACATGCTAATTTTAGCTCTAACACTGATGATCCACCTACAAATGTGAACTGACGTTCAAAAATAAAACATTTGAAAACGGACCATTTTCCACATTTCTGAAGCATGACGTAATGGGGGGGGTGTTATCTCTTTTGTCGAAAATCAGCCGTTTTTGCTCGAACATTAAATGCCTCCAAATGGTATTTAATTAACTTCCCGAGCCCCTGGAAGCATGAAAATCACTTTAAACATGCTAATTTTAGCTCTAACACTGATGATCCACCTACAAATGTGAACTGACGTTCAAAAATAAAACATTTGAAAACGGACCATTTTCCACATTTCTGAAGCATGACGTAATGGGGGGGTGTTATCTCTTTTGTCGAAAATCAGCCGTTTTTGCTCGAACATTAAATGCCTCCAAATGGTATTTATTTCACTTCCCGGGGTGAAGAAACCCTTTTTGAGAACTCAGAGTGAGTAAATTGGCCATTTTCATGCAATTTTAACCATTCCATAAATCTTGTGTTTTGGGCCCCTGGAAGCATGAAAATCACTTTAAACATGCTAATTTTAGCTCTAACACTGATGATCCACCTACAAATGTGAACTGACGTTCAAAAATAAAACATTTGAAAACGGACCATTTTCCACATTTCTGAAGCATGACGTAATGGGGGGGTGTTATCTCTTTTGTCGAAAATCAGCCGTTTTTGCTCGAACATTAAATGCCTCCAAATGGTATTTAATTAACTTCCCATGCCTCTGGAAGCATGAAAATCACTTTAAACATGCTAATTTTAGCTCTAACACTGATGATCCACCTACAAATGTGAACTGACGTTCAAAAATAAAACATTTGAAAACGGACCATTTTCCACATTTCTGAAGCATGACGTAATGGGGGGGTGTTATCTCTTTTGTCGAAAATCAGCCGTTTTTGCTCGAACATTAAATGCCTCCAAATGGTATTTAATTAACTTCCCGGGGTGAAGAAACCCTTTTTGAGAACTCAGAGTGAGTAAATTGGCCATTTTCATGCACTTTTAACCATTCCATAAATCTTGTGTTTTGGGCCCCTGGAAGCATGAAAATCACTTTAAACATGCTAATTTTAGCTCTAACACTGATGATCCACCTACAAATGTGAACTGACGTTCAAAAATAAAACATTTGAAAACGGACCATTTTCCACATTTCTGAAGCATGACGTAATGGGGGGGTGTTATCTCTTTTGTCGAAAATCAGCCGTTTTTGCTCGAACATTAAATGCCTCCAAATGGTATTTAATTAACTTCCCGAGCCCCTGGAAGCATGAAAATCACTTTAAACATGCTAATTGTAGCTCTAACACTGATGATCCACCTACAAATGTGAACTGACGTTCAAAAATAAAACATTTGAAAACGGACCATTTTCCATATTTCTGAAGCATGACGTAATGGGGGGGTGTTATCTCTTTTGTCGAAAATCAGCTGTTTTTGCTCGAACATTAAATGCCTCCAAATGGTATTTATTTCACTTCCCGGGGTGAAGAAACCCTTTTTGAGAACTCAGAGTGAGTAAATTGGCCATTTTCATGCACTTTTAACCATTAAATAAATCTTGTGTTTTGGGCCCCTGGAAGCATGAAAATCACTTTAAACATGCTAATTTTAGCTCTAACACTGATGATCCACCTACAAATGTGAACTGACGTTCAAAAATAAAACATTTGAAAACGGACCATTTTCCACATTTCTGAAGCATGACGTAATGGGGGGGTGTTATCTCTTTTGTCGAAAATCAGCCGTTTTTGCTCGAACATTAAATGCCTCCAAATGGTATTTAATTAACTTCCCGAGCCCCTGGAAGCATGAAAATCACTTTAAACATGCTAATTTTAGCTCTAACACTGATGATCCACCTACAAATGTGAACTGACGTTCAAAAATAAAACATTTGAAAACGGACCATTTTCCACATTTCTGAAGCATGACGTAATGGGGGGGTGTTATCTCTTTTGTCGAAAATCAGCCGTTTTTGCTCGAACATTAAATGCCTCCAAATGGTATTTAATTAACTTCCCGGGGTGCAGAAACCCTTTTTGAGAACTCAGAGTGAGTAAATTGGCCATTTTCATGCACTTTTAACCATTCCATAAATCTTGTGTTTTGGGCCCCTGGAAGCATGAAAATCACTTTAAACATGCTAATTTTAGCTCTAACACTGATGATCCACCTACAAATGTGAACTGACGTTCAAAAATAAAACATTTGAAAACGGACCCTTTTCCACATTTCTGAAGCATGACGTAATGGGGGGGTGTTATCTCTTTTGTCGAAAATCAGCCGTTTTTGCTCGAACATTAAATGCCTCCAAATGATATTTAATTAACTTCCCGAGCCCCTGGAAGCATGAAAATCACTTTAAACATGCTAATTTTAGCTCTAACACTGATGATCCACCTACAAATGTGAACTGACGTTCAAAAATAAAACATTTGAAAACGGACCATTTTCCACATTTCTGAAGCATGACGTAATGGGGGGGGTGTTATCTCTTTTGTCGAAAATCAGCCGTTTTTGCTCGAACATTAAATGCCTCCAAATGGTATTTAATTAACTTCCCGGGGTGAAGAAACCCTTTTTGAGAACTCAGAGTGAGTAAATTGGCCATTTTCATGCACTTTTAACCATTCCATAAATCTTGTGTTTTGGGCCCCTGGAAGCATGAAAATCACTTTAAACATGCTAATTTTAGCTCTAACACTGATGATCCACCTACAAATGTGAACTGACGTTCAAAAATAAAACATTTGAAAACGGACCCTTTTCCACATTTCTGAAGCATGACGTAATGGGGGGGTGTTATCTCTTTTGTCGAAAATCAGCCGTTTTTGCTCGAACATTAAATGCCTCCAAATGGTATTTAATTAACTTCCCGAGCCCCTGGAAGCATGAAAATCACTTTAACTATGCTAATTTTAGCTCTAACACTGATGATCCACCTACAAATGTGAACTGACGTTCAAAAATAAAACATTTGAAAACGGACCATTTTCCACATTTCTGAAGCATGACGTAATGGGGGGGTGTTATCTCTTTTGTCGAAAATCAGCCGTTTTTGCTCGAACATTAAATGCCTCCAAATGGTATTTAATTAACTTCCCGGGGTGAAGAAACCCTTTTTGAGAACTCAGAGTGAGTAAATTGGCCATTTTCATGCACTTTTAACCATTCCATAAATCTTGTGTTTTGGGCCCCTGGAAGCATGAAAATCACTTTAAACATGCTAATTTTAGCTCTAACACTGATGATCCACCTACAAATGTGAACTGACGTTCAAAAATAAAACATTTGAAAATGGACCATTTTCCACATTTCTGAAGCATGACGTAATGGGGGGGGTGTTATCTCTTTTGTCGAAAATCAGCCGTTTTTGCTCGAACATTAAATGCCTCCAAATGGTATTTAATTAACTTCCCGAGCCCCTGGAAGCATGAAAATCACTTTAAACATGCTAATTTAAGCTCTAACACTGATGATCCACCTACAAATGTGAACTGACGTTCAAAAATAAAACATTTGAAAACTGACCATTTTCCACATTTCTGAAGCTTGACGTAATGGGGGGGTGTTATCTCTTTTGTCAAAAATCAGCCGTTTTTGCTCGAACATTAAATGCCTCCAAATGGTATTTAATTAACTTCCCGGGGTGAAGAAACCCTTTTTGAGAACTCAGAGTGAGTAAATTGGCAATTTTCATGCACTTTTAACCATTCCATAAATCTTGTGTTTTGGGCCCCTGGAAGCATGAAAATCACTTTAAACATGCTAATTTTAGCTCTAACACTGATGATCCACCTACAAATGTGAACTGACGTTCAAAAATAAAACATTTGAAAACGGACCATTTTCCACATTTCTGAAGCATGACGTAATGGGGGGGTGTTATCTCTTTTGTCGAAAATCAGCCGTTTTTGCTCGAACATTAAATGCCTCCAAATGGTATTTAATTAACTTCCCGAGCCCCTGGAAGCATGAAAATCACTTTAAACATGCTAATTTTAGCTCTAACACTGATGATCCACCTACAAATGTGAACTGACGTTCAAAAATAAAACATTTGAAAACGGACCATTTTCCACATTTCTGAAGCATGACGTAATGGGGGGGTGTTATCTCTTTTGTCGAAAATCAGCCGTTTTTGCTCGAACATTAAATGCCTCCAAATGGTATTTAATTAACTTCCCGAGCCCCTGGAAGCATGAAAATCACTTTAAACATGCTAATTTTAGCTCTAACACTGATGATCCACCTACAAATGTGAACTGACGTTCAAAAATAAAACATTTGAAAACGGACCATTTTCCACATTTCTGAAGCATGACGTAATGGGGGGGTGTTATCTCTTTTGTCGAAAATCAGCCGTTTTTGCTCGAACATTAAATGCCTCCAAATGGTATTTAATTAACTTCCCGGGGTGAAGAAACCCTTTTTGAGAACTCAGAGTGAGTAAATTGGCCATTTTCATGCACTTTTAACCATTCCATAAATCTTGTGTTTTGGGCCCCTGGAAGCATGAAAATCACTTTAAACATGCTAATTTTAGCTCTAACACTGATAATCCACCTACAAATGTGAACTGACGTTCAAAAATAAAACATTTGAAAATGGACCCTTTTCCACATTTCTGAAGCATGACGTAATGGGGGGGTGTTATCTCTTTTGTCGAAAATCAGCCGTTTTTGCTCGAACATTAAATGCCTCCAAATGGTATTTCATTAACTTCCCGAGCCCCTGGAAGCATGAAAATCACTTTAAAGATGCTAATTTAAGCTCTAACACTGATGATCCACCTACAAATGTGAACTGACGTTCAAAAATAAAACATTTGAAAACGGACCATTTTCCACATTTCTGAAGCATGACGTAATGGGGGGATGTTATCTCTTTTGTCGAAAATCAGCCGTTTTTGCTCGAACATTAAATGCCTCCAAATGGTATTTAATTAACTTCCCGGGGTGAAGAAACCCTTTTTGAGAACTCAGAGTGAGTAAATTGGCCATTTTCATGCACTTTTAACCATTCCATAAATCTTGTGTTTTGGGCCCCTGGAAGCATGAAAATCACTTTAAACATGCTAATTTTAGCTCTAACACTGATGATCCACCTACAAATGTGAACTGACGTTCAAAAATAAAACATTTGAAAACGGACCATTTTCCACATTTCTGAAGCATGACGTAATGGGGGGGTGTTATCTCTTTTGTCGAAAATCAGCCGTTTTTGCTCGAACATTAAATGCCTCCAAATGGTATTTAATTAACTTCCCGAGCCCCTGGAAGCATGAAAATCACTTTAAACATGCTAATTTTAGCTCTAACACTGATGATCCACCTACAAATGTGAACTGACGTTCAAAAATAAAACATTTGAAAACGGACCATTTTCCACATTTCTGAAGCATGACGTAATGGGGGGGTGTTATCTCTTTTGTCGAAAATCAGCCGTTTTTGCTCGAACATTAAATGCCTCCAAATGGTATTTAATTAACTTCCCGGGGTGAAGAAACCCTTTTTGAGAACTCAGAGTGAGTAAATTGGCCATTTTCATGCACTTTTAACCATTCCATAAATCTTGTGTTTTGGGCCCCTGGAAGCATGAAAATCACTTTAAACATGCTAATTTTAGCTCTAACACTGATAATCCACCTACAAATGTGAACTGACGTTCAAAAATAAAACATTTGAAAATGGACCCTTTTCCACATTTCTGAAGCATGACGTAATGGGGGGGTGTTATCTCTTTTGTCGAAAATCAGCCGTTTTTGCTCGAACATTAAATGCCTCCAAATGGTATTTAATTAACTTCCCGAGCCCCTGGAAGCATGAAAATCACTTTAAACATGCTAATTTTAGCTCTAACACTGATGATCCACCTACAAATGTGAACTGACGTTCAAAAATAAAACATTTGAAAACGGACCATTTTCCACATTTCTGAAGCATGACGTAATGGGGGGTGTTATCTCTTTTGTCGAAAATCAGCCGTTTTTGCTCGAACATTAAATGCCTCCAAATGATATTTAATTACCTTCCCGAGCCCCTGGAAGCATGAAAATCACTTTAAACATGCTAATTTTTGCTCTAACACTGATGATCCACCTACAAATGTGAACTGACGTTCAAAAATAAAACATTTGAAAACGGACCATTTTCCACATTTCTGAAGCATGACTTAATGGGGGGGTGTTATCTCTTTTGTCGAAAATCAGCCGTTTTTGCTCGAACATTAAATGCCTCCAAATGGTATTTAATTAACTTCCCGGGGTGAAGAAACCCTTTTTGAGAACTCAGAGTGAGTAAAATGGCCATTTTCATGCACTTTTAACCATTCCATAAATCTTGTGTTTTGGGCCCCTGGAAGCATGAAAATCACTTTAAACATGCTAATTTTAGCTCTAACACTGATGATCCACCTACAAATGTGAACTGACGTTCAAAAATAAAACATTTGAAAATGGACCATTTTCCACATTTCTGAAGCATGACGTAATTGGGGGGTGTTATCTCTTTTGTCGAAAATCAGCCGTTTTTGCTCGAACATTAAATGCCTAAAAATGGTATTTAATTAACTTCCCGAGCCCCTGGAAGCATGAAAATCACTTTAAACATGCTAATTTTAGCTCTAACACTGATGATCCACCTACAAATGTGAACTGACGTTCAAAAATAAAACATTTGAAAACGGACCATTTTCCACATTTCTGAAGCATGACGTAATGGGGGGGTGTTATCTCTTTTGTCGAAAATCAGCCGTTTTTGCTCGAACATTAAATGCCTCCAAATGGTATTTAATTAACTTCCCGGGGTGAAGAAACCCTTTTTGAGAACTCAGAGTGAGCAAATTGGCCATTTTCATGCACTTTTAACCATTCCATAAATCTTGTGTTTTGGGGCCCTGGAAGCATGAAAATCACTTTAAACATGCTAATTTTAGCTCTAACACTGATGATCCACCTACAAATGTGAACTGACGTTCAAAAATAAAACATTTGAAAACGGACCATTTTCCACATTTCTGAAGCATGACGTAATGGGGGGGTGTTATCTCTTTTGTCGAAAATCAGCCGTTTTTGCTCGAACATTAAATGCCTCCAAATGGTATTTAATTAACTTCCCGAGCCCCTGGAAGCATGAAAATCACTTTAAACATGCTAATTTTAGCCTTAACACTGATGATCCACCTACAAATGTGAACTGACGTTCAAAAATAAAACATTTGAAAACGGACCATTTTCCACATTTCTGAAGCATGACGTAATGGGGGGGGTGTTATCTCTTTTGTCGAAAATCAGCCGTTTTTGCTCGAACATTAAATGCCTCCAAATGGTATTTAATTAACTTCCCGAGCCCCTGGAAGCATGAAAATCACTTTAAACATGCTAATTTTAGCTCTAACACTGATGATCCACCTACAAATGTGAACTGACGTTCAAAAATAAAACATTTGAAAACGGACCATTTTCCACATTTCTGAAGCATGACGTAATGGGGGGGTGTTATCTCTTTTGTCGAAAATCAGCCGTTTTTGCTCGAACATTAAATGCCTCCAAATGGTATTTAATTAACTTCCCGGGGTGAAGAAACCCTTTTTGAGAACTCAGAGTGAGTAAATTGGCCATTTTCATGCACTTTTAACCATTCCATAAATCTTGTGTTTTGGGCCCCTGGAAGCATGAAAATCACTTTAAACATGCTAATTTTAGCTCTAACACTGATGATCCACCTACAAATGTGAACTGACGTTCAAAAATAAAACATTTGAAAATGGACCATTTTCCACATTTCTGAAGCATGACGTAATGGGGGGGGTGTTATCTCTTTTGTCGAAAATCAGCCGTTTTTGCTCGAACATTAAATGCCTCCAAATGGTATTTAATTAACTTCCCGAGCCCCTGGAAGCATGAAAATCACTTTAAACATGCTAATTTAAGCTCTAACACTGATGATCCACCTACAAATGTGAACTGACGTTCAAAAATAAAACATTTGAAAACTGACCATTTTCCACATTTCTGAAGCTTGACGTAATGGGGGGGTGTTATCTCTTTTGTCAAAAATCAGCCGTTTTTGCTCGAACATTAAATGCCTCCAAATGGTATTTAATTAACTTCCCGGGGTGAAGAAACCCTTTTTGAGAACTCAGAGTGAGTAAATTGGCAATTTTCATGCACTTTTAACCATTCCATAAATCTTGTGTTTTGGGCCCCTGGAAGCATGAAAATCACTTTAAACATGCTAATTTTAGCTCTAACACTGATGATCCACCTACAAATGTGAACTGACGTTCAAAAATAAAACATTTGAAAACGGACCATTTTCCACATTTCTGAAGCATGACGTAATGGGGGGGTGTTATCTCTTTTGTCGAAAATCAGCCGTTTTTGCTCGAACATTAAATGCCTCCAAATGGTATTTAATTAACTTCCCGAGCCCCTGGAAGCATGAAAATCACTTTAAACATGCTAATTTTAGCTCTAACACTGATGATCCACCTACAAATGTGAACTGACGTTCAAAAATAAAACATTTGAAAACGGACCATTTTCCACATTTCTGAAGCATGACGTAATGGGGGGGTGTTATCTCTTTTGTCGAAAATCAGCCGTTTTTGCTCGAACATTAAATGCCTCCAAATGGTATTTAATTAACTTCCCGAGCCCCTGGAAGCATGAAAATCACTTTAAACATGCTAATTTTAGCTCTAACACTGATGATCCACCTACAAATGTGAACTGACGTTCAAAAATAAAACATTTGAAAACGGACCATTTTCCACATTTCTGAAGCATGACGTAATGGGGGGGTGTTATCTCTTTTGTCGAAAATCAGCCGTTTTTGCTCGAACATTAAATGCCTCCAAATGGTATTTAATTAACTTCCCGGGGTGAAGAAACCCTTTTTGAGAACTCAGAGTGAGTAAATTGGCCATTTTCATGCACTTTTAACCATTCCATAAATCTTGTGTTTTGGGCCCCTGGAAGCATGAAAATCACTTTAAACATGCTAATTTTAGCTCTAACACTGATAATCCACCTACAAATGTGAACTGACGTTCAAAAATAAAACATTTGAAAATGGACCCTTTTCCACATTTCTGAAGCATGACGTAATGGGGGGGTGTTATCTCTTTTGTCGAAAATCAGCCGTTTTTGCTCGAACATTAAATGCCTCCAAATGGTATTTCATTAACTTCCCGAGCCCCTGGAAGCATGAAAATCACTTTAAAGATGCTAATTTAAGCTCTAACACTGATGATCCACCTACAAATGTGAACTGACGTTCAAAAATAAAACATTTGAAAACGGACCATTTTCCACATTTCTGAAGCATGACGTAATGGGGGGATGTTATCTCTTTTGTCGAAAATCAGCCGTTTTTGCTCGAACATTAAATGCCTCCAAATGGTATTTAATTAACTTCCCGGGGTGAAGAAACCCTTTTTGAGAACTCAGAGTGAGTAAATTGGCCATTTTCATGCACTTTTAACCATTCCATAAATCTTGTGTTTTGGGCCCCTGGAAGCATGAAAATCACTTTAAACATGCTAATTTTAGCTCTAACACTGATGATCCACCTACAAATGTGAACTGACGTTCAAAAATAAAACATTTGAAAACGGACCATTTTCCACATTTCTGAAGCATGACGTAATGGGGGGGTGTTATCTCTTTTGTCGAAAATCAGCCGTTTTTGCTCGAACATTAAATGCCTCCAAATGGTATTTAATTAACTTCCCGAGCCCCTGGAAGCATGAAAATCACTTTAAACATGCTAATTTTAGCTCTAACACTGATGATCCACCTACAAATGTGAACTGACGTTCAAAAATAAAACATTTGAAAACGGACCATTTTCCACATTTCTGAAGCATGACGTAATGGGGGGTGTTATCTCTTTTGTCGAAAATCAGCCGTTTTTGCTCGAACATTAAATGCCTCCAAATGATATTTAATTACCTTCCCGAGCCCCTGGAAGCATGAAAATCACTTTAAACATGCTAATTTTTGCTCTAACACTGATGATCCACCTACAAATGTGAACTGACGTTCAAAAATAAAACATTTGAAAACGGACCATTTTCCACATTTCTGAAGCATGACTTAATGGGGGGGTGTTATCTCTTTTGTCGAAAATCAGCCGTTTTTGCTCGAACATTAAATGCCTCCAAATGGTATTTAATTAACTTCCCGGGGTGAAGAAACCCTTTTTGAGAACTCAGAGTGAGTAAAATGGCCATTTTCATGCACTTTTAACCATTCCATAAATCTTGTGTTTTGGGCCCCTGGAAGCATGAAAATCACTTTAAACATGCTAATTTTAGCTCTAACACTGATGATCCACCTACAAATGTGAACTGACGTTCAAAAATAAAACATTTGAAAATGGACCATTTTCCACATTTCTGAAGCATGACGTAATTGGGGGGTGTTATCTCTTTTGTCGAAAATCAGCCGTTTTTGCTCGAACATTAAATGCCTAAAAATGGTATTTAATTAACTTCCCGAGCCCCTGGAAGCATGAAAATCACTTTAAACATGCTAATTTTAGCTCTAACACTGATGATCCACCTACAAATGTGAACTGACGTTCAAAAATAAAACATTTGAAAACGGACCATTTTCCACATTTCTGAAGCATGACGTAATGGGGGGGTGTTATCTCTTTTGTCGAAAATCAGCCGTTTTTGCTCGAACATTAAATGCCTCCAAATGGTATTTAATTAACTTCCCGGGGTGAAGAAACCCTTTTTGAGAACTCAGAGTGAGCAAATTGGCCATTTTCATGCACTTTTAACCATTCCATAAATCTTGTGTTTTGGGGCCCTGGAAGCATGAAAATCACTTTAAACATGCTAATTTTAGCTCTAACACTGATGATCCACCTACAAATGTGAACTGACGTTCAAAAATAAAACATTTGAAAACGGACCATTTTCCACATTTCTGAAGCATGACGTAATGGGGGGGTGTTATCTCTTTTGTCGAAAATCAGCCGTTTTTGCTCGAACATTAAATGCCTCCAAATGGTATTTAATTAACTTCCCGAGCCCCTGGAAGCATGAAAATCACTTTAAACATGCTAATTTTAGCCTTAACACTGATGATCCACCTACAAATGTGAACTGACGTTCAAAAATAAAACATTTGAAAACGGACCATTTTCCACATTTCTGAAGCATGACGTAATGGGGGGGGTGTTATCTCTTTTGTCGAAAATCAGCCGTTTTTGCTCGAACATTAAATGCCTCCAAATGGTATTTAATTAACTTCCCGGGGTGAAGAAACCCTTTTTGAGAACTCAGAGTGAGTAAATTGGCCATTTTCATGCACTTTTAACCATTCCATAAATCTTGTGTTTTGGGCCCCTGGAAGCATGAAAATCACTTTAAACATGCTAATTTTAGCTCTAACACTGATGATCCACCTACAAATGTGAACTGACGTTCAAAAATAAAACATTTGAAAACGGACCATTTTCCACATTTCTGAAGCATGACGTAATGGGGGGGTGTTATCTCTTTTGTCGAAAATCAGCCGTTTTTGCTCGAACATTAAATGCCTCCAAATGGTATTTAATTAACTTCCCGAGCCCCTGGAAGCATGAAAATCACTTTAAACATGCTAATTTTAGCTCTAACACTGATGATCCACCTACAAATGTGAACTGACGTTCAAAAATAAAACATTTGAAAACGGACCATTTTCCACATTTCTGAAGCATGACGTAATGGGGGGGTGTTATCTCTTTTGTCGAAAATCAGCCGTTTTTGCTCGAACATTAAATGCCTCCAAATGGTATTTAATTAACTTCCCGGGGTGAAGAAACCCTTTTTGAGAACTCAGAGTGAGTAAATTGGCCATTTTCATGCACTTTTAACCATTCCATAAATCTTGTGTTTTGGGCCCCTGGAAGCATGAAAATCACTTTAAACATGCTAATTTTAGCTCTAACACTGATGATCCACCTACAAATGTGAACTGACGTTCAAAAATAAAACATTTGAAAACGGACCATTTTCCACATTTCTGAAGCATGACGTAATGGTGGGGTGTTATCTCTTTTGTCGAAAATCAGCCGTTTTTGCTCGAACATTAAATGCCTCCAAATGGTATTTAATTAACTTCCCGGGGTGAAGAAACCCTTTTTGAGAACTCAGAGTGAGTAAATTGGCCATTTTCATGCACTTTTAACCATTCCATAAATCTTGTGTTTTGGGCACCTGGAAGCATGAAAATCACTTTAAACATGCTAATTTTAGCTCTAACACTGATGATCCACCTACAAATGTGAACTGACGTTCAAAAATAAAACATTTGAAAACGGACCATTTTCCACATTTCTGAAGCATGACGTAATGGGGGGGGGTGTTATCTCTTTTGTCGAAAATCAGCCGTTTTTGCTCGAACATTAAATGCCTCCAAATGGTATTTAATTAACCACTTGGACGCTATGGTGCCTCTGGTGCCTCAATGTAATTTCCATTGAAATCAATGGAAACTCCATGACGAGTTACCCTTGTCATTAGCGGCGAAGAGGTTAACTTCCCGAGCCCCTGGAAGCATGAAAATCACTTTAAACATGCTAATTTTAGCTCTAACACTGATGATCCACCTACAAATGTGAACTGACGTTCAAAAATAAAACATTTGAAAACGGACCATTTTCCACATTTCTGAAGCATGACGTAATGGGGGGTGTTATCTCTTTTGTCGAAAATCAGCCGTTTTTGCTCGAACATTAAATGCCTCCAAATGGTATTTAATTAACTTCCCGAGCCCCTGGAAGCATGAAAATCACTTTAAACATGCTAATTTTAGCTCTAACACTGATGATCCACCTACAAATGTGAACTGACGTTCAAAAATAAAACATTTGAAAACGGACCATTTTCCACATTTCTGAAGCATGACGTAATGGGGGGGGTGTTATCTCTTTTGTCGAAAATCAGCCGTTTTTGCTCGAACATTAAATGCCTCCAAATGGTATTTAATTAACTTCCCGAGCCCCTGGAAGCATGAAAATCACTTTAAACATGCTAATTTTAGCTCTAACACTGATGATCCACCTACAAATGTGAACTGACGTTCAAAAATAAAACATTTGAAAACGGACCATTTTCCACATTTCTGAAGCATGACGTAATGGGGGGGTGTTATCTCTTTTGTCGAAAATCAGTCGTTTTTGCTCGAACATTAAATGCCTCCAAATGGTATTTATTTCACTTCCCGGGGTGAAGAAACCCTTTTTGAGAACTCAGAGTGAGTAAATTGGCCATTTTCATGCACTTTTACCCATTCCATTAATCTTGTGTTTTGGGCCCCTGGAAGCATGAAAATCACTTTAAACATGCTAATTTTAGCTCTAACACTGATGATCCACCTACAAATGTGAACTGACGTTCAAAAATAAAACATTTGAAAACGGACCATTTTCCACATTTCTGAAGCATGACGTAATGGGTGGGTGTTATCTCTTTTGTCGAAAATCAGCCGTTTTTGCTCGAACATTAAATGCCTCCAAATGGTATTTATTTCACTTCCCGGGGTGAAGAAACCCTTTTTGAGAACTCAGAGTGAGTAAATTGGCCATTTTCATGCACTTTTAACCATTCCATTAATCTTGTGTTTTGGGCCCCTGGAAGCATGAAAATCACTTTAAACATGCTAATTTTAGCTCTGACACTGATGATCCACCTACAAATGTGAACTGACGTTCAAAAATAAAACATTTGAAAACGGACCATTTTCCACATTTCTGAAGCATGACGTAATGGAGGGGTGTTATCTCTTTTGTCGAAAATCAGCCGTTTTTGCTCGAACATTAAATGCCTCCAAATGGTATTTAATTAACTTCCCGTGGTGAAGAAACCCTTTTTGAGAACTCAGAGTGAGTAAATTGGCCATTTTCATGCACTTTTAACCATTCCATAAATCTTGTGTTTTGGGCCCCTGGAAGCATGAAAATCACTTTAAACATGCTAATTTTAGCTCTAACACTGATGATCCACCTACAAATGTGAACTGACGTTCAAAAATAAAACATTTGAAAACGGACCATTTTCCACATTTCTGAAGCATGACGTAATGGGGGGGTGTTATCTCTTTTGTCGAAAATCAGCCGTTTTTGCTCGAACATTAAATGCCTCCAAATGGTATTTAATTAACTTCCCGGGGTGAAGAAACCCTTTTTGAGAACTCAGAGTGAGTAAATTGGCCATTTTCATGCACTGTTAACCATTCCATAAATCTTGTGTTTTGGGCCCCTGGAAGCATGAAAATCACTTTAAACATGCTAATTTTAGCTCTAACACTGATGATCCACCTACAAATGTGAACTGACGTTCAAAAATAAAACATTTGAAAACGGACCATTTTCCACATTTCTGAAGCATGACGTAATGGGGGGGTGTTATCTCTTTTGTCGAAAATCAGCCGTTTTTGCTCGAACATTAAATGCCTCCAAATGGTATTTAATTAACTTCCCGAGCCCCTGGAAGCATGAAAATCACTTTAAACATGCTAATTTTAGCTCTAACACTGATGATCCACCTACAAATGTGAACTGACGTTCAAAAATAAAACATTTGAAAACGGACCATTTTCCACATTTCTGAAGCATGACGTAATGGGGGGGTGTTATCTCTTTTGTCGAAAATCAGCCGTTTTTGCTCGAACATTAAATGCCTCCAAATGGTATTTATTTCACTTCCCGAGCCCCTGGAAGCATGAAAATCACTTTAAACATGCTAATTTTAGCTCTAACACTGATGATCCACCTACAAATGTGAACTGACGTTCAAAAATAAAACATTTGAAAACGGACCATTTTCCACATTTCTGAAGCATGACGTAATGGGGGGGTGTTATCTCTTTTGTCGAAAATCAGCCGTTTTTGCTCGAACATTAAATGCCTCCAAATGGTATTTAATTAACTTCCCGAGCCCCTGAAAGCATGAAAATCACTTTAAACATGCTAATTTTAGCTCTAACACTGATGATCCACCTACAAATGTGAACTGACGTTCAAAAATAAAACATTTGAAAACGGACCATTTTCCACATTTCTGAAGCATGACGTAATGGGGGGGTGTTATCTCTTTTGTCGAAAATCAGCCGTTTTTGCTCGAACATTAAATGCCTCCAAATGGTATTTAATTAACTTCCCGGGGTGAAGAAACCCTTTTTGAGAACTCAGAGTGAGTAAATTGGCCATTTTCATGCACTTTTAACCATTCCATAAATCTTGTGTTTTGGGCCCCTGGAAGCATGAAAATCACTTTAAACATGCTAATTTTAGCTCTAACACTGATGATCCACCTACAAATGTGAACTGACGTTCAAAAATAAAACATTTGAAAACGGACCATTTTCCACATTTCTGAAGCATGACGTAATGGGGGGGTGTTATCTCTTTTGTCGAAAATCAGCCGTTTTTGCTCGAACATTAAATGCCTCCAAATGGTATTTAATTAACTTCCCGAGCCCCTGGAAGCATGAAAATCATTTTAAACATGCTAATTTTAGCTCTAACACTGATGATCCACCTACAAATGTGAACTGACGTTCAAAAATAAAACATTTGAAAACGGACCATTTTCCACATTTCTGAAGCATGACGTAATGGGGGGGTGTTATCTCTTTTGTCGAAAATCAGCCGTTTTTGCTCGAACATTAAATGCCTCCAAATGGTATTTAATTAACTTCCCGGGGTGAAGAAACCCTTTTTGAGAACTCAGAGTGAGTAAATTGGCCATTTTCATGCACTTTTAACCATTCCATAAATCTTGTGTTTTGGTCCCCTGGAAGCATGAAAATCACTTTAAACATGCTAATTTTAGCTCTAACACTGATGATCCACCTACAAATGTGAACTGACGTTCAAAAATAAAACATTTGTACACGGACCATTTTCCACATTTCTGAAGCATGACGTAATGGGGGGATGTTATCTCTTTTGTCAAAAATCAGCCGTTTTTGCTCGAACATTAAATGCCTCCAAATGGTATTTAATTAACTTCCCGAGCCCCTGGAAGCATGAATATCACTTTAAACATGCTAATTTTAGCTCTAACACTGATGATCCACCTACAAATGTGAACTGACGTTCAAAAATAAAACAATTGAAAACGGACCATTTTCCACATTTCTGAAGCATGACGTAATGGGGGGGTGTTATCTCTTTTGTCGAAAATCAGCCGTTTTTGCTCAAACATTAAATGCCTCCAAATGGTATTTAATTAACTTCCCGGGGTGAAGAAACCCTTTTTGAGAACTCAGAGTGAGTAAATTGGCCATTTTCATGCACTTTTAACCATTCCATAAATCTTGTGTTTTGGGCCCCTGGAAGCTCGAAAATCACTTTAAACATGCTAATTTTAGCTCTAACACTGATGATCCACCTACAAATGTGAACTGACGTTCAAAAATAAAACATTTGAAAACGGACCATTTTCCACATTTCTGAAGCATGACGTAATGGGGGGGTGTTATCTCTTTTGTCGAAAATCAGCCGTTTTTGCTCGAACATTAAATGCCTCCAAATGGTATTTAATTAACTTCCCGAGCCCCTGGAAGCATGAAAATCACTTTAAACATGCTAATTTTAGCTCTAACACTGATGATCCACCTACAAATGTGAACTGACGTTCAAAAATAAAACATTTGAAAACGGACCATTTTCCACATTTCTGAAGCATGACGTAATGGGGGGGTGTTATCTCTTTTGTCGAAAATCAGCCGTTTTTGCTCGAACATTAAATGCCTCCAAATGGTATTTAATTAACTTCCCGAGCCCCTGGAAGCATGAAAATCACTTTAAACATGCTAATTTTAGCTCTAACACTGATGATCCACCTACAAATGTGAACTGACGTTCAAAAATAAAACATTTGAAAACGGACCATTTTCCACATTTCTGAAGCATGACGTAATGGGGGGGTGTTATCTCTTTTGTCGAAAATCAGCCGTTTTTGCTCGAACATTAAATGCCTCCAAATGGTATTTAATTAACTTCCCGGGGTGAAGAAACCCTTTTTGAGAACTCAGAGTGAGTAAATTGGCCATTTTCATGCACTTTTAACCATTCCATAAATCTTGTGTTTTGGGCCCCTGGAAGCATGAAAATCACTTTAAACATGCTAATTTTAGCTCTTACACTGATGATCCACCTACAAATGTGAACTGACGTTCAAAAATAAAACATTTGAAAACAGACCATTTTCCACATTTCTGAAGCATGACGTAATGGGGGGGTGTTATCTCTTTTGTCGAAAATCAGCCGTTTTTGCTCGAACATTAAATGCCTCCAAATGGTATTTATTTCACTTCCCGAGCCCCTGGAAGCATGAAAATCACTTTAAACATGCTAATTTTAGCTCTAACACTGATGATCCACCTACAAATGTGAACTGACGTTCAAAAATAAAACATTTGAAAACGGACCATTTTCCACATTTCTGAAGCATGACGTAATGGGGGGGTGTTATCTCTTTTGTCGAAAATCAGCCGTTTTTGCTCGAACATTAAATGCCTCCAAATGGTATTTATTTCACTTCCCGGGGTGAAGAAACCCTTTTTGAGAACTCAGAGTGATTAAATTGGCCATTTTCATGCACTTTTAACCATTCCATTAATCTTGTGTTTTGGGCCCCTGGAAGCATGAAAATCACTTTAAACATGCTAATTTTAGCTCTAACACTGATGATCCACCTACAAATGTGAACTGACGTTCAAAAATAAAACATTTGAAAACGGACCATTTTCCACATTTCTGAAGCATGACGTAATGGGGGGGTGTTATCTCTTTTGTCGAAAATCAGCCGTTTTTGCTCGAACATTAAATGCCTCCAAATGGTATTTAATTAACTTCCCGAGCCCCTGGAAGCATGAAAATCACTTTAAACATGCTAATTTTAGCTCTAACACTGATGATCCACCTACAAATGTGAACTGACGTTCAAAAATAAAACATTTGAAAACGGACCATTTTCCACATTTCTGAAGCATGACGTAATGGGGGGTGTTATCTCTTTTGTCGAAAATCAGCCGTTTTTGCTCGAACATTAAATGCCTCCAAATGGTATTTAATTAACTTCCCGAGCCCCTGGAAGCATGAAAATCACTTTAAACATGCTAATTTTAGCTCTAACACTGATGATCCACCTACAAATGTGAACTGACGTTCAAAAATAAAACATTTGAAAACGGACCATTTTCCACATTTCTGAAGCATGACGTAATGGGGGGGGTGTTATCTCTTTTGTCGAAAATCAGCCGTTTTTGCTCGAACATTAAATGCCTCCAAATGGTATTTAATTAACTTCCCGAGCCCCTGGAAGCATGAAAATCACTTTAAACATGCTAATTTTAGCTCTAACACTGATGATCCACCTACAAATGTGAACTGACGTTCAAAAATAAAACATTTGAAAACGGACCATTTTCCACATTTCTGAAGCATGACGTAATGGGGGGGTGTTATCTCTTTTGTCGAAAATCAGTCGTTTTTGCTCGAACATTAAATGCCTCCAAATGGTATTTATTTCACTTCCCGGGGTGAAGAAACCCTTTTTGAGAACTCAGAGTGAGTAAATTGGCCATTTTCATGCACTTTTACCCATTCCATTAATCTTGTGTTTTGGGCCCCTGGAAGCATGAAAATCACTTTAAACATGCTAATTTTAGCTCTAACACTGATGATCCACCTACAAATGTGAACTGACGTTCAAAAATAAAACATTTGAAAACGGACCATTTTCCACATTTCTGAAGCATGACGTAATGGGTGGGTGTTATCTCTTTTGTCGAAAATCAGCCGTTTTTGCTCGAACATTAAATGCCTCCAAATGGTATTTATTTCACTTCCCGGGGTGAAGAAACCCTTTTTGAGAACTCAGAGTGAGTAAATTGGCCATTTTCATGCACTTTTAACCATTCCATTAATCTTGTGTTTTGGGCCCCTGGAAGCATGAAAATCACTTTAAACATGCTAATTTTAGCTCTGACACTGATGATCCACCTACAAATGTGAACTGACGTTCAAAAATAAAACATTTGAAAACGGACCATTTTCCACATTTCTGAAGCATGACGTAATGGAGGGGTGTTATCTCTTTTGTCGAAAATCAGCCGTTTTTGCTCGAACATTAAATGCCTCCAAATGGTATTTAATTAACTTCCCGTGGTGAAGAAACCCTTTTTGAGAACTCAGAGTGAGTAAATTGGCCATTTTCATGCACTTTTAACCATTCCATAAATCTTGTGTTTTGGGCCCCTGGAAGCATGAAAATCACTTTAAACATGCTAATTTTAGCTCTAACACTGATGATCCACCTACAAATGTGAACTGACGTTCAAAAATAAAACATTTGAAAACGGACCATTTTCCACATTTCTGAAGCATGACGTAATGGGGGGGTGTTATCTCTTTTGTCGAAAATCAGCCGTTTTTGCTCGAACATTAAATGCCTCCAAATGGTATTTAATTAACTTCCCGGGGTGAAGAAACCCTTTTTGAGAACTCAGAGTGAGTAAATTGGCCATTTTCATGCACTGTTAACCATTCCATAAATCTTGTGTTTTGGGCCCCTGGAAGCATGAAAATCACTTTAAACATGCTAATTTTAGCTCTAACACTGATGATCCACCTACAAATGTGAACTGACGTTCAAAAATAAAACATTTGAAAACGGACCATTTTCCACATTTCTGAAGCATGACGTAATGGGGGGGTGTTATCTCTTTTGTCGAAAATCAGCCGTTTTTGCTCGAACATTAAATGCCTCCAAATGGTATTTAATTAACTTCCCGAGCCCCTGGAAGCATGAAAATCACTTTAAACATGCTAATTTTAGCTCTAACACTGATGATCCACCTACAAATGTGAACTGACGTTCAAAAATAAAACATTTGAAAACGGACCATTTTCCACATTTCTGAAGCATGACGTAATGGGGGGGTGTTATCTCTTTTGTCGAAAATCAGCCGTTTTTGCTCGAACATTAAATGCCTCCAAATGGTATTTATTTCACTTCCCGAGCCCCTGGAAGCATGAAAATCACTTTAAACATGCTAATTTTAGCTCTAACACTGATGATCCACCTACAAATGTGAACTGACGTTCAAAAATAAAACATTTGAAAACGGACCATTTTCCACATTTCTGAAGCATGACGTAATGGGGGGGTGTTATCTCTTTTGTCGAAAATCAGCTGTTTTTGCTCGAACATTAAATGCCTCCAAATGGTATTTAATTAACTTCCCGAGCCCCTGAAAGCATGAAAATCACTTTAAACATGCTAATTTTAGCTCTAACACTGATGATCCACCTACAAATGTGAACTGACGTTCAAAAATAAAACATTTGAAAACGGACCATTTTCCACATTTCTGAAGCATGACGTAATGGGGGGGTGTTATCTCTTTTGTCGAAAATCAGCCGTTTTTGCTCGAACATTAAATGCCTCCAAATGGTATTTAATTAACTTCCCGGGGTGAAGAAACCCTTTTTGAGAACTCAGAGTGAGTAAATTGGCCATTTTCATGCACTTTTAACCATTCCATAAATCTTGTGTTTTGGGCCCCTGGAAGCATGAAAATCACTTTAAACATGCTAATTTTAGCTCTAACACTGATGATCCACCTACAAATGTGAACTGACGTTCAAAAATAAAACATTTGAAAACGGACCATTTTCCACATTTCTGAAGCATGACGTAATGGGGGGGTGTTATCTCTTTTGTCGAAAATCAGCCGTTTTTGCTCGAACATTAAATGCCTCCAAATGGTATTTAATTAACTTCCCGAGCCCCTGGAAGCATGAAAATCATTTTAAACATGCTAATTTTAGCTCTAACACTGATGATCCACCTACAAATGTGAACTGACGTTCAAAAATAAAACATTTGAAAACGGACCATTTTCCACATTTCTGAAGCATGACGTAATGGGGGGGTGTTATCTCTTTTGTCGAAAATCAGCCGTTTTTGCTCGAACATTAAATGCCTCCAAATGGTATTTAATTAACTTCCCGGGGTGAAGAAACCCTTTTTGAGAACTCAGAGTGAGTAAATTGGCCATTTTCATGCACTTTTAACCATTCCATAAATCTTGTGTTTTGGTCCCCTGGAAGCATGAAAATCACTTTAAACATGCTAATTTTAGCTCTAACACTGATGATCCACCTACAAATGTGAACTGACGTTCAAAAATAAAACATTTGTACACGGACCATTTTCCACATTTCTGAAGCATGACGTAATGGGGGGATGTTATCTCTTTTGTCAAAAATCAGCCGTTTTTGCTCGAACATTAAATGCCTCCAAATGGTATTTAATTAACTTCCCGAGCCCCTGGAAGCATGAATATCACTTTAAACATGCTAATTTTAGCTCTAACACTGATGATCCACCTACAAATGTGAACTGACGTTCAAAAATAAAACAATTGAAAACGGACCATTTTCCACATTTCTGAAGCATGACGTAATGGGGGGGTGTTATCTCTTTTGTCGAAAATCAGCCGTTTTTGCTCAAACATTAAATGCCTCCAAATGGTATTTAATTAACTTCCCGGGGTGAAGAAACCCTTTTTGAGAACTCAGAGTGAGTAAATTGGCCATTTTCATGCACTTTTAACCATTCCATAAATCTTGTGTTTTGGGCCCCTGGAAGCTCGAAAATCACTTTAAACATGCTAATTTTAGCTCTAACACTGATGATCCACCTACAAATGTGAACTGACGTTCAAAAATAAAACATTTGAAAACGGACCATTTTCCACATTTCTGAAGCATGACGTAATGGGGGGGTGTTATCTCTTTTGTCGAAAATCAGCCGTTTTTGCTCGAACATTAAATGCCTCCAAATGGTATTTAATTAACTTCCCGAGCCCCTGGAAGCATGAAAATCACTTTAAACATGCTAATTTTAGCTCTAACACTGATGATCCACCTACAAATGTGAACTGACGTTCAAAAATAAAACATTTGAAAACGGACCATTTTCCACATTTCTGAAGCATGACGTAATGGGGGGGTGTTATCTCTTTTGTCGAAAATCAGCCGTTTTTGCTCGAACATTAAATGCCTCCAAATGGTATTTAATTAACTTCCCGAGCCCCTGGAAGCATGAAAATCACTTTAAACATGCTAATTTTAGCTCTAACACTGATGATCCACCTACAAATGTGAACTGACGTTCAAAAATAAAACATTTGAAAACGGACCATTTTCCACATTTCTGAAGCATGACGTAATGGGGGGGTGTTATCTCTTTTGTCGAAAATCAGCCGTTTTTGCTCGAACATTAAATGCCTCCAAATGGTATTTAATTAACTTCCCGGGGTGAAGAAACCCTTTTTGAGAACTCAGAGTGAGTAAATTGGCCATTTTCATGCACTTTTAACCATTCCATAAATCTTGTGTTTTGGGCCCCTGGAAGCATGAAAATCACTTTAAACATGCTAATTTTAGCTCTTACACTGATGATCCACCTACAAATGTGAACTGACGTTCAAAAATAAAACATTTGAAAACAGACCATTTTCCACATTTCTGAAGCATGACGTAATGGGGGGGTGTTATCTCTTTTGTCGAAAATCAGCCGTTTTTGCTCGAACATTAAATGCCTCCAAATGGTATTTATTTCACTTCCCGGGCGGAAGAAACCCTTTTTGAGAACTCAGAGTGAGTAAATTGGCCATTTTCATGCACTTTTAACCATTCCATTAATCTTGTGTTTTGGGCCCCTTGAAGCATGAAAATCACTTTAAACATGCTAATTTTAGCTCTAACACTGATGATCCACCTACAAATGTGAACTGACGTTCAAAAATAGAACATTTGAAAACGGACCATTTTCCACATTTCTGAAGCATGATGTAATGGGGGGGTGTTATCTCTTTTGTCGAAAATCTGCCGTTTTTGCTCGAACATTAAATGCCTCCAAATGGTATTTAATTAACTTCCCGAGCCCCTGGAAGCATGAAAATCACTTTAAACATGCTAATTTTAGCTCTAACACTGATGATCCACCTACAAATGTAAACTGACGTTCAAAAATAAAACATTTGAAAACGGACCATTTTCCACATTTCTGAAGCATGACGTAATGGGGGGGTGTTATCTCTTTTGTCGAAAATCAGCCGTTTTTGCTCGAACATTAAATGCCTCCAAATGGTATTTATTTCACTTCCCGGGGTGAAGAAACCCTTTTTGAGAACTCAGAGTGAGTAAATTGGCCATTTTCATGCACTTTTAACCATTCCATAAATCTTGTGTTTTGGGCCCCTGGAAGCATGAAAATCACTTTAAGCATGCTAATTTTAGCTCTAACACTGATGATCCACCTACAAATGTGAACTGACGTTCAAAAATAAAACATTTGAAAACGGACCATTTTCCACATTTCTGAAGCATGACGTAATGGGGGGGTGTTATCTCTTTTGTCGAAAATCAGCCGTTTTTGCTCGAACATTAAATGCCTCCAAATGGTATTTAATTAACTTCCCGAGCCCCTGGAAGCATGAAAATCACTTTAAACATGCTAATTTTAGCTCTAACACTGATGATCCACCTACAAATGTGAACTGACGTTCAAAAATAAAACATTTGAAAACGGACCATTTTCCACATTTCTGAAGCATGACGTAATGGGGGGGTGTTATCTCTTTTGTCGAAAATCAGCCGTTTTTGCTCGAACATTAAATGCCTCCAAATGGTATTTAATTAACTTCCCGGGGTGAAGAAACCCTTTTTGAGAACTCAGAGTGAGTAAATTGGCCATTTTCATGCACTTTTAACCATTCCATAAATCTTGTGTTTTGGGCCCCTGGAAGCATGAAAATCACTTTAAACATGCTAATTTTAGCTCTAACACTGATGATCCACCTACAAATGTGAACTGACGTTCAAAAATAAAACATTTGAAAACGGACCATTTTCCACATTTCTGAAGCATGACGTAATGGGGGGGTGTTATCTCTTTTGTCGAAAATCAGCCGTTTTTGCTCGAACATTAAATGCCTCCAACTGGTATTTAATTAACTTCCCGAGCCCCTGGAAGCATGAAAATCACTTTAAACATGCTAATTTTAGCTCTAACACTGATGATCCACCTACAAATGTGAACTGACGTTCAAAAATAAAACATTTGAAAACGGACCATTTTCCACATTTCTGAAGCATGACGTAATGGGGGGGTGTTATCTCTTTTGTCGAAAATCAGCCGTTTTTGCTCGAACATTAAATGCCTCCAAATGGTATTTATTTCACTTCCCGGGGTGAAGAAACCCTTTTTGAGAACTCAGAGTGAGTAAATTGGCCATTTTCATGCACTTTTAACCATTCCATAAATCTTGTGTTTTGGGCCCCTGGAAGCATGAAAATCACTTTAAACATGCTAATTTTAGCTCTAACACTGATGATCCACCTACAAATGTGAACTGACGTTCAAAAATAAAACATTTGAAAACGGACCATTTTCCACATTTCTGAAGCATGACGTAATGGGGGGGTGTTATCTCTTTTGTCGAAAATCAGCCGTTTTTGCTCGAACATTAAATGCCTCCAACTGGTATTTAATTAACTTCCCGAGCCCCTGGAAGCATGAAAATCACTTTAAACATGCTAATTTTAGCTCTAACACTGATGATCCACCTACAAATGTGAACTGACGTTCAAAAATAAAACATTTGAAAACGGACCATTTTCCACATTTCTGAAGCATGACGTAATGGGGGGGTGTTATCTCTTTTGTCGAAAATCAGCCGTTTTTGCTCGAACATTAAATGCCTCCAAATGGTATTTATTTCACTTCCCAGGGTGAAGAAACCCTTTTTGAGAACTCAGAGTGAGTAAATTGGCCATTTTCATGCACTTTTAACCATTCCATAAATCTTGTGTTTTGGGCCCCTGGAAGCATGAAAATCACTTTAAACATGCTAATTTTAGCTCTAACACTGATGATCCACCTACAAATGTGAACTGACGTTCAAAAATAAAACATTTGAAAACGGACCATTTTCCACATTTCTGAAGGATGACGTAATGGGGGGGTGTTATCTCTTTTGTCGAAAATCAGCCGTTTTTGCTCGAACATTAAATGCCTCCAAATGGTATTTAATTAACTTCCCGAGCCCCTGGAAGCATGAAAATCACTTTAAACATGCTAATTTTAGCTCTAACACTGATGATCCACCTACAAATGTGAACTGACGTTCAAAAATAAAACATTTGAAAACGGACCATTTTCCACATTTCTGAAGCATGACGTAATGGGGGGGTGTTATCTCTTTTGTCGAAAATCAGCCGTTTTTGCTCGAACATTAAATGCCTCCAAATGGTATTTAATTAACTTCCCGGGGTGAAGAAACCCTTTTTGAGAACTCAGAGTGAGTAAATTGGCCATTTTCATGCACTTTTAACCATTCCATAAATCTTGTGTTTTTGGCCCCTGGAAGCATGAAAATCACTTTAAACATGCTAATTTTAGCTCTAACACTGATGATCCACCTACAAATGTGAACTGACGTTCAAAAATAAAACATTTGAAAACGGACCATTTTCCACATTTCTGAAGCATGACGTAATGGGGGGTGTTATCCCTTTTGTCGAAAATCAGCCGTTTTTGCTCGAACATTAAATGCCTCCAAATGGTATTTATTTCACTTCCCGGGGTGAAGAAACCCTTTTTGAGAACTCAGAGTGAGTAAATTGGCCATTTTCATGCACTTTTAACCATTCCATTATTCTTGTGTTTTGGGCCCCTGGAAGCATGAAAATCACTTTAAACATGCTAATTTTAGCTCTAACACTGATGATCCACCTACAAATGTGAACTGACGTTCAAAAATAAAACATTTGAAAACGGACCATTTTCCACATTTCTGAAGCATGACGTAATGGGGGGGTGTTATCTCTTTTGTCAAAAATCAGCCGTTTTTGCTCGAACATTAAATGCCTCCAAATGGTATTTATTTCACTTCCCGAGCCCCTGGAAGCATGAAAATCACTTTAAACATGCTAATTTTAGCTCTAACACTGATGATCCACCTACAAATGTGAACTGACGTTCAAAAATAAAACATTTGAAAACGGACCATTTTCCACATTTCTGAAGCATGACGTAATGGGGGGGTGTTATCTCTTTTGTCGAAAATCAGCCGTTTTTGCTCGAACATTAAATGCCTCCAAATGGTATTTAATTAACTTCCCGAGCCCCTGGAAGCATGAAAATCACTTTAAACATGCTAATTTTAGCTCTAACACTGATGATCCACCTACAAAGGTGAACTGACGTTCAAAAATAAAACATTTGAAAACGGACCATTTTCCACATTTCTGAAGCATGACGTAATGGGGGGGTGTTATCTCTTTTGTCGAAAATCAGCCGTTTTTGCTCGAACATTAAATGCCTCCAAATGGTATTTAATTAACTTCCCGGGGTGAAGAAACCCTTTTTGAGAACTCAGAGTGAGTAAATTGGCCATTTTCATGCACTTTTAACCATTCCATAAATCTTGTGTTTTGGGCCCCTGGAAGCATGAAAATCACTTTAAACATGCTAATTTTCGCTCTAACACTGATGATCCACCTACAAATGTGAACTGACGTTCAAAAATAAAACATTTGAAAACGGACCATTTTCCACATTTCTGAAGCATGACGTAATGGGGGGGTGTTATCTCTTTTGTCGAAAATCAGCCGTTTTTGCTCGAACATTAAATGCCTCCAAATGGTATTTATTTCACTTCCCGGGGTGAAGAAACCCTTTTTGAGAACTCAGAGTGAGTAAATTGGCCATTTTCATGCACTTTTAACCATTCCATTAATCTTGTGTTTTGGGCCCCTGGAAGCATGAAAATCACTTTAAACATGCTAATTTTAGCTCTAACACTGATGATCCACCTACAAATGTGAACTGACGTTCAAAAATAAAACATTTGAAAACGGACCATTTTCCACATTTCTGAAGCATGACGTAATGGGGGAGTGTTATCTCTTTTGTCGAAAATCAGCCGTTTTTGCTCGAACATTAGATGCCTCCAAATGGTATTTAATTAACTTCCCGAGCCCCTGGAAGCATGAAAATCACTTTAAACATGCTAATTTTAGCTCTAACACTGATGATCCACCTACAAATGTGAACTGACGTTCAAAAATAAAACATTTGAAAACGGACCATTTTCCACATTTCTGAAGCATGACGTAATGGGGGGGGTGTTATCTCTTTTGTCGAAAATCAGCCGTTTTTGCTCGAACAATAAATGCCTCCAAATGGTATTTAATTAACTTCCCGAGCCCCTGGAAGCATGAAAATCACTTTAAACATGCTAATTTTAGCTCTAACACTGATGATCCACCTACAAATGTGAACTGACGTTCAAAAATAAAACATTTGAAAACGGACCATTTTCCACATTTCTGAAGCATGACGTAATGGGGGGGTGTTATCTCTTTTGTCGAAAATCAGCCGTTTTTGCTCGAACATTAAATGCCTCCAAATGGTATTTATTTCACTTCCCGGGGTGAAGAAACCCTTTTTGAGAACTCAGAGTGAGTAAATTGGCCATTTTCATGCACTTTTAACCATTCCATAAATCTTGTGTTTTGGGCCCCTGGAAGCATGAAAATCACTTTAAACATGCTAATTTTAGCTCTAACACTGATGATCCACCTACAAATGTGAACTGACGTTCAAAAATAAAACATTTGAAAACGGACCATTTTCCACATTTCTGAAGCATGACGTAATGGGGGGGTGTTATCTCTTTTGTCGAAAATCAGCCGTTTTTGCTCGAACATTAAATGCCTCCAAATGGTATTTATTTCACTTCCCGGGGTGAAGAAACCCTTTTTGAGAACTCAGAGTGAGTAAATTGGCCATTTTCATGCACTTTTAACCATTCCATTAATCTTGTGTTTTGGGCCCCTGGAAGCATGAAAATCACTTTAAACATGCTAATTTTAGCTCTAACACTGATGATCCACCTACAAATGTGAACTGACGTTCAAAAATAAAACATTTGAAAACGGACCATTTTCCACATTTCTGAAGCATGACGTAATGGGGGGGTGTTATCTCTTTTGTCGAAAATCAGCCGTTTTTGCTCGAACATTAGATGCCTCCAAATGGTATTTAATTAACTTCCCGAGCCCCTGGAAGCATGAAAATCACTTTAAACATGCTAATTTTAGCTCTAACACTGATGATCCACCTACAAATGTGAACTGACGTTCAAAAATAAAACATTTGAAAACGGACCATTTTCCACATTTCTGAAGCATGAAGTAATGGGGGGGGTGTTATCTCTTTTGTCGAAAATCAGCCGTTTTTGCTCGAACAATAAATGCCTCCAAATGGTATTTAATTAACTTCCCGAGCCCCTGGAAGCATGAAAATCACTTTAAACATGCTAATTTTAGCTCTAACACTGATGATCCACCTACAAATGTGAACTGACGTTCAAAAATAAAACATTTGAAAACGGACCATTTTTCACATTTCTGAAGCATGACGTAATGGGGGGGTGTTATCTCTTTTGTCGAAAATCAGCCGTTTTTGCTCGAACATTAAATGCCTCCAAATGGTATTTATTTCACTTCCCGGGGTGAAGAAACCCTTTTTGAGAACTCAGAGTGAGTAAATTGGCCATTTTCATGCACTTTTAACCATTCCATAAATCTTGTGTTGTGGGCCCCTGGAAGCATGAAAATCACTTTAAACATGCTAATTTTAGCTCTAACACTGATGATCCACCTACAAATGTGAACTGACGTTCAAAAATAAAACATTTGAAAACGGACCATTTTCCACATTTCTGAAGCATGACGTAATGGGGGGGTGTTATCTCTTTTGTCGAAAATCAGCCGTTTTTGCTCGAACATTAAATGCCTCCAAATGGTATTTAATTAACTTCCCGAGCCCCTGAAAGCATGAAAATCACTTTAAACATGCTAATTTTAGCGCTAACACTGATGATCCACCTACAAATGTGAACTGACGTTCAAAAATAAAACATTTGAAAACTGACCATTTTCCACATTTCTGAAGCATGACGTAATGGGGGGGTGTTATCTCTTTTGTCGAAAATCAGCCGTTTTTGCTCGAACATTAAATGCCTCCAAATGGTATTTAATTAACTTCCCGGGGTGAAGAAACCCTTTTTGAGAACTCAGAGTGAGTAAATTGGCCATTTTCATGCACTTTTAACCATTCCATAAATCTTGTGTTTTGGGCCCCTGGAAGCATGAAAATCACTTTAAACATGCTAATTTTAGCTCTAACACTGATGATCCACCTACAAATGTGAACTGACGTTCAAAAATAAAACATTTGAAAACGGACCATTTTCCACATTTCTGAAGCATGACGTAATGGGGGGGTGTTATCTCTTTTGTCGAAAATCAGCCGTTTTTGCTCGAACATTAAATGCCTCCAACTGGTATTTAATTAACTTCCCGAGCCCCTGGAAGCATGAAAATCACTTTAAACATGCTAATTTTAGCTCTAACACTGATGATCCACCTACAAATGTGAACTGACGTTCAAAAATAAAACATTTGAAAACGGACCATTTTCCACATTTCTGAAGCATGACGTAATGGGGGGGTGTTATCTCTTTTGTCGAAAATCAGCCGTTTTTGCTCGAACATTAAATGCCTCCAAATGGTATTTAATTAACTTCCCGAGCCCCTGGAAGCATGAAAATCACTTTAAACATGCTAATTTTAGCTCTAACACTGATGATCCACCTACAAATGTGAACTGACGTTCAAAAATAAAACATTTGAAAACAGACCATTTTCCACATTTCTGAAGCATGACGTAATGGGGGGTGTTATCTCTTTTGTCGAAAATCAGCCGTTTTTGCTCGAACATTAAATGCCTCCAAATGGTATTTATTTCACTTCCCGGGGTGAAGAAACCCTTTTTGAGAACTCAGAGTGAGTAAATTGGCCATTTTCATGCACTTTTAACCATTCCATTAATCTTGTGTTTTGGGCCCCTGGAAGCATGAAAATCACTTTAAACATGCTAATTTTAGCTCTAACACTGATGATCCACCTACAAATGTGAACTGACGTTCAAAAATAAAACATTTGAAAACGGACCATTTTCCACATTTCTGAAGCATGACGTAATGGGGGGGTGTTATCTCTTTTGTCGAAAATCAGCCGTTTTTGCTCGAACATTAGATGCCTCCAAATGGTATTTAATTAACTTCCCGAGCCCCTGGAAGCATGAAAATCACTTTAAACATGCTAATTTTAGCTCTAACACTGATGATCCACCTACAAATGTGAACTGACGTTCAAAAATAAAACATTTGAAAACGGACCATTTTCCACATTTCTCAAGCATGACGTAATGGGGGGGGTGTTATCTCTTTTGTCGAAAATCAGCCGTTTTTGCTCGAACAATAAATGCCTCCAAATGGTATTTAATTAACTTCCCGAGCCCCTGGAAGCATGAAAATCACTTTAAACATGCTAATTTTAGCTCTAACACTGATGATCCACCTACAAATGTGAACTGACGTTCAAAAATAAAACATTTGAAAACGGACCATTTTCCACATTTCTGAAGCATGACGTAATGGGGGGGTGTTATCTCTTTTGTCGAAAATCAGCCGTTTTTGCTCGAACATTAAATGCCTCCAAATGGTATTTATTTCACTTCCCGGGGTGAAGAAACCCTTTTTGAGAACTCAGAGTGAGTAAATTGGCCATTTTCATGCACTTTTAACCATTCCATAAATCTTGTGTTTTGGGCCCCTGGAAGCATGAAAATCACTTTAAACATGCTAATTTTAGCTCTAACACTGATGATCCACCTACAAATGTGAACTGACGTTCAAAAATAAAACATTTGAAAACGGACCATTTTCCACATTTCTGAAGCATGACGTAATGGGGGGGTGTTATCTCTTTTGTCGAAAATCAGCCGTTTTTGCTCGAACATTAAATGCCTCCAAATGGTATTTAATTAACTTCCCGAGCCCCTGAAAGCATAAAATCACTTTAAACATGCTAATTTTAGCGCTAACACTGATGATCCACCTACAAATGTGAACTGACGTTCAAAAATAAAACATTTGAAAACGGACCATTTTCCACATTTCTGAAGCATGACGTAATGGGGGGGTGTTATCTCTTTTGTCGAAAATCAGCCGTTTTTGCTCGAACATTAAATGCCTCCAAATGGTATTTAATTAACTTCCCGGGGTGAAGAAACCCTTTTTGAGAACTCAGAGTGAGTAAATTGGCCATTTTCATGCACTTTTAACCATTCCATAAATCTTGTGTTTTGGGCCCCTGGAAGCATGAAAATCACTTTAAACATGCTAATTTTAGCTCTAACACTGATGATCCACCTACAAATGTGAACTGACGTTCAAAAATAAAACATTTGAAAACGGACCATTTTCCACATTTCTGAAGCATGACGTAATGGGGGGGTGTTATCTCTTTTGTCGAAAATCAGCCGTTTTTGCTCGAACATTAAATGCCTCCAACTGGTATTTAATTAACTTCCCGAGCCCCTGGAAGCATGAAAATCACTTTAAACATGCTAATTTTAGCTCTAACACTGATGATCCACCTACAAATGTGAACTGACGTTCAAAAATAAAACATTTGAAAACGGACCATTTTCCACATTTCTGAAGCATGACGTAATGGGGGGGTGTTATCTCTTTTGTCGAAAATCAGCCGTTTTTGCTCGAACATTAAATGCCTCCAAATGGTATTTATTTCACTTCCCGGGGTGAAGAAACCCTTTTTGAGAACTCAGAGTGAGTAAATTGGCCATTTTCATGCACTTTTAACCATTCCATAAATCTTGTGTTTTGGGCCCCTGGAAGCATGAAAATCACTTTAAACATGCTAATTTTAGCTCTAACACTGATGATCCACCTACAAATGTGAACTGACGTTCAAAAATAAAACATTTTAAAACGGACCATTTTCCACATTCCTGAAGCATGACGTAATGGGGGGGTGTTATCTCTTTTGTCGAAAATCAGCCGTTTTTGCTCGAACATTAAATGCCTCCAACTGGTATTTAATTAACTTCCCGAGCCCCTGGAAGCATGAAAATCACTTTAAACATGCTAATTTTAGCTCTAACACTGATGATCCACCTACAAATGTGAACTGACGTTCAAAAATAAAACATTTGAAAACTGACCATTTTCCACATTTCTGAAGCATGACGTAATGGGGGGGTGTTATCTCTTTTGTCGAAAATCAGCCGTTTTTGCTCGAACATTAAATGCCTCCAACTGGTATTTAATTAACTTCCCGAGCCCCTGGAAGCATGAAAATCACTTTAAACATGCTAATTTTAGCTCTAACACTGATGATCCACCTACAAATGTGAACTGACGTTCAAAAATAAAACATTTGAAAACGGACCATTTTCCACATTTCTGAAGCATGACGTAATGGGGGGGTGTTATCTCTTTTGTCGAAAATCAGCCGTTTTTGCTCGAACATTAAATGCCTCCAAATGGTATTTATTTCACTTCCCGGGGTGAAGAAACCCTTTTTGAGAACTCAGAGTGAGTAAATTGGCCATTTTCATGCACTTTTAACCATTCCATAAATCTTGTGTTTTGGGCCCCTGGAAGCATGAAAATCACTTTAAACATGCTAATTTTAGCTCTAACACTGATGATCCACCTACAAATGTGAACTGACGTTCAAAAATAAAACATTTGAAAACGGACCATTTTCCACATTTCTGAAGCATGACGTAATGGGGGGGTGTTATCTCTTTTGTCGAAAATCAGCCGTTTTTGCTCGAACATTAAGTGCCTCCAAATGGTATTTAATTAACTTCCCGAGCCCCTGGAAGCATGAAAATCACTTTAAACATGCTAATTTTAGCTCTAACACTGATGATCCATCTACAAATGTGAACTGACGTTCAAAAATAAAACATTTGAAAACGGACCATTTTCCACATTTCTGAAGCATGACGTAATGGGGGGGTGTTATCTCTTTTGTCGAAAATCAGCCGTTTTTGCTCGAACATTAAATGCCTCCAAATGGTATTTATTTCACTTCCCGGGGTGAAGAAACCCTTTTTGAGAACTCAGAGTGAGTAAATTGGCCATTTTCATGCACTTTTAACCATTCCATAAATCTTGTGTTTTGGGCCCCTGGAAGCATGAAAATCACTTTAAACATGCTAATTTTAGCTCTAACACTGATGATCCACCTACAAATGTGAACTGACGTTCAAAAATAAAACATTTTAAAACGGACCATTTTCCACATTTCTGAAGCATGACGTAATGGGGGGGTGTTATCTCTTTTGTCGAAAATCAGCCGTTTTTGCTCGAACATTAAATGCCTCCAACTGGTATTTAATTAACTTCCCGAGCCCCTGGAAGCATGAAAATCACTTTAAACATGCTAATTTTAGCTCTAACACTGATGATCCACCTACAAATGTGAACTGACGTTCAAAAATAAATTATTTGAAAACTGACCATTTTCCACATTTCTGAAGCATGACGTAATGGGGGGGTGTTATCTCTTTTGTCGAAAATCAGCCGTTTTTGCTCGAACATTAAGTGCCTCCAAATGGTATTTAATTAACTTCCCGAGCCCCTGGAAGCATGAAAATCACTTTAAACATGCTAATTTTAGCTCTAACACTGATGATCCATCTACAAATGTGAACTGACGTTCAAAAATAAAACATTTGAAAACGGACCATTTTCCACATTTCTGAAGCATGACGTAATGGGGGGGGGTGTTATCTCTTTTGTCGAAAATCAGCCGTTTTTGCTCGAACATTAAGTGCCTCCAAATGGTATTTAATTAACTTCCCGAGCCCCTGGAAGCATGAAAATCACTTTAAACATGCTAATTTTAGCTCTAACACTGATGATCCACCTACAAATGTGAACTGACGTTCAAAAATAAAACATTTGAAAACGGACCATTTTCCACATTTCTGAAGCATGACGTAATGGGGGGGTGTTATCTCTTTTGTCGAAAATCAGCCGTTTTTGCTCGAACATTAAATGCCTCCAAATGGTATTTAATTAACTTCCTGAGCCCCTGGAAGCATGAAAATCACTTTAAACATGCTAATTTTAGCTCTAACACTGATGATCCACCTACAAATGTGAACTGACGTTCAAAAATAAAACATTTGAAAACGGACCATTTTCCACATTTCTGAAGCATGACGTAATGGGGGGGTGTTATCTCTTTTGTCGAAAATCAGCCGTTTTTGCTCGAACATTAAATGCCTCCAAATGGTATTTATTTCACTTCCCGGGGTGAAGAAACCCTTTTTGAGAACTCAGAGTGAGTAAATTGGCCATTTTCATGCACTTTTAACCATTCCATAAATCTTGTGTTTTGGGCCCCTGGAAGCATGAAAATCACTTTAAACATGCTAATTTTAGCTCTAACACTGATGATCCACCTACAAATGTGAACTGACGTTCAAAAATAAAACATTTGAAAACGGACCATTTTCCACATTTCTGAAGCATGACGTAATGGGGGGGTGTTATCTCTTTTGTCGAAAATCAGCCGTTTTTGCTCGAACATTAAGTGCCTCCAAATGGTATTTAATTAACTTCCCGAGCCCCTGGAAGCATGAAAATCACTTTAAACATGCTAATTTTAGCTCTAACACTGATGATCCATCTACAAATGTGAACTGACGTTCAAAAATAAAACATTTGAAAACGGACCATTTTCCACATTTCTGAAGCATGACGTAATGGGGGGGTGTTATCTCTTTTGTCGAAAATCAGCCGTTTTTGCTCGAACATTAAATGCCTCCAAATGGTATTTATTTCACTTCCCGGGGTGAAGAAACCCTTTTTGAGAACTCAGAGTGAGTAAATTGGCCATTTTCATGCACTTTTAACCATTCCATAAATCTTGTGTTTTGGGCCCCTGGAAGCATGAAAATCACTTTAAACATGCTAATTTTAGCTCTAACACTGATGATCCACCTACAAATGTGAACTGACGTTCAAAAATAAAACATTTTAAAACGGACCATTTTCCACATTTCTGAAGCATGACGTAATGGGGGGGTGTTATCTCTTTTGTCGAAAATCAGCCGTTTTTGCTCGAACATTAAATGCCTCCAACTGGTATTTAATTAACTTCCCGAGCCCCTGGAAGCATGAAAATCACTTTAAACATGCTAATTTTAGCTCTAACACTGATGATCCACCTACAAATGTGAACTGACGTTCAAAAATAAATTATTTGAAAACTGACCATTTTCCACATTTCTGAAGCATGACGTAATGGGGGGGTGTTATCTCTTTTGTCGAAAATCAGCCGTTTTTGCTCGAACATTAAGTGCCTCCAAATGGTATTTAATTAACTTCCCGAGCCCCTGGAAGCATGAAAATCACTTTAAACATGCTAATTTTAGCTCTAACACTGATGATCCATCTACAAATGTGAACTGACGTTCAAAAATAAAACATTTGAAAACGGACCATTTTCCACATTTCTGAAGCATGACGTAATGGGGGGGGGTGTTATCTCTTTTGTCGAAAATCAGCCGTTTTTGCTCGAACATTAAGTGCCTCCAAATGGTATTTAATTAACTTCCCGAGCCCCTGGAAGCATGAAAATCACTTTAAACATGCTAATTTTAGCTCTAACACTGATGATCCACCTACAAATGTGAACTGACGTTCAAAAATAAAACATTTGAAAACGGACCATTTTCCACATTTCTGAAGCATGACGTAATGGGGGGGTGTTATCTCTTTTGTCGAAAATCAGCCGTTTTTGCTCGAACATTAAATGCCTCCAAATGGTATTTAATTAACTTCCTGAGCCCCTGGAAGCATGAAAATCACTTTAAACATGCTAATTTTAGCTCTAACACTGATGATCCACCTACAAATGTGAACTGACGTTCAAAAATAAAACATTTGAAAACGGACCATTTTCCACATTTCTGAAGCATGACGTAATGGGGGGGTGTTATCTCTTTTGTCGAAAATCAGCCGTTTTTGCTCGAACATTAAATGCCTCCAAATGGTATTTAATTAACTTCCCGGGGTGAAGAAACCCTTTTTGAGAACTCAGAGTGGGTAAATTGGCCATTTTCATGCACTTTTAACCATTCCATAAATCTGGTGTTTTGGGCCCCTGGAAGCATGAAAATCACTTTAAACATGCTAATTTTAGCTCTAACACTGATGATCCACCTACAAATGTGAACTGACGTTCAAAAATAAAACATTTGAAAACGGACCATTTTCCACATTTCTGAAGCATGACGTAATGGGGGGGGTGTTATCTCTTTTGTCGAAAATCAGCCGTTTTTGCTCGAACATTAAATGCCTCCAAATGGTATTTAATTAACTTCCCGAGCCCCTGGAAGCATGAAAATCACTTTAAACATGCTAATTTTAGCTCTAACACTGATGATCCACCTACAAATGTGAACTGACGTTCAAAAATAAAACATTTGAAAACGGACCATTTTCCACATTTCTGAAGCATGACGTAATGGGGGGGGGTGTTATCTCTTTTATCGAAAATCAGCCTTTTTTGCTCGAACATTAAATGCCTCCAAATGGTATTTAATTAACTTCCCGGGGTGAAGAAACCCTTTTTGAGAACTCAGAGTGAGTAAATTGGCCATTTTCATGCTCTTTTAACCATTCCATAAATCTTGTGTTTTGGGCCCCTGGAAGCATGAAAATCACTTTAAACATGCTAATTTTAGCTCTCACACTGATGATCCACCTACAAATGTGAACTGACGTTCAAAAATAAAACATTTGAAAACGGACCATTTTCCACATTTATGAAGCATGACGTAATGGGGGTGTGTTATCTCTTTTGTCGAAAATCAGCCGTTTTTGCTCGAACATTAAATGCCTCCAAATGGTATTTAATTAACTTCCCGAGCCCCTGGAAGCATGAAAATCACTTTAAACATGCTAATTTTAGCTCTAACACTGATGATCCACCTACAAATGTGAACTGACGTTCAAAAATAAAACATTTGAAAACAGACCATTTTCCACATTTCTGAAGCATGACGTAATGGGGGGGTGTTATCTCTTTTGTCGAAAATCAGCCGTTTTTGCTCGAACATTAAATGCCTCCAAATGGTATTTAATTAACTTCCCGGGGTGAAGAAACCCTTTTTGAGAACTCAGAGTGAGTAAATTGGCCATTTTCATGCACTTTTAACCATTCCATAAATCTTGTGTTTTGGGCCCCTGGAAGCATGAAAATCACTTTAAACATGCTAATTTTCGCTCTAACACTGATGATCCACCTACAAATGTGAACTGACGTTCAAAAATAAAACATTTGAAAACGGACCATTTTCCACATTTCTGAAGCATGACGTAATGGGGGGTGTTATCTCTTTTGTCGAAAATCAGCCGTTTTTGCTCGAACATTAAATGCCTCCAAATGGTATTTATTTCACTTCCCGGGGTGAAGAAACCCTTTTTGAGAACTCAGAGTGAGTAAATTGGCCATTTTCATGCACTTTTAACCATTCCATTAATCTTGTGTTTTGGGCCCCTGGAAGCATGAAAATCACTTTAAACATGCTAATTTTAGCTCTAACACTGATGATCCACCTACAAATGTGAACTGACGTTCAAAAATAAAACATTTGAAAACGGACCATTTTCCACATTTCTGAAGCATGACGTAATGGGGGGGGTGTTATCTCTTTTGTCGAAAATCAGCCGTTTTTGCTCGAACAATAAATGCCTCCAAATGGTATTTAATTAACTTCCCGAGCCCCTGGAAGCATGAAAATCACTTTAAACATGCTAATTTTAGCTCTAACACTGATGATCCACCTACAAATGTGAACTGACGTTCAAAAATAAAACATTTGAAAACGGACCATTTTCCACATTTCTGAAGCATGACGTAATGGGGGGGTGTTATCTCTTTTGTCGAAAATCAGCCGTTTTTGCTCGAACATTAAATGCCTCCAAATGGTATTTATTTCACTTCCCGGGGTGAAGAAACCCTTTTTGAGAACTCAGAGTGAGTAAATTGGCCATTTTCATGCACTTTTAACCATTCCATAAATCTTGTGTTTTGGGCCCCTGGAAGCATGAAAATCACTTTAAACATGCTAATTTTAGCTCTAACACTGATGATCCACCTACAAATGTGAACTGACGTTCAAAAATAAAACATTTTAAAACGGACCATTTTCCACATTTCTGAAGCATGACGTAATGGGGGGGTGTTATCTCTTTTGTCGAAAATCAGCCGTTTTTGCTCGAACATTAAATGCCTCCAACTGGTATTTAATTAACTTCCCGAGCCCCTGGAAGCATGAAAATCACTTTAAACATGCTAATTTTAGCTCTAACACTGATGATCCACCTACAAATGTGAACTGACGTTCAAAAATAAAACATTTGAAAACTGACCATTTTCCACATTTCTGAAGCATGACGTAATGGGGGGGTGTTATCTCTTTTGTCGAAAATCAGCCGTTTTTGCTCGAACATTAAGTGCCTCCAAATGGTATTTAATTAACTTCCCGAGCCCCTGGAAGCATGAAAATCACTTTAAACATGCTAATTTTAGCTCTAACACTGATGATCCATCTACAAATGTGAACTGACGTTCAAAAATAAAACATTTGAAAACGGACCATTTTCCACATTTCTGAAGCATGACGTAATGGGGGGGTGTTATCTCTTTTGTCGAAAATCAGCCGTTTTTGCTCGAACATTAAGTGCCTCCAAATGGTATTTAATTAACTTCCCGAGCCCCTGGAAGCATGAAAATCACTTTAAACATGCTAATTTTAGCTCTAACACTGATGATCCACCTACAAATGTGAACTGACGTTCAAAAATAAAACATTTGAAAACGGACCATTTTCCACATTTCTGAAGCATGACGTAATGGGGGGGTGTTATCTCTTTTGTCGAAAATCAGCCGTTTTTGCTCGAACATTAAATGCCTCCAAATGGTATTTAATTAACTTCCCGAGCCCCTGGAAGCATGAAAATCACTTTAAACATGCTAATTTTAGCTCTAACACTGATGATCCACCTACAAATGTGAACTGACGTTCAAAAATAAAACATTTGAAAACGGACCATTTTCCACATTTCTGAAGCATGACGTAATGGGGGGGGTGTTATCTCTTTTGTCGAAAATCAGCCGTTTTTGCTCGAACATTAAATGCCTCCAAATGGTATTTAATTAACTTCCCGAGCCCCTGGAAGCATGAAAATCACTTTAAACATGCTAATTTTAGCTCTAACACTGATGATCCACCTACAAATGTGAACTGACGTTCAAAAATAAAACATTTGAAAACGGACCATTTTCCACATTTCTGAAGCATGACGTAATGGGGGGGGGTGTTATCTCTTTTATCGAAAATCAGCCTTTTTTGCTCGAACATTAAATGCCTCCAAATGGTATTTAATTAACTTCCCGGGGTGAAGAAACCCTTTTTGAGAACTCAGAGTGGGTAAATTGGCCATTTTCATGCACTTTTAACCATTCCATAAATCTGGTGTTTTGGGCCCCTGGAAGCATGAAAATCACTTTAAACATGCTAATTTTAGCTCTAACACTGATGATCCACCTACAAATGTGAACTGACGTTCAAAAATAAAACATTTGAAAACGGACCATTTTCCACATTTCTGAAGCATGACGTAATGGGGGGGGGTGTTATCTCTTTTGTCGAAAATCAGCCGTTTTTGCTCGAACATTAAATGCCTCCAAATGGTATTTAATTAACTTCCCGAGCCCCTGGAAGCATGAAAATCACTTTAAACATGCTAATTTTAGCTCTAACACTGATGATCCACCTACAAATGTGAACTGACGTTCAAAAATAAAACATTTGAAAACGGACCATTTTCCACATTTCTGAAGCATGACGTAATGGGGGGGGGTGTTATCTCTTTTATCGAAAATCAGCCTTTTTTGCTCGAACATTAAATGCCTCCAAATGGTATTTAATTAACTTCCCGGGGTGAAGAAACCCTTTTTGAGAACTCAGAGTGAGTAAATTGGCCATTTTCATGCTCTTTTAACCATTCCATAAATCTTGTGTTTTGGGCCCCTGGAAGCATGAAAATCACTTTAAACATGCTAATTTTAGCTCTCACACTGATGATCCACCTACAAATGTGAACTGACGTTCAAAAATAAAACATTTGAAAACGGACCATTTTCCACATTTCTGAAGCATGACGTAATGGGGGGGTGTTATCTCTTTTGTCGAAAATCAGCCGTTTTTGCTCGAACATTAAATGCCTCCAAATGGTATTTAATTAACTTCCCGAGCCCCTGGAAGCATGAAAATCACTTTAAACATGCTAATTTTAGCTCTAACACTGATGATCCACCTACAAATGTGAACTGACGTTCAAAAATAAAACATTTGAAAACAGACCATTTTCCACATTTCTGAAGCATGACGTAATGGGGGGGTGTTATCTCTTTTGTCGAAAATCAGCCGTTTTTGCTCGAACATTAAATGCCTCCAAATGGTATTTAATTAACTTCCCGGGTGAAGAAACCCTTTTTGAGAACTCAGAGTGAGTAAATTGGCCATTTTCATGCACTTTTCACCATTCCATAAATCTTGTGTTTTGGGCCCCTGGAAGCATGAAAATCACTTTAAACATGCTAATTTTCGCTCTAACACTGATGATCCACCTACAAATGTGAACTGACGTTCAAAAATAAAACATTTGAAAACGGACCATTTTCCACATTTCTGAAGCATGACGTAATGGGGGGGGTGTTATCTCTTTTGTCGAAAATCAGCCGTTTTTGCTCGAACAATAAATGCCTCCAAATGGTATTTAATTAACTTCCCGAGCCCCTGGAAGCATGAAAATCACTTTAAACATGCTAATTTTAGCTCTAACACTGATGATCCACCTACAAATGTGAACTGACGTTCAAAAATAAAACATTTGAAAACGGACCATTTTCCACATTTCTGAAGCATGACGTAATGGGGGGGTGTTATCTCTTTTGTCGAAAATCAGCCGTTTTTGCTCGAACATTAAATGCCTCCAAATGGTATTTAATTAACTTCCCGAGCCCCTGAAAGCATAAAATCACTTTAAACATGCTAATTTTAGCGCTAACACTGATGATCCACCTACAAATGTGAACTGACGTTCAAAAATAAAACATTTGAAAACGGACCATTTTCCACATTTCTGAAGCATGACGTAATGGGGGGGTGTTATCTCTTTTGTCGAAAATCAGCCGTTTTTGCTCGAACATTAAATGCCTCCAAATGGTATTTAATTAACTTCCCGGGGTGAAGAAACCCTTTTTGAGAACTCAGAGTGAGTAAATTGGCCATTTTCATGCACTTTTAACCATTCCATAAATCTTGTGTTTTGGGCCCCTGGAAGCATGAAAATCACTTTAAACATGCTAATTTTAGCTCTAACACTGATGATCCACCTACAAATGTGAACTGACGTTCAAAAATAAAACATTTGAAAACGGACCATTTTCCACATTTCTGAAGCATGACGTAATGGGGGGGTGTTATCTCTTTTGTCGAAAATCAGCCGTTTTTGCTCGAACATTAAATGCCTCCAACTGGTATTTAATTAACTTCCCGAGCCCCTGGAAGCATGAAAATCACTTTAAACATGCTAATTTTAGCTCTAACACTGATGATCCACCTACAAATGTGAACTGACGTTCAAAAATAAAACATTTGAAAACGGACCATTTTCCACATTTCTGAAGCATGACGTAATGGGGGGGTGTTATCTCTTTTGTCGAAAATCAGCCGTTTTTGCTCGAACATTAAATGCCTCCAAATGGTATTTATTTCACTTCCCGGGGTGAAGAAACCCTTTTTGAGAACTCAGAGTGAGTAAATTGGCCATTTTCATGCACTTTTAACCATTCCATAAATCTTGTGTTTTGGGCCCCTGGAAGCATGAAAATCACTTTAAACATGCTAATTTTAGCTCTAACACTGATGATCCACCTACAAATGTGAACTGACGTTCAAAAATAAAACATTTTAAAACGGACCATTTTCCACATTTCTGAAGCATGACGTAATGGGGGGGTGTTATCTCTTTTGTCGAAAATCAGCTGTTTTTGCTCGAACATTAAATGCCTCCAACTGGTATTTAATTAACTTCCCGAGCCCCTGGAAGCATGAAAATCACTTTAAACATGCTAATTTTAGCTCTAACACTGATGATCCACCTACAAATGTGAACTGACGTTCAAAAATAAAACATTTGAAAACTGACCATTTTCCACATTTCTGAAGCATGACGTAATGGGGGGGTGTTATCTCTTTTGTCGAAAATCAGCCGTTTTTGCTCGAACATTAAATGCCTCCAACTGGTATTTAATTAACTTCCCGAGCCCCTGGAAGCATGAAAATCACTTTAAACATGCTAATTTTAGTTCTAACACTGATGATCCACCTACAAATGTGAACTGACGTTCAAAAATAAAACATTTGAAAACGGACCATTTTCCACATTTCTGAAGCATGACGTAATGGGGGGGTGTTATCTCTTTTGTCGAAAATCAGCCGTTTTTGCTCGAACATTAAATGCCTCCAAATGGTATTTATTTCACTTCCTGGGGTGAAGAAACCCTTTTTGAGAACTCAGAGTGAGTAAATTGGCCATTTTCATGCACTTTTAACCATTCCATAAATCTTGTGTTTTGGGCCCCTGGAAGCATGAAAATCACTTTAAACATGCTAATTTTAGCTCTAACACTGATGATCCACCTACAAATGTGAACTGACGTTCAAAAATAAAACATTTGAAAACGGACCATTTTCCACATTTCTGAAGCATGACGTAATGGGGGGGTGTTATCTCTTTTGTCGAAAATCAGCCGTTTTTGCTCGAACATTAAGTGCCTCCAAATGGTATTTAATTAACTTCCCGAGCCCCTGGAAGCATGAAAATCACTTTAAACATGCTAATTTTAGCTCTAACACTGATGATCCACCTACAAATGTGAACTGACGTTCAAAAATAAAACATTTGAAAACGGACCATTTTCCACATTTCTGAAGCATGACGTAATGGGGGGGTGTTATCTCTTTTGTCGAAAATCAGCCGTTTTTGCTCGAACATTAAATGCCTCCAAATGGTATTTAATTAACTTCCCGGGGTGAAGAAACCCTTTTTGAGAACTCAGAGTGAGTAAATTGGCCATTTTCATGCACTTTTAACCATTCCATAAATCTTGTGTTTTGGGCCCCTGGAAGCATGAAAATCACTTTAAACATGCTAATTTTAGCTCTAACACTGATGATCCACCTACAAATGTGAACTGACGTTCAAAAATAAAACATTTGAAAACGGACCATTTTCCACATTTCTGAAGCATGACGTAATGGGGGGGTGTTATCTCTTTTGTCGAAAATCAGCCGTTTTTGCTCGAACATTAAATGCCTCCAAATGGTATTTAATTAACTTCCCGAGCCCCTGGAAGCATGAAAATCACTTTAAACATGCTAATTTTAGCTCTAACACTGATGATCCACCTACAAATGTGAACTGACGTTCAAAAATAAAACATTTGAAAACGGACCATTTTCCACATTTCTGAAGCATGACGTAATGGGGGGGTGTTATCTCTTTTGTCGAAAATCAGCCGTTTTTGCTCGAACATTAAATGCCTCCAAATGGTATTTAATTAACTTCCCGGGGTGAAGAAACCCTTTTTGAGAACTCAGAGTGGGTAAATTGGCCATTTTCATGCACTTTTAACCATTCCATAAATCTGGTGTTTTGGGCCCCTGGAAGCATGAAAATCACTTTAAACATGCTAATTTTAGCTCTAACACTGATGATCCACCTACAAATGTGAACTGACGTTCAAAAATAAAACATTTGAAAACGGACCATTTTCCACATTTCTGAAGCATGACGTAATGGGGGGGGTGTTATCTCTTTTGTCGAAAATCAGCCGTTTTTGCTCGAACATTAAATGCCTCCAAATGGTATTTAATTAACTTCCCGAGCCCCTGGAAGCATGAAAATCACTTTAAACATGCTAATTTTAGCTCTAACACTGATGATCCACCTACAAATGTGAACTGACGTTCAAAAATAAAACATTTGAAAACGGACCATTTTCCACATTTCTGAAGCATGACGTAATGGGGGGGGTGTTATCTCTTTTATCGAAAATCAGCCTTTTTTGCTCGAACATTAAATGCCTCCAAATGGTATTTAATTAACTTCCCGGGGTGAAGAAACCCTTTTTGAGAACTCAGAGTGAGTAAATTGGCCATTTTCATGCTCTTTTAACCATTCCATAAATCTTGTGTTTTGGGCCCCTGGAAGCATGAAAATCACTTTAAACATGCTAATTTTAGCTCTCACACTGATGATCCACCTACAAATGTGAACTGACGTTCAAAAATAAAACATTTGAAAATGGACCATTTTCCACATTTCTGAAGCATGACGTAATGGGGGGGTGTTATCTCTTTTGTCGAAAATCAGCCGTTTTTGCTCGAACATTAAATGCCTCCAAATGGTATTTAATTAACTTCCCGAGCCCCTGGAAGCATGAAAATCACTTTAAACATGCTAATTTTAGCTCTAACACTGATGATCCACCTACAAATGTGAACTGACGTTCAAAAATAAAACATTTGAAAACGGACCATTTTCCACATTTCTGAAGCATGACGTAATGGGGGGGTGTTATCTCTTTTGTCGAAAATCAGCCGTTTTTGCTCGAACATTAAATGCCTCCAAATGGTATTTAATTAACTTCCCGGGGTGAAGAAACCCTTTTTGAGAACTCAGAGTGAGTAAATTGGCCATTTTCATGCACTTTTAACCATTCCATAAATCTTGTGTTTTGGGCCCCTGGAAGCATGAAAATCACTTTAAACATGCTAATTTTAGCTCTAACACTGATGATCCACCTACAAATGTGAACTGACGTTCAAAAATAAAACATTTGAAAACGGACCATTTTCCACATTTCTGAAGCATGACGTAATGGGGGGGTGTTATCTCTTTTGTCGAAAATCAGCCGTTTTTGCTCGAACATTAAATGCCTCCAAATGGTATTTATTTCACTTCCCGGGGTGAAGAAACCCTTTTTGAGAACTCAGAGTGAGTAAATTGGCCATTTTCATGCACTTTTAACCATTCCATTAATCTTGTGTTTTGGGCCCCTGGAAGCATGAAAATCACTTTAAACATGCTAATTTTAGCTCTAACACTGATGATCCACCTACAAATGTGAACTGACGTTCAAAAATAAAACATTTGAAAACGGACCATTTTCCACATTTCTGAAGCATGACGTAATGGGGGGGTGTTATCTCTTTTGTCGAAAATCAGCCGTTTTTGCTCGAACATTAGATGCCTCCAAATGGTATTTAATTAACTTCCCGAGCCCCTGGAAGCATGAAAATCACTTTAAACATGCTAATTTTAGCTCTAACACTGATGATCCACCTACAAATGTGAACTGACGTTCAAAAATAAAACATTTGAAAACGGACCATTTTCCACATTTCTGAAGCATGACGTAATGGGGGGGGTGTTATCTCTTTTGTCGAAAATCAGCCGTTTTTGCTCGAACAATAAATGCCTCCAAATGGTATTTAATTAACTTCCCGAGCCCCTGGAAGCATGAAAATCACTTTAAACATGCTAATTTTAGCTCTAACACTGATGATCCACCTACAAATGTGAACTGACGTTCAAAAATAAAACATTTGAAAACGGACCATTTTCCACATTTCTGAAGCATGACGTAATCGGGGGGTGTTATCTCTTTTGTCGAAAATCAGCCGTTTTTGCTCGAACATTAAATGCCTCCAAATGGTATATATTTCACTTCCCGGGGTGAAGAAACCCTTTTTGAGAACTCAGAGTGAGTAAATTGGCCATTTTCATGCACTTTTAACCATTCCATAAATCTTGTGTTTTGGGCCCCTGGAAGCATGAAAATCACTTTAAACATGCTAATTTTAGCTCTAACACTGATGATCCACCTACAAATGTGAACTGACGTTCAAAAATAAAACATTTGAAAACGGACCATTTTCCACATTTCTGAAGCATGACGTAATGGGGGGGTGTTATCTCTTTTGTCGAAAATCAGCCGTTTTTGCTCGAACATTAAATGCCTCCAAATGGTATTTAATTAACTTCCCGAGCCCCTGAAAGCATGAAAATCACTTTAAACATGCTAATTTTAGCGCTAACACTGATGATCCACCTACAAATGTGAACTGACGTTCAAAAATAAAACATTTGAAAACTGACCATTTTCCACATTTCTGAAGCATGACGTAATGGGGGGGTGTTATCTCTTTTGTCGAAAATCAGCCGTTTTTGCTCGAACATTAAATGCCTCCAAATGGTATTTAATTAACTTCCCGGGGTGAAGAAACCCTTTTTGAGAACTCAGAGTGAGTAAATTGGCCATTTTCATGCACTTTTAACCATTCCATTAATCTTGTGTTTTGGGCCCCTGGAAGCATGAAAATCACTTTAAACATGCTAATTTTAGCTCTAACACTGATGATCCACCTACAAATGTGAACTGACGTTCAAAAATAAAACATTTGAAAACGGACCATTTTCCACATTTCTGAAGCATGACGTAATGGGGGGGTGTTATCTCTTTTGTCGAAAATCAGCCGTTTTTGCTCGAACATTAGATGCCTCCAAATGGTATTTAATTAACTTCCAGAGCCCCTGGAAGCATGAAAATCACTTTAAACATGCTAATTTTAGCTCTAACACTGATGATCCACCTACAAATGTGAACTGACGTTCAAAAATAAAACATTTGAAAACGGACCATTTTCCACATTTCTGAAGCATGACGTAATGGGGGGGGTGTTATCTCTTTTATCGAAAATCAGCCTTTTTTGCTCGAACATTAAATGCCTCCAAATGGTATTTAATTAACTTCCCGGGGTGAAGAAACCCTTTTTGAGAACTCAGAGTGAGTAAATTGGCCATTTTCATGCTCTTTTAACCATTCCATAAATCTTGTGTTTTGGGCCCCTGGAAGCATGAAAATCACTTTAAACATGCTAATTTTAGCTCTCACACTGATGATCCACCTACAAATGTGAACTGACGTTCAAAAATAAAACATTTGAAAATGGACCATTTTCCACATTTCTGAAGCATGACGTAATGGGGGGGTGTTATCTCTTTTGTCGAAAATCAGCCGTTTTTGCTCGAACATTAAATGCCTCCAAATGGTATTTAATTAACTTCCCGAGCCCCTGGAAGCATGAAAATCACTTTAAACATGCTAATTTTAGCTCTAACACTGATGATCCACCTACAAATGTGAACTGACGTTCAAAAATAAAACATTTGAAAACGGACCATTTTCCACATTTCTGAAGCATGACGTAATGGGGGGGTGTTATCTCTTTTGTCGAAAATCAGCCGTTTTTGCTCGAACATTAAATGCCTCCAAATGGTATTTAATTAACTTCCCGGGGTGAAGAAACCCTTTTTGAGAACTCAGAGTGAGTAAATTGGCCATTTTCATGCACTTTTAACCATTCCATAAATCTTGTGTTTTGGGCCCCTGGAAGCATGAAAATCACTTTAAACATGCTAATTTTAGCTCTAACACTGATGATCCACCTACAAATGTGAACTGACGTTCAAAAATAAAACATTTGAAAACGGACCATTTTCCACATTTCTGAAGCATGACGTAATGGGGGGGTGTTATCTCTTTTGTCGAAAATCAGCCGTTTTTGCTCGAACATTAAATGCCTCCAAATGGTATTTATTTCACTTCCCGGGGTGAAGAAACCCTTTTTGAGAACTCAGAGTGAGTAAATTGGCCATTTTCATGCACTTTTAACCATTCCATTAATCTTGTGTTTTGGGCCCCTGGAAGCATGAAAATCACTTTAAACATGCTAATTTTAGCTCTAACACTGATGATCCACCTACAAATGTGAACTGACGTTCAAAAATAAAACATTTGAAAACGGACCATTTTCCACATTTCTGAAGCATGACGTAATGGGGGGGTGTTATCTCTTTTGTCGAAAATCAGCCGTTTTTGCTCGAACATTAGATGCCTCCAAATGGTATTTAATTAACTTCCCGAGCCCCTGGAAGCATGAAAATCACTTTAAACATGCTAATTTTAGCTCTAACACTGATGATCCACCTACAAATGTGAACTGACGTTCAAAAATAAAACATTTGAAAACGGACCATTTTCCACATTTCTGAAGCATGACGTAATGGGGGGGGTGTTATCTCTTTTGTCGAAAATCAGCCGTTTTTGCTCGAACAATAAATGCCTCCAAATGGTATTTAATTAACTTCCCGAGCCCCTGGAAGCATGAAAATCACTTTAAACATGCTAATTTTAGCTCTAACACTGATGATCCACCTACAAATGTGAACTGACGTTCAAAAATAAAACATTTGAAAACGGACCATTTTCCACATTTCTGAAGCATGACGTAATGGGGGGGTGTTATCTCTTTTGTCGAAAATCAGCCGTTTTTGCTCGAACATTAAATGCCTCCAAATGGTATTTATTTCACTTCCCGGGGTGAAGAAACCCTTTTTGAGAACTCAGAGTGAGTAAATTGGCCATTTTCATGCACTTTTAACCATTCCATAAATCTTGTGTTTTGGGCCCCTGGAAGCATGAAAATCACTTTAAACATGCTAATTTTAGCTCTAACACTGATGATCCACCTACAAATGTGAACTGACGTTCAAAAATAAAACATTTGAAAACGGACCATTTTCCACATTTCTGAAGCATGACGTAATGGGGGGGTGTTATCTCTTTTGTCGAAAATCAGCCGTTTTTGCTCGAACATTAAATGCCTCCAAATGGTATTTAATTAACTTCCCGAGCCCCTGAAAGCATGAAAATCACTTTAAACATGCTAATTTTGGCGCTAACACTGATGATCCACCTACAAATGTGAACTGACGTTCAAAAATAAAACATTTGAAAACTGACCATTTTCCACATTTCTGAAGCATGACGTAATGGGGGGGTGTTATCTCTTTTGTCGAAAATCAGCCGTTTTTGCTCGAACATTAAATGCCTCCAAATGGTATTTAATTAACTTCCCGGGGTGAAGAAACCCTTTTTGAGAACTCAGAGTGAGTAAATTGGCCATTTTCATGCACTTTTAACCATTCCATAAATCTTGTGTTTTGGGCCCCTGGAAGCATGAAAATCACTTTAAACATGCTAATTTTAGCTCTAACACTGATGATCCACCTACAAATGTGAACTGACGTTCAAAAATAAAACATTTGAAAACGGACCATTTTCCACATTTCTGAAGCATGACGTAATGGGGGGGTGTTATCTCTTTTGTCGAAAATCAGCCGTTTTTGCTCGAACATTAAATGCCTCCAACTGGTATTTAATTAACTTCCCGAGCCCCTGGAAGCATGAAAATCACTTTAAACATGCTAATTTTAGCTCTAACACTGATGATCCACCTACAAATGTGAACTGACGTTCAAAAATAAAACATTTGAAAACGGACCATTTTCCACATTTCTGAAGCATGACGTAATGGGGGGGTGTTATCTCTTTTGTCGAAAATCAGCCGTTTTTGCTCGAACATTAAATGCCTCCAAATGGTATTTAATTAACTTCCCGAGCCCCTGGAAGCATGAAAATCACTTTAAACATGCTAATTTTAGCTCTAACACTGATGATCCACCTACAAATGTGAACTGACGTTCAAAAATAAAACATTTGAAAACAGACCATTTTCCACATTTCTGAAGCATGACGTAATGGGGGGGTGTTATCTCTTTTGTCGAAAATCAGCCGTTTTTGCTCGAACATTAAATGCCTCCAAATGGTATTTAATTAACTTCCCGGGGTGAAGAAACCCTTTTTGAGAACTCAGAGTGAGTAAATTGGCCATTTTCATGCACTTTTAACCATTCCATAAATCTTGTGTTTTGGGCCCCTGGAAGCATGAAAATCACTTTAAACATGCTAATTTTCGCTCTAACACTGATGATCCACCTACAAATGTGAACTGACGTTCAAAAATAAAACATTTGAAAACGGACCATTTTCCACATTTCTGAAGCATGACGTAATGGGGGGTGTTATCTCTTTTGTCGAAAATCAGCCGTTTTTGCTCGAACATTAAATGCCTCCAAATGGTATTTATTTCACTTCCCGGGGTGAAGAAACCCTTTTTGAGAACTCAGAGTGAGTAAATTGGCCATTTTCATGCACTTTTAACCATTCCATTAATCTTGTGTTTTGGGCCCCTGGAAGCATGAAAATCACTTTAAACATGCTAATTTTAGCTCTAACACTGATGATCCACCTACAAATGTGAACTGACGTTCAAAAATAAAACATTTGAAAACGGACCATTTTCCACATTTCTGAAGCATGACGTAATGGGGGGGTGTTATCTCTTTTGTCGAAAATCAGCCGTTTTTGCTCGAACATTAGATGCCTCCAAATGGTATTTAATTAACTTCCCGAGCCCCTGGAAGCATGAAAATCACTTTAAACATGCTAATTTTAGCTCTAACACTGATGATCCACCTACAAATGTGAACTGACGTTCAAAAATAAAACATTTGAAAACGGACCATTTTCCACATTTCTGAAGCATGACGTAATGGGGGGGGTGTTATCTCTTTTGTCGAAAATCAGCCGTTTTTGCTCGAACAATAAATGCCTCCAAATGGTATTTAATTAACTTCCCGAGCCCCTGGAAGCATGAAAATCACTTTAAACATGCTAATTTTAGCTCTAACACTGATGATCCACCTACAAATGTGAACTGACGTTCAAAAATAAAACATTTGAAAACGGACCATTTTCCACATTTCTGAAGCATGACGTAATGGGGGGGTGTTATCTCTTTTGTCGAAAATCAGCCGTTTTTGCTCGAACATTAAATGCCTCCAAATGGTATTTATTTCACTTCCCGGGGTGAAGAAACCCTTTTTGAGAACTCAGAGTGAGTAAATTGGCCATTTTCATGCACTTTTAACCATTCCATAAATCTTGTGTTTTGGGCCCCTGGAAGCATGAAAATCACTTTAAACATGCTAATTTTAGCTCTAACACTGATGATCCACCTACAAATGTGAACTGACGTTCAAAAATAAAACATTTGAAAACGGACCATTTTCCACATTTCTGAAGCATGACGTAATGGGGGGGTGTTATCTCTTTTGTCGAAAATCAGCCGTTTTTGCTCGAACATTAAATGCCTCCAAATGGTATTTAATTAACTTCCCGAGCCCCTGAAAGCATGAAAATCACTTTAAACATGCTAATTTTGGCGCTAACACTGATGATCCACCTACAAATGTGAACTGACGTTCAAAAATAAAACATTTGAAAACTGACCATTTTCCACATTTCTGAAGCATGACGTAATGGGGGGGTGTTATCTCTTTTGTCGAAAATCTGCCGTTTTTGCTCGAACATTAAATGCCTCCAAATGGTATTTAATTAACTTCCCGGGGTGAAGAAACCCTTTTTGAGAACTCAGAGTGAGTAAATTGGCCATTTTCATGCACTTTTAACCATTCCATAAATCTTGTGTTTTGGGCCCCTGGAAGCATGAAAATCACTTTAAACATGCTAATTTTAGCTCTAACACTGATGATCCACCTACAAATGTGAACTGACGTTCAAAAATAAAACATTTGAAAACGGACCATTTTCCACATTTCTGAAGCATGACGTAATGGGGGGGTGTTATCTCTTTTGTCGAAAATCAGCCGTTTTTGCTCGAACATTAAATGCCTCCAACTGGTATTTAATTAACTTCCCGAGCCCCTGGAAGCATGAAAATCACTTTAAACATGCTAATTTTAGCTCTAACACTGATGATCCACCTACAAATGTGAACTGACGTTCAAAAATAAAACATTTGAAAACGGACCATTTTCCACATTTCTGAAGCATGACGTAATGGGGGGGTGTTATCTCTTTTGTCGAAAATCAGCCGTTTTTGCTCGAACATTAAATGCCTCCAAATGGTATTTAATTAACTTCCCGAGCCCCTGGAAGCATGAAAATCACTTTAAACATGCTAATTTTAGCTCTAACACTGATGATCCACCTACAAATGTGAACTGACGTTCAAAAATAAAACATTTGAAAACAGACCATTTTCCACATTTCTGAAGCATGACGTAATGGGGGGGTGTTATCTCTTTTGTCGAAAATCAGCCGTTTTTGCTCGAACATTAAATGCCTCCAAATGGTATTTAATTAACTTCCCGGGGTGAAGAAACCCTTTTTGAGAACTCAGAGTGAGTAAATTGGCCATTTTCATGCACTTTTAACCATTCCATAAATCTTGTGTTTTGGGCCCCTGGAAGCATGAAAATCACTTTAAACATGCTAATTTTCGCTCTAACACTGATGATCCACCTACAAATGTGAACTGACGTTCAAAAATAAAACATTTGAAAACGGACCATTTTCCACATTTCTGAAGCATGACGTAATGGGGGGTGTTATCTCTTTTGTCGAAAATCAGCCGTTTTTGCTCGAACATTAAATGCCTCCAAATGGTATTTATTTCACTTCCCGGGGTGAAGAAACCCTTTTTGAGAACTCAGAGTGAGTAAATTGGCCATTTTCATGCACTTTTAACCATTCCATTAATCTTGTGTTTTGGGCCCCTGGAAGCATGAAAATCACTTTAAACATGCTAATTTTAGCTCTAACACTGATGATCCACCTACAAATGTGAACTGACGTTCAAAAATAAAACATTTGAAAACGGACCATTTTCCACATTTCTGAAGCATGACGTAATGGGGGGGTGTTATCTCTTTTGTCGAAAATCAGCCGTTTTTGCTCGAACATTAGATGCCTCCAAATGGTATTTAATTAACTTCCCGAGCCCCTGGAAGCATGAAAATCACTTTAAACATGCTAATTTTAGCTCTAACACTGATGATCCACCTACAAATGTGAACTGACGTTCAAAAATAAAACATTTGAAAACGGACCATTTTCCACATTTCTGAAGCATGACGTAATGGGGGGGGTGTTATCTCTTTTGTCGAAAATCAGCCGTTTTTGCTCGAACAATAAATGCCTCCAAATGGTATTTAATTAACTTCCCGAGCCCCTGGAAGCATGAAAATCACTTTAAACATGCTAATTTTAGCTCTAACACTGATGATCCACCTACAAATGTGAACTGACGTTCAAAAATAAAACATTTGAAAACGGACCATTTTCCACATTTCTGAAGCATGACGTAATGGGGGGGTGTTATCTCTTTTGTCGAAAATCAGCCGTTTTTGCTCGAACATTAAATGCCTCCAAATGGTATTTATTTCACTTCCCGGGGTGAAGAAACCCTTTTTGAGAACTCAGAGTGAGTAAATTGGCCATTTTCATGCACTTTTAACCATTCCATAAATCTTGTGTTTTGGGCCCCTGGAAGCATGAAAATCACTTTAAACATGCTAATTTTAGCTCTAACACTGATGATCCACCTACAAATGTGAACTGACGTTCAAAAATAAAACATTTGAAAACGGACCATTTTCCACATTTCTGAAGCATGACGTAATGGGGGGGTGTTATCTCTTTTGTCGAAAATCAGCCGTTTTTGCTCGAACATTAAATGCCTCCAAATGGTATTTAATTAACTTCCCGAGCCCCTGAAAGTATAAAATCACTTTAAACATGCTAATTTTAGCGCTAACACTGATGATCCACCTACAAATGTGAACTGACGTTCAAAAATAAAACATTTGAAAACGGACCATTTTCCACATTTCTGAAGCATGACGTAATGGGGGGGTGTTATCTCTTTTGTCGAAAATCAGCCGTTTTTGCTCGAACATTAAATGCCTCCAAATGGTATTTAATTAACTTCCCGGGGTGAAGAAACCCTTTTTGAGAACTCAGAGTGAGTAAATTGGCCATTTTCATGCACTTTTAACCATTCCATAAATCTTGTGTTTTGGGCCCCTGGAAGCATGAAAATCACTTTAAACATGCTAATTTTAGCTCTAACACTGATGATCCACCTACAAATGTGAACTGACGTTCAAAAATAAAACATTTTAAAACGGACCATTTTCCACATTTCTGAAGCATGACGTAATGGGGGGGTGTTATCTCTTTTGTCGAAAATCAGCCGTTTTTGCTCGAACATTAAATGCCTCCAACTGGTATTTAATTAACTTCCCGAGCCCCTGGAAGCATGAAAATCACTTTAAACATGCTAATTTTAGCTCTAACACTGATGATCCACCTACAAATGTGAACTGACGTTCAAAAATAAAACATTTGAAAACTGACCATTTTCCACATTTCTGAAGCATGACGTAATGGGGGGGTGTTATCTCTTTTGTCGAAAATCAGCCGTTTTTGCTCGAACATTAAGTGCCTCCAAATGGTATTTAATTAACTTCCCGAGCCCCTGGAAGCATGAAAATCACTTTAAACATGCTAATTTTAGCTCTAACACTGATGATCCATCTACAAATGTGAACTGACGTTCAAAAATAAAACATTTGAAAACGGACCATTTTCCACATTTCTGAAGCATGACGTAATGGGGGGGTGTTATCTCTTTTGTCGAAAATCAGCCGTTTTTGCTCGAACATTAAGTGCCTCCAAATGGTATTTAATTAACTTCCCGAGCCCCTGGAAGCATGAAAATCACTTTAAACATGCTAATTTTAGCTCTAACACTGATGATCCACCTACAAATGTGAACTGACGTTCAAAAATAAAACATTTGAAAACGGACCATTTTCCACATTTCTGAAGCATGACGTAATGGGGGGGTGTTATCTCTTTTGTCGAAAATCAGCCGTTTTTGCTCGAACATTAAATGCCTCCAAATGGTATTTAATTAACTTCCCGAGCCCCTGGAAGCATGAAAATCACTTTAAACATGCTAATTTTAGCTCTAACACTGATGATCCACCTACAAATGTGAACTGACGTTCAAAAATAAAACATTTGAAAACGGACCATTTTCCACATTTCTGAAGCATGACGTAATGGGGGGGTGTTATCTCTTTTGTCGAAAATCAGCCGTTTTTGCTCGAACATTAAATGCCTCCAAATGGTATTTAATTAACTTCCCGGGGTGAAGAAACCCTTTTTGAGAACTCAGAGTGGGTAAATTGGCCATTTTCATGCACTTTTAACCATTCCATAAATCTGGTGTTTTGGGCCCCTGGAAGCATGAAAATCACTTTAAACATGCTAATTTTAGCTCTAACACTGATGATCCACCTACAAATGTGAACTGACGTTCAAAAATAAAACATTTGAAAACGGACCATTTTCCACATTTCTGAAGCATGACGTAATGGGGGGGGTGTTATCTCTTTTGTCGAAAATCAGCCGTTTTTGCTCGAACATTAAATGCCTCCAAATGGTATTTAATTAACTTCCCGAGCCCCTGGAAGCATGAAAATCACTTTAAACATGCTAATTTTAGCTCTAACACTGATGATCCACCTACAAATGTGAACTGACGTTCAAAAATAAAACATTTGAAAACGGACCATTTTCCACATTTCTGAAGCATGACGTAATGGGGGGGGGTGTTATCTCTTTTATCGAAAATCAGCCTTTTTTGCTCGAACATTAAATGCCTCCAAATGGTATTTAATTAACTTCCCGGGGTGAAGAAACCCTTTTTGAGAACTCAGAGTGAGTAAATTGGCCATTTTCATGCTCTTTTAACCATTCCATAAATCTTGTGTTTTGGGCCCCTGGAAGCATGAAAATCACTTTAAACATGCTAATTTTAGCTCTCACACTGATGATCCACCTACAAATGTGAACTGACGTTCAAAAATAAAACATTTGAAAACGGACCATTTTCCACATTTCTGAAGCATGACGTAATGGGGGTGTGTTATCTCTTTTGTCAAAAATCAGCCGTTTTTGCTCGAACATTAAATGCCTCCAAATGGTATTTAAATAACTTCCCGAGCCCCTGGAAGCGTGAAAATCACTTTAAACATGCTAATTTTAGCTCTAACACTGATGATCCACCTACAAATGTGAACTGACGTTCAAAAATAAAACATTTGAAAACAGACCATTTTCCACATTTCTGAAGCATGACGTAATGGGGGGGTGTTATCTCTTTTGTCGAAAATCAGCCGTTTTTGCTCGAACATTAAATGCCTCCAAATGGTATTTAATTAACTTCCCGGGGTGAAGAAACCCTTTTTGAGAACTCAGAGTGAGTAAATTGGCCATTTTCATGCACTTTTAACCATTCCATAAATCTTGTGTTTTGGGCCCCTGGAAGCATGAAAATCACTTTAAACATGCTAATTTTCGCTCTAACACTGATGATCCACCTACAAATGTGAACTGACGTTCAAAAATAAAACATTTGAAAACGGACCATTTTCCACATTTCTGAAGCATGACGTAATGGGGGGTGTTATCTCTTTTGTCGAAAATCAGCCGTTTTTGCTCGAACATTAAATGCCTCCAAATGGTATTTATTTCACTTCCCGGGGTGAAGAAACCCTTTTTGAGAACTCAGAGTGAGTAAATTGGCATTTTCATGCACTTTTAACCATTCCATTAATCTTGTGTTTTGGGCCCCTGGAAGCATGAAAATCACTTTAAACATGCTAATTTTAGCTCTAACACTGATGATCCACCTACAAATGTGAACTGACGTTCAAAAATAAAACATTTGAAAACAGACCATTTTCCACATTTCTGAAGCATGACGTAATGGGGGGGTGTTATCTCTTTTGTCGAAAATCAGCCGTTTTTGCTCGAACATTAGATGCCTCCAAATGGTATTTAATTAACTTCCCGAGCCCCTGGAAGCATGAAAATCACTTTAAACATGCTAATTTTAGCTCTAACACTGATGATCCACCTACAAATGTGAACTGACGTTCAAAAATAAAACATTTGAAAACGGACCATTTTCCACATTTCTGAAGCATGACGTAATGGGGGGGGTGTTATCTCTTTTGTCGAAAATCAGCCGTTTATGCTCGAACAATAAATGCCTCCAAATGGTATTTAATTAACTTCCCGAGCCCCTGGAAGCATGAAAATCACTTTAAACATGCTAATTTTAGCTCTAACACTGATGATCCACCTACAAATGTGAACTGACGTTCAAAAATAAAACATTTGAAAACGGACCATTTTCCACATTTCTGAAGCATGACGTAATGGGGGGGTGTTATCTCTTTTGTCGAAAATCAGCCGTTTTTGCTCGAACATTAAATGCCTCCAAATGGTATTTATTTCACTTCCCGGGGTGAAGAAACCCTTTTTGAGAACTCAGAGTGAGTAAATTGGCCATTTTCATGCACTTTTAACCATTCCATAAATCTTGTGTTTTGGGCCCCTGGAAGCATGAAAATCACTTTAAACATGCTAATTTTCGCTCTAACACTGATGATCCACCTACAAATGTGAACTGACGTTCAAAAATAAAACATTTTAAAACGGACCATTTTCCACATTTCTGAAGCATGACGTAATGGGGGGGTGTTATCTCTTTTGTCGAAAATCAGCCGTTTTTGCTCGAACATTAAATGCCTCCAACTGGTATTTAATTAACTTCCCGAGCCCCTGGAAGCATGAAAATCACTTTAAACATGCTAATTTTAGCTCTAACACTGATGATCCACCTACAAATGTGAACTGACGTTCAAAAATAAAACATTTGAAAACTGACCATTTTCCACATTTCTGAAGCATGACGTAATGGGGGGGTGTTATCTCTTTTGTCGAAAATCAGCCGTTTTTGCTCGAACATTAAGTGCCTCCAAATGGTATTTAATTAACTTCCCGAGCCCCTGGAAGCATGAAAGTCACTTTAAACATGCTAATTTTAGCTCTAACACTGATGATCCATCTACAAATGTGAACTGACGTTCAAAAATAAAACATTTGAAAACGGACCATTTTCCACATTTCTGAAGCATGACGTAATGGGGGGGTGTTATCTCTTTTGTCGAAAATCAGCCGTTTTTGCTCGAACATTAAGTGCCTCCAAATGGTATTTAATTAACTTCCCGAGCCCCTGGAAGCATGAAAATCACTTTAAACATGCTAATTTTAGCTCTAACACTGATGATCCACCTACAAATGTGAACTGACGTTCAAAAATAAAACATTTGAAAACGGACCATTTTCCACATTTCTGAAGCATGACGTAATGGGGGGGTGTTATCTCTTTTGTCGAAAATCAGCCGTTTTTGCTCGAACATTAAATGCCTCCAAATGGTATTTAATTAACTTCCCGAGCCCCTGAAAGTATAAAATCACTTTAAACATGCTAATTTTAGCGCTAACACTGATGATCCACCTACAAATGTGAACTGACGTTCAAAAATAAAACATTTGAAAACGGACCATTTTCCACATTTCTGAAGCATGACGTAATGGGGGGGTGTTATCTCTTTTGTCGAAAATCAGCCGTTTTTGCTCGAACATTAAATGCCTCCAAATGGTATTTAATTAACTTCCCGGGGTGAAGAAACCCTTTTTGAGAACTCAGAGTGAGTAAATTGGCCATTTTCATGCACTTTTAACCATTCCATAAATCTTGTGTTTTGGGCCCCTGGAAGCATGAAAATCACTTTAAACATGCTAATTTTAGCTCTAACACTGATGATCCACCTACAAATGTGAACTGACGTTCAAAAATAAAACATTTTAAAACGGACCATTTTCCACATTTCTGAAGCATGACGTAATGGGGGGGTGTTATCTCTTTTGTCGAAAATCAGCCGTTTTTGCTCGAACATTAAATGCCTCCAACTGGTATTTAATTAACTTCCCGAGCCCCTGGAAGCATGAAAATCACTTTAAACATGCTAATTTTAGCTCTAACACTGATGATCCACCTACAAATGTGAACTGACGTTCAAAAATAAAACATTTGAAAACTGACCATTTTCCACATTTCTGAAGCATGACGTAATGGGGGGGTGTTATCTCTTTTGTCGAAAATCAGCCGTTTTTGCTCGAACATTAAGTGCCTCCAAATGGTATTTAATTAACTTCCCGAGCCCCTGGAAGCATGAAAATCACTTTAAACATGCTAATTTTAGCTCTAACACTGATGATCCATCTACAAATGTGAACTGACGTTCAAAAATAAAACATTTGAAAACGGACCATTTTCCACATTTCTGAAGCATGACGTAATGGGGGGGTGTTATCTCTTTTGTCGAAAATCAGCCGTTTTTGCTCGAACATTAAGTGCCTCCAAATGGTATTTAATTAACTTCCCGAGCCCCTGGAAGCATGAAAATCACTTTAAACATGCTAATTTTAGCTCTAACACTGATGATCCACCTACAAATGTGAACTGACGTTCAAAAATAAAACATTTGAAAACGGACCATTTTCCACATTTCTGAAGCATGACGTAATGGGGGGGTGTTATCTCTTTTGTCGAAAATCAGCCGTTTTTGCTCGAACATTAAATGCCTCCAAATGGTATTTAATTAACTTCCCGAGCCCCTGGAAGCATGAAAATCACTTTAAACATGCTAATTTTAGCTCTAACACTGATGATCCACCTACAAATGTGAACTGACGTTCAAAAATAAAACATTTGAAAACGGACCATTTTCCACATTTCTGAAGCATGACGTAATGGGGGGGTGTTATCTCTTTTGTCGAAAATCAGCCGTTTTTGCTCGAACATTAAATGCCTCCAAATGGTATTTAATTAACTTCCCGGGGTGAAGAAACCCTTTTTGAGAACTCAGAGTGGGTAAATTGGCCATTTTCATGCACTTTTAACCATTCCATAAATCTGGTGTTTTGGGCCCCTGGAAGCATGAAAATCACTTTAAACATGCTAATTTTAGCTCTAACACTGATGATCCACCTACAAATGTGAACTGACGTTCAAAAATAAAACATTTGAAAACGGACCATTTTCCACATTTCTGAAGCATGACGTAATGGGGGGGGTGTTATCTCTTTTGTCGAAAATCAGCCGTTTTTGCTCGAACATTAAATGCCTCCAAATGGTATTTAATTAACTTCCCGAGCCCCTGGAAGCATGAAAATCACTTTAAACATGCTAATTTTAGCTCTAACACTGATGATCCACCTACAAATGTGAACTGACGTTCAAAAATAAAACATTTGAAAACGGACCATTTTCCACATTTCTGAAGCATGACGTAATGGGGGGGGGTGTTATCTCTTTTATCGAAAATCAGCCTTTTTTGCTCGAACATTAAATGCCTCCAAATGGTATTTAATTAACTTCCCGGGGTGAAGAAACCCTTTTTGAGAACTCAGAGTGAGTAAATTGGCCATTTTCATGCTCTTTTAACCATTCCATAAATCTTGTGTTTTGGGCCCCTGGAAGCATGAAAATCACTTTAAACATGCTAATTTTAGCTCTCACACTGATGATCCACCTACAAATGTGAACTGACGTTCAAAAATAAAACATTTGAAAACGGACCATTTTCCACATTTCTGAAGCATGACGTAATGGGGGTGTGTTATCTCTTTTGTCAAAAATCAGCCGTTTTTGCTCGAACATTAAATGCCTCCAAATGGTATTTAAATAACTTCCCGAGCCCCTGGAAGCGTGAAAATCACTTTAAACATGCTAATTTTAGCTCTAACACTGATGATCCACCTACAAATGTGAACTGACGTTCAAAAATAAAACATTTGAAAACAGACCATTTTCCACATTTCTGAAGCATGACGTAATGGGGGGGTGTTATCTCTTTTGTCGAAAATCAGCCGTTTTTGCTCGAACATTAAATGCCTCCAAATGGTATTTAATTAACTTCCCGGGGTGAAGAAACCCTTTTTGAGAACTCAGAGTGAGTAAATTGGCCATTTTCATGCACTTTTAACCATTCCATAAATCTTGTGTTTTGGGCCCCTGGAAGCATGAAAATCACTTTAAACATGCTAATTTTCGCTCTAACACTGATGATCCACCTACAAATGTGAACTGACGTTCAAAAATAAAACATTTGAAAACGGACCATTTTCCACATTTCTGAAGCATGACGTAATGGGGGGTGTTATCTCTTTTGTCGAAAATCAGCCGTTTTTGCTCGAACATTAAATGCCTCCAAATGGTATTTATTTCACTTCCCGGGGTGAAGAAACCCTTTTTGAGAACTCAGAGTGAGTAAATTGGCATTTTCATGCACTTTTAACCATTCCATTAATCTTGTGTTTTGGGCCCCTGGAAGCATGAAAATCACTTTAAACATGCTAATTTTAGCTCTAACACTGATGATCCACCTACAAATGTGAACTGACGTTCAAAAATAAAACATTTGAAAACAGACCATTTTCCACATTTCTGAAGCATGACGTAATGGGGGGGTGTTATCTCTTTTGTCGAAAATCAGCCGTTTTTGCTCGAACATTAGATGCCTCCAAATGGTATTTAATTAACTTCCCGAGCCCCTGGAAGCATGAAAATCACTTTAAACATGCTAATTTTAGCTCTAACACTGATGATCCACCTACAAATGTGAACTGACGTTCAAAAATAAAACATTTGAAAACGGACCATTTTCCACATTTCTGAAGCATGACGTAATGGGGGGGGTGTTATCTCTTTTGTCGAAAATCAGCCGTTTATGCTCGAACAATAAATGCCTCCAAATGGTATTTAATTAACTTCCCGAGCCCCTGGAAGCATGAAAATCACTTTAAACATGCTAATTTTAGCTCTAACACTGATGATCCACCTACAAATGTGAACTGACGTTCAAAAATAAAACATTTGAAAACGGACCATTTTCCACATTTCTGAAGCATGACGTAATGGGGGGGTGTTATCTCTTTTGTCGAAAATCAGCCGTTTTTGCTCGAACATTAAATGCCTCCAAATGGTATTTATTTCACTTCCCGGGGTGAAGAAACCCTTTTTGAGAACTCAGAGTGAGTAAATTGGCCATTTTCATGCACTTTTAACCATTCCATAAATCTTGTGTTTTGGGCCCCTGGAAGCATGAAAATCACTTTAAACATGCTAATTTTCGCTCTAACACTGATGATCCACCTACAAATGTGAACTGACGTTCAAAAATAAAACATTTTAAAACGGACCATTTTCCACATTTCTGAAGCATGACGTAATGGGGGGGTGTTATCTCTTTTGTCGAAAATCAGCCGTTTTTGCTCGAACATTAAATGCCTCCAACTGGTATTTAATTAACTTCCCGAGCCCCTGGAAGCATGAAAATCACTTTAAACATGCTAATTTTAGCTCTAACACTGATGATCCACCTACAAATGTGAACTGACGTTCAAAAATAAAACATTTGAAAACTGACCATTTTCCACATTTCTGAAGCATGACGTAATGGGGGGGTGTTATCTCTTTTGTCGAAAATCAGCCGTTTTTGCTCGAACATTAAGTGCCTCCAAATGGTATTTAATTAACTTCCCGAGCCCCTGGAAGCATGAAAGTCACTTTAAACATGCTAATTTTAGCTCTAACACTGATGATCCATCTACAAATGTGAACTGACGTTCAAAAATAAAACATTTGAAAACGGACCATTTTCCACATTTCTGAAGCATGACGTAATGGGGGGGTGTTATCTCTTTTGTCGAAAATCAGCCGTTTTTGCTCGAACATTAAGTGCCTCCAAATGGTATTTAATTAACTTCCCGAGCCCCTGGAAGCATGAAAATCACTTTAAACATGCTAATTTTAGCTCTAACACTGATGATCCACCTACAAATGTGAACTGACGTTCAAAAATAAAACATTTGAAAACGGACCATTTTCCACATTTCTGAAGCATGACGTAATGGGGGGGTGTTATCTCTTTTGTCGAAAATCAGCCGTTTTTGCTCGAACATTAAATGCCTCCAAATGGTATTTAATTAACTTCCCGAGCCCCTGGAAGCATGAAAATCACTTTAAACATGCTAATTTTAGCTCTAACACTGATGATCCACCTACAAATGTGAACTGACGTTCAAAAATAAAACATTTGAAAACGGACCATTTTCCACATTTCTGAAGCATGACGTAATGGGGGGGTGTTATCTCTTTTGTCGAAAATCAGCCGTTTTTGCTAGAACATTAAATGCCTCCAAATGGTATTTAATTAACTTCCCGGGGTGAAGAAACCCTTTTTGAGAACTCAGAGTGGGTAAATTGGCCATTTTCATGCACTTTTAACCATTCCATAAATCTGGTGTTTTGGGCCCCTGGAAGCATGAAAATCACTTTAAACATGCTAATTTTAGCTCTAACACTGATGATCCACCTACAAATGTGAACTGACGTTCAAAAATAAAACATTTGAAAACGGACCATTTTCCACATTTCTGAAGCATGACGTAATGGGGGGGGTGTTATCTCTTTTGTCGAAAATCAGCCGTTTTTGCTCGAACATTAAATGCCTCCAAATGGTATTTAATTAACTTCCCGAGCCCCTGGAAGCATGAAAATCACTTTAAACATGCTAATTTTAGCTCTAACACTGATGATCCACCTACAAATGTGAACTGACGTTCAAAAATAAAACATTTGAAAACGGACCATTTTCCACATTTCTGAAGCATGACGTAATGGGGGGGGGGTGTTATCTCTTTTATCGAAAATCAGCCTTTTTTGCTCGAACATTAAATGCCTCCAAATGGTATTTAATTAACTTCCCGGGGTGAAGAAACCCTTTTTGAGAACTCAGAGTGAGTAAATTGGCCATTTTCATGCACTTTTAACCATTCCATAAATCTTGTGTTTTGGGCCCCTGGAAGCATGAAAATCACTTTAAACATGCTAATTTTAGCTCTAACACTGATGATCCACCTACAAATGTGAACTGACGTTCAAAAATAAAACATTTTAAAACGGACCATTTTCCACATTTCTGAAGCATGACGTAATGGGGGGGTGTTATCTCTTTTGTCGAAAATCAGCTGTTTTTGCTCGAACATTAAATGCCTCCAACTGGTATTTAATTAACTTCCCGAGCCCCTGGAAGCATGAAAATCACTTTAAACATGCTAATTTTAGCTCTAACACTGATGATCCACCTACAAATGTGAACTGACGTTCAAAAATAAAACATTTGAAAACTGACCATTTTCCACATTTCTGAAGCATGACGTAATGGGGGGGTGTTATCTCTTTTGTCGAAAATCAGCCGTTTTTGCTCGAACATTAAGTGCCTCCAAATGGTATTTAATTAACTTCCCGAGCCCCTGGAAGCATGAAAATCACTTTAAACATGCTAATTTTAGCTCTAACACTGATGATCCATCTACAAATGTGAACTGACGTTCAAAAATAAAACATTTGAAAACGGACCATTTTCCACATTTCTGAAGCATGACGTAATGGGGGGGTGTTATCTCTTTTGTCGAAAATCAGCCGTTTTTGCTCGAACATTAAGTGCCTCCAAATGGTATTTAATTAACTTCCCGAGCCCCTGGAAGCATGAAAATCACTTTAAACATGCTAATTTTAGCTCTAACACTGATGATCCACCTACAAATGTGAACTGACGTTCAAAAATAAAACATTTGAAAACGGACCATTTTCCACATTTCTGAAGCATGACGTAATGGGGGGGTGTTATCTCTTTTGTCGAAAATCAGCCGTTTTTGCTCGAACATTAAATGCCTCCAAATGGTATTTAATTAACTTCCCGAGCCCCTGGAAGCATGAAAATCACTTTAAACATGCTAATTTTAGCTCTAACACTGATGATCCACCTACAAATGTGAACTGACGTTCAAAAATAAAACATTTGAAAACGGACCATTTTCCACATTTCTGAAGCATGACGTAATGGGGGGGTGTTATCTCTTTTGTCGAAAATCAGCCGTTTTTGCTCGAACAATAAATGCCTCCAAATGGTATTTAATTAACTTCCCGAGCCCCTGGAAGCATGAAAATCACTTTAAACATGCTAATTTTAGCTCTAACACTGATGATCCACCTACAAATGTGAACTGACGTTCAAAAATAAAACATTTGAAAACGGACCATTTTCCACATTTCTGAAGCATGACGTAATGGGGGGGTGTTATCTCTTTTGTCGAAAATCAGCCGTTTTTGCTCGAACATTAAATGCCTCCAAATGGTATTTATTTCACTTCCCGGGGTGAAGAAACCCTTTTTGAGAACTCAGAGTGAGTAAATTGGCCATTTTCATGCACTTTTAACCATTCCATAAATCTTGTGTTTTGGGCCCCTGGAAGCATGAAAATCACTTTAAACATGCTAATTTTAGCTCTAACACTGATGATCCACCTACAAATGTGAACTGACGTTCAAAAATAAAACATTTTAAAACGGACCATTTTCCACATTTCTGAAGCATGACGTAATGGGGGGGTGTTATCTCTTTTGTCGAAAATCAGCCGTTTTTGCTCGAACATTAAATGCCTCCAACTGGTATTTAATTAACTTCCCGAGCCCCTGGAAGCATGAAAATCACTTTAAACATGCTAATTTTAGCTCTAACACTGATGATCCACCTACAAATGTGAACTGACGTTCAAAAATAAAACATTTGAAAACTGACCATTTTCCACATTTCTGAAGCATGACGTAATGGGGGGGTGTTATCTCTTTTGTCGAAAATCAGCCGTTTTTGCTCGAACATTAAGTGCCTCCAAATGGTATTTAATTAACTTCCCGAGCCCCTGGAAGCATGAAAGTCACTTTAAACATGCTAATTTTAGCTCTAACACTGATGATCCATCTACAAATGTGAACTGACGTTCAAAAATAAAACATTTGAAAACGGACCATTTTCCACATTTCTGAAGCATGACGTAATGGGGGGGTGTTATCTCTTTTGTCGAAAATCAGCCGTTTTTGCTCGAACATTAAGTGCCTCCAAATGGTATTTAATTAACTTCCCGAGCCCCTGGAAGCATGAAAATCACTTTAAACATGCTAATTTTAGCTCTAACACTGATGATCCACCTACAAATGTGAACTGACGTTCAAAAATAAAACATTTGAAAACGGACCATTTTCCACATTTCTGAAGCATGACGTAATGGGGGGGTGTTATCTCTTTTGTCGAAAATCAGCCGTTTTTGCTCGAACATTAAATGCCTCCAAATGGTATTTAATTAACTTCCCGAGCCCCTGGAAGCATGAAAATCACTTTAAACATGCTAATTTTAGCTCTAACACTGATGATCCACCTACAAATGTGAACTGACGTTCAAAAATAAAACATTTGAAAACGGACCATTTTCCACATTTCTGAAGCATGACGTAATGGGGGGGTGTTATCTCTTTTGTCGAAAATCAGCCGTTTTTGCTAGAACATTAAATGCCTCCAAATGGTATTTAATTAACTTCCCGGGGTGAAGAAACCCTTTTTGAGAACTCAGAGTGGGTAAATTGGCCATTTTCATGCACTTTTAACCATTCCATAAATCTGGTGTTTTGGGCCCCTGGAAGCATGAAAATCACTTTAAACATGCTAATTTTAGCTCTAACACTGATGATCCACCTACAAATGTGAACTGACGTTCAAAAATAAAACATTTGAAAACGGACCATTTTCCACATTTCTGAAGCATGACGTAATGGGGGGGGTGTTATCTCTTTTGTCGAAAATCAGCCGTTTTTGCTCGAACATTAAATGCCTCCAAATGGTATTTAATTAACTTCCCGAGCCCCTGGAAGCATGAAAATCACTTTAAACATGCTAATTTTAGCTCTAACACTGATGATCCACCTACAAATGTGAACTGACGTTCAAAAATAAAACATTTGAAAACGGACCATTTTCCACATTTCTGAAGCATGACGTAATGGGGGGGGGTGTTATCTCTTTTATCGAAAATCAGCCTTTTTTGCTCGAACATTAAATGCCTCCAAATGGTATTTAATTAACTTCCCGGGGTGAAGAAACCCTTTTTGAGAACTCAGAGTGAGTAAATTGGCCATTTTCATGCTCTTTTAACCATTCCATAAATCTTGTGTTTTGGGCCCCTGGAAGCATGAAAATCACTTTAAACATGCTAATTTTAGCTCTCACACTTATGATCCACCTACAAATGTGAACTGACGTTCAAAAATAAAACATTTGAAAACGGACCATTTTCCACATTTCTGAAGCATGACGTAATGGGGGTGTGTTATCTCTTTTGTCGAAAATCAGCCGTTTTTGCTCGAACATTAAATGCCTCCAAATGGTATTTAAATAACTTCCCGAGCCCCTGGAAGCATGAAAATCACTTTAAACATGCTAATTTTAGCTCTAACACTGATGATCCACCTACAAATGTGAACTGACGTTCAAAAATAAAACATTTGAAAACAGACCATTTTCCACATTTCTGAAGCATGACGTAATGGGGGGGGTGTTATCTCTTTTGTCGAAAATCAGCCGTTTTTGCTCGAACATTAAATGCCTCCAAATGGTATTTAATTAACTTCCCGGGGTGAAGAAACCCTTTTTGAGAACTCAGAGTGAGTAAATTGGCCATTTTCATGCACTTTTAACCATTCCATAAATCTTGTGTTTTGGGCCCCTGGAAGCATGAAAATCACTTTAAACATGCTAATTTTCGCTCTAACACTGATGATCCACCTACAAATGTGAACTGACGTTCAAAAATAAAACATTTGAAAACGGACCATTTTCCACATTTCTGAAGCATGACGTAATGGGGGGTGTTATCTCTTTTGTCGAAAATCAGCCGTTTTTGCTCGAACATTAAATGCCTCCAAATGGTATTTATTTCACTTCCCGGGGTGAAGAAACCCTTTTTGAGAACTCAGAGTGAGTAAATTGGCATTTTCATGCACTTTTAACCATTCCATTAATCTTGTGTTTTGGGCCCCTGGAAGCATGAAAATCACTTTAAACATGCTAATTTTAGCTCTAACACTGATGATCCACCTACAAATGTGAACTGACGTTCAAAAATAAAACATTTGAAAACAGACCATTTTCCACATTTCTGAAGCATGACGTAATGGGGGGGTGTTATCTCTTTTGTCGAAAATCAGCCGTTTTTGCTCGAACATTAGATGCCTCCAAATGGTATTTAATTAACTTCCCGAGCCCCTGGAAGCATGAAAATCACTTTAAACATGCTAATTTTAGCTCTAACACTGATGATCCACCTACAAATGTGAACTGACGTTCAAAAATAAAACATTTGAAAACTGACCATTTTCCACATTTCTGAAGCATGACGTAATGGGGGGGTGTTATCTCTTTTGTCGAAAATCAGCCGTTTTTGCTCGAACATTAAGTGCCTCCAAATGGTATTTAATTAACTTCCCGAGCCCCTGGAAGCATGAAAATCACTTTAAACATGCTAATTTTAGCTCTAACACTGATGATCCATCTACAAATGTGAACTGACGTTCAAAAATAAAACATTTGAAAACGGACCATTTTCCACATTTCTGAAGCATGACGTAATGGGGGGGTGTTATCTCTTTTGTCGAAAATCAGCCGTTTTTGCTCGAACATTAAGTGCCTCCAAATGGTATTTAATTAACTTCCCGAGCCCCTGGAAGCATGAAAATCACTTTAAACATGCTAATTTTAGCTCTAACACTGATGATCCACCTACAAATGTGAACTGACGTTCAAAAATAAAACATTTGAAAACGGACCATTTTCCACATTTCTGAAGCATGACGTAATGGGGGGGTGTTATCTCTTTTGTCGAAAATCAGCCGTTTTTGCTCGAACATTAAATGCCTCCAAATGGTATTTAATTAACTTCCCGAGCCCCTGGAAGCATGAAAATCACTTTAAACATGCTAATTTTAGCTCTAACACTGATGATCCACCTACAAATGTGAACTGACGTTCAAAAATAAAACATTTGAAAACGGACCATTTTCCACATTTCTGAAGCATGACGTAATGGGGGGGTGTTATCTCTTTTGTCGAAAATCAGCCGTTTTTGCTAGAACATTAAATGCCTCCAAACGGTATTTAATTAACTTCCCGGGGTGAAGAAACCCTTTTTGAGAACTCAGAGTGGGTAAATTGGCCATTTTCATGCACTTTTAACCATTCCATAAATCTGGTGTTTTGGGCCCCTGGAAGCATGAAAATCACTTTAAACATGCTAATTTTAGCTCTAACACTGATGATCCACCTACAAATGTGAACTGACGTTCAAAAATAAAACATTTGAAAACGGACCATTTTCCACATTTCTGAAGCATGACGTAATGGGGGGGGTGTTATCTCTTTTGTCGAAAATCAGCCGTTTTTGCTCGAACATTAAATGCCTCCAAATGGTATTTAATTAACTTCCCGAGCCCCTGGAAGCATGAAAATCACTTTAAACATGCTAATTTTAGCTCTAACACTGATGATCCACCTACAAATGTGAACTGACGTTCAAAAATAAAACATTTGAAAACGGACCATTTTCCACATTTCTGAAGCATGACGTAATGGGGGGGGGGTGTTATCTCTTTTATCGAAAATCAGCCTTTTTTGCTCGAACATTAAATGCCTCCAAATGGTATTTAATTAACTTCCCGGGGTGAAGAAACCCTTTTTGAGAACTCAGAGTGAGTAAATTGGCCATTTTCATGCTCTTTTAACCATTCCATAAATCTTGTGTTTTGGGCCCCTGGAAGCATGAAAATCACTTTAAACATGCTAATTTTAGCTCTCACACTGATGATCCACCTACAAATGTGAACTGACGTTCAAAAATAAAACATTTGAAAACGGACCATTTTCCACATTTCTGAAGCATGACGTAATGGGGGGGTGTTATCTCTTTTGTCGAAAATCAGCCGTTTTTGCTCGAACATTAAATGCCTCCAAATGGTATTTAATTAACTTCCCGAGCCCCTGGAAGCATGAAAATCACTTTAAACATGCTAATTTTAGCTCTAACACTGATGATCCACCTACAAATGTGAACTGACGTTCAAAAATAAAACATTTGAAAACAGACCATTTTCCACATTTCTGAAGCATGACGTAATGGGGGGGTGTTATCTCTTTTGTCGAAAATCAGCCGTTTTTGCTCGAACATTAAATGCCTCCAAATGGTATTTAATTAACTTCCCGGGGTGAAGAAACCCTTTTTGAGAACTCAGAGTGAGTAAATTGGCCATTTTCATGCACTTTTAACCATTCCATAAATCTTGTGTTTTGGGCCCCTGGAAGCATGAAAATCACTTTAAACATGCTAATTTTCGCTCTAACACTGATGATCCACCTACAAATGTGAACTGACGTTCAAAAATAAAACATTTGAAAACGGACCATTTTCCACATTTCTGAAGCATGACGTAATGGGGGGTGTTATCTCTTTTGTCGAAAATCAGCCGTTTTTGCTCGAACATTAAATGCCTCCAAATGGTATTTATTTCACTTCCCGGGGTGAAGAAACCCTTTTTGAGAACTCAGAGTGAGTAAATTGGCCATTTTCATGCACTTTTAAACATTCCATTAATCTTGTGTTTTGGGCCCCTGGAAGCATGAAAATCACTTTAAACATGCTAATTTTAGCTCTAACACTGATGATCCACCTACAAATGTGAACTGACGTTCAAAAATAAAACATTTGAAAACGGACCATTTTCCACATTTCTGAAGCATGACGTAATGGGGGGGTGTTATCTCTTTTGTCGAAAATCAGCCGTTTTTGCTCGAACATTAGATGCCTCCAAATGGTATTTAATTAACTTCCCGAGCCCCTGGAAGCATGAAAATCACTTTAAACATGCTAATTTTAGCTCTAACACTGATGATCCACCTACAAATGTGAACTGACGTTCAAAAATAAAACATTTGAAAACGGACCATTTTCCACATTTCTGAAGCATGACGTAATGGGGGGGGTGTTATCTCTTTTGTCGAAAATCAGCCGTTTTTGCTCGAACAATAAATGCCTCCAAATGGTATTTAATTAACTTCCCGAGCCCCTGGAAGCATGAAAATCACTTTAAACATGCTAATTTTAGCTCTAACACTGATGATCCACCTACAAATGTGAACTGACGTTCAAAAATAAAACATTTGAAAACGGACCATTTTCCACATTTCTGAAGCATGACGTAATGGGGGGGTGTTATCTCTTTTGTCGAAAATCAGCCGTTTTTGCTCGAACATTAAATGCCTCCAAATGGTATTTATTTCACTTCCCGGGGTGAAGAAACCCTTTTTGAGAACTCAGAGTGAGTAAATTGGCCATTTTCATGCACTTTTAACTATTCCATAAATCTTGTGTTTTGGGCCCCTGGAAGCATGAAAATCACTTTAAACATGCTAATTTTAGCTCTAACACTGATGATCCACCTACAAATGTGAACTGACGTTCAAAAATAAAACATTTGAAAACGGACCATTTTCCACATTTCTGAAGCATGACGTAATGGGGGGGTGTTATCTCTTTTGTCGAAAATCAGCCGTTTTTGCTCGAACATTAAATGCCTCCAAATGGTATTTAATTAACTTCCCGAGCCCCTGAAAGCATAAAATCACTTTAAACATGCTAATTTTAGCGCTAACACTGATGATCCACCTACAAATGTGAACTGACGTTCAAAAATAAAACATTTGAAAACGGACCATTTTCCACATTTCTGAAGCATGACGTAATGGGGGGGTGTTATCTCTTTTGTCGAAAATCAGCCGTTTTTGCTCGAACATTAAATGCCTCCAAATGGTATTTAATTAACTTCCCGGGGTGAAGAAACCCTTTTTGAGAACTCAGAGTGAGTAAATTGGCCATTTTCATGCACTTTTAACCATTCCATAAATCTTGTGTTTTGGGCCCCTGGAAGCATGAAAATCACTTTAAACATGCTAATTTTAGCTCTAACACTGATGATCCACCTACAAATGTGAACTGACGTTCAAAAATAAAACATTTGAAAACGGACCATTTTCCACATTTCTGAAGCATGACGTAATGGGGGGGTGTTATCTCTTTTGTCGAAAATCAGCCGTTTTTGCTCGAACATTAAATGCCTCCAACTGGTATTTAATTAACTTCCCGAGCCCCTGGAAGCATGAAAATCACTTTAAACATGCTAATTTTAGCTCTAACACTGATGATCCACCTACAAATGTGAACTGACGTTCAAAAATAAAACATTTGAAAACGGACCATTTTCCACATCTCTGAAGCATGACGTAATGGGGGGGTGTTATCTCTTTTGTCGAAAATCAGCCGTTTTTGCTCGAACATTAAATGCCTCCAAATGGTATTTATTTCACTTCCCGGGGTGAAGAAACCCTTTTTGAGAACTCAGAGTGAGTAAATTGGCCATTTTCATGCACTTTTAACCATTCCATAAATCTTGTGTTTTGGGCCCCTGGAAGCATGAAAATCACTTTAAACATGCTAATTTTAGCTCTAACACTGATGATCCACCTACAAATGTGAACTGACGTTCAAAAATAAAACATTTTAAAACGGACCATTTTCCACATTTCTGAAGCATGACGTAATGGGGGGGTGTTATCTCTTTTGTCGAAAATCAGCCGTTTTTGCTCGAACATTAAATGCCTCCAACTGGTATTTAATTAACTTCCCGAGCCCCTGGAAGCATGAAAATCACTTTAAACATGCTAATTTTAGCTCTAACACTGATGATCCACCTACAAATGTGAACTGACGTTCAAAAATAAAACATTTGAAAACTGACCATTTTCCACATTTCTGAAGCATGACGTAATGGGGGGGTGTTATCTCTTTTGTCGAAAATCAGCCGTTTTTGCTCGAACATTAAATGCCTCCAACTGGTATTTAATTAACTTCCCGAGCCCCTGGAAGCATGAAAATCACTTTAAACATGCTAATTTTAGTTCTAACACTGATGATCCACCTACAAATGTGAACTGACGTTCAAAAATAAAACATTTGAAAACGGACCATTTTCCACATTTCTGAAGCATGACGTAATGGGGGGGGTGTTATCTCTTTTGTCGAAAATCAGCCGTTTTTGCTCGAACATTAAATGCCTCCAAATGGTATTTATTTCACTTCCTGGGGTGAAGAAACCCTTTTTGAGAACTCAGAGTGAGTAAATTGGCCATTTTCATGCACTTTTAACCATTCCATAAATCTTGTGTTTTGGGCCCCTGGAAGCATGAAAATCACTTTAAACATGCTAATTTTAGCTCTAACACTGATGATCCACCTACAAATGTGAACTGACGTTCAAAAATAAAACATTTGAAAACGGACCATTTTCCACATTTCTGAAGCATGACGTAATGGGGGGTGTTATCTCTTTTGTCGAAAATCAGCCGTTTTTGCTCGAACATTAAGTGCCTCCAAATGGTATTTAATTAACTTCCCGAGCCCCTGGAAGCATGAAAATCACTTTAAACATGCTAATTTTAGCTCTAACACTGATGATCCACCTACAAATGTGAACTGACGTTCAAAAATAAAACATTTGAAAACGGACCATTTTCCACATTTCTGAAGCATGACGTAATGGGGGGGTGTTATCTCTTTTGTCGAAAATCAGCCGTTTTTGCTCGAACATTAAATGCCTCCAAATGGTATTTAATTAACTTCCCGGGGTGAAGAAACCCTTTTTGAGAACTCAGAGTGAGTAAATTGGCCATTTTCATGCACTTTTAACCATTCCATAAATCTTGTGTTTTGGGCCCCTGGAAGCATGAAAATCACTTTAAACATGCTAATTTTAGCTCTAACACTGATGATCCACCTACAAATGTGAACTGACGTTCAAAAATAAAACATTTGAAAACGGACCATTTTCCACATTTCTGAAGCATGACGTAATGGGGGGGTGTTATCTCTTTTGTCGAAAATCAGCCGTTTTTGCTCGAACATTAAATGCCTCCAAATGGTATTTAATTAACTTCCCGAGCCCCTGGAAGCATGAAAATCACTTTAAACATGCTAATTTTAGCTCTAACACTGATGATCCACCTACAAATGTGAACTGACGTTCAAAAATAAAACATTTGAAAACGGACCATTTTCCACATTTCTGAAGCATGACGTAATGGGGGGGTGTTATCTCTTTTGTCGAAAATCAGCCGTTTTTTGCTCGAACATTAAATGCCTCCAAATGGTATTTAATTAACTTCCCGGGGTGAAGAAACCCTTTTTGAGAACTCAGAGTGGGTAAATTGGCCATTTTCATGCACTTTTAACCATTCCATAAATCTGGTGTTTTGGGCCCCTGGAAGCATGAAAATCACTTTAAACATGCTAATTTTAGCTCTAACACTGATGATCCACCTACAAATGTGAACTGACGTTCAAAAATAAAACATTTGAAAACGGACCATTTTCCACATTTCTGAAGCATGACGTAATGGGGGGGTGTTATCTCTTTTGTCGAAAATCAGCCGTTTTTGCTCGAACATTAAATGCCTCCAAATGGTATTTAATTAACTTCCCGAGCCCCTGGAAGCATGAAAATCACTTTAAACATGCTAATTTTAGCTCTAACACTGATGATCCACCTACAAATGTGAACTGACGTTCAAAAATAAAACATTTGAAAACGGACCATTTTCCACATTTCTGAAGCATGACGTAATGGGGGGGGGTGTTATCTCTTTTATCGAAAATCAGCCTTTTTTGCTCGAACATTAAATGCCTCCAAATGGTATTTAATTAACTTCCCGGGGTGAAGAAACCCTTTTTGAGAACTCAGAGTGAGTAAATTGGCCATTTTCATGCTCTTTTAACCATTCCATAAATCTTGTGTTTTGGGCCCCTGGAAGCATGAAAATCACTTTAAACATGCTAATTTTAGCTCTCACACTGATGATCCACCTACAAATGTGAACTGACGTTCAAAAATAAAACATTTGAAAACGGACCATTTTCCACATTTCTGAAGCATGACGTAATGGGGGTGTGTTATCTCTTTTGTCGAAAATCAGCCGTTTTTGCTCGAACATTAAATGCCTCCAAATGGTATTTAATTAACTTCCCGAGCCCCTGGAAGCATGAAAATCACTTTAAACATGCTAATTTTAGCTCTAACACTGATGATCCACCTACAAATGTGAACTGACGTTCAAAAATAAAACATTTGAAAACAGACCATTTTCCACATTTCTGAAGCATGACGTAATGGGGGGGTGTTATCTCTTTTGTCGAAAATCAGCCGTTTTTGCTCGAACATTAAACGCCTCCAAATGGTATTTAATTAACTTCCCGGGGTGAAGAAACCCTTTTTGAGAACTCAGAGTGAGTAAATTGGCCATTTTCATGCACTTTTAACCATTCCATAAATCTTGTGTTTTGGGCCCCTGGAAGCATGAAAATCACTTTAAACATGCTAATTTTCGCTCTAACACTGATGATCCACCATCAAATGTGAACTGACGTTCAAAAATAAAACATTTGAAAACGGACCATTTTCCACATTTCTGAAGCATGACGTAATGGGGGGTGTTATCTCTTTTGTCGAAAATCAGCCGTTTTTGCTCGAACATTAAATGCCTCCAAATGGTATTTATTTCACTTCCCGGGGTGAAGAAACCCTTTTTGAGAACTCAGAGTGAGTAAATTGGCATTTTCATGCACTTTTAACCATTCCATTAATCTTGTGTTTTGGGCCCCTGGAAGCATGAAAATCACTTTAAACATGCTAATTTTAGCTCTAACACTGATGATCCACCTACAAATGTGAACTGACGTTCAAAAATAAAACATTTGAAAACAGACCATTTTCCACATTTCTGAAGCATGACGTAATGGGGGGGTGTTATCTCTTTTGTCGAAAATCAGCCGTTTTTGCTCGAACATTAGATGCCTCCAAATGGTATTTAATTAACTTCCCGAGCCCCTGGAAGCATGAAAATCACTTTAAACATGCTAATTTTAGCTCTAACACTGATGATCCACCTACAAATGTGAACTGACGTTCAAAAATAAAACATTTGAAAACGGACCATTTTCCACATTTCTGAAGCATGACGTAATGGGGGGGGTGTTATCTCTTTTGTCGAAAATCAGCCGTTTTTGCTCGAACAATAAATGCCTCCAAATGGTATTTAATTAACTTCCCGAGCCCCTGGAAGCATGAAAATCACTTTAAACATGCTAATTTTAGCTCTAACACTGATGATCCACCTACAAATGTGAACTGACGTTCAAAAATAAAACATTTGAAAACGGACCATTTTCCACATTTCTGAAGCATGACGTAATGGGGGGGTGTTATCTCTTTTGTCGAAAATCAGCCGTTTTTGCTCGAACATTAAATGCCTCCAAATGGTATTTATTTCACTTCCCGGGGTGAAGAAACCCTTTTTGAGAACTCAGAGTGAGTAAATTGGCCATTTTCATGCACTTTTAACCATTCCATAAATCTTGTGTTTTGGGCCCCTGGAAGCATGAAAATCACTTTAAACATGCTAATTTTAGCTCTAACACTGATGATCCACCTACAAATGTGAACTGACGTTCAAAAATAAAACATTTTAAAACGGACCATTTTCCACATTTCTGAAGCATGACGTAATGGGGGGGTGTTATCTCTTTTGTCGAAAATCAGCCGTTTTTGCTCGAACATTAAATGCCTCCAACTGGTATTTAATTAACTTCCCGAGCCCCTGGAAGCATGAAAATCACTTTAAACATGCTAATTTTAGCTCTAACACTGATGATCCACCTACAAATGTGAACTGACGTTCAAAAATAAAACATTTGAAAACTGACCATTTTCCACATTTCTGAAGCATGACGTAATGGGGGGGTGTTATCTCTTTTGTCGAAAATCAGCCGTTTTTGCTCGAACATTAAGTGCCTCCAAATGGTATTTAATTAACTTCCCGAGCCCCTGGAAGCATGAAAATCACTTTAAACATGCTAATTTTAGCTCTAACACTGATGATCCATCTACAAATGTGAACTGACGTTCAAAAATAAAACATTTGAAAACGGACCATTTTCCACATTTCTGAAGCATGACGTAATGGGGGGGTGTTATCTCTTTTGTCGAAAATCAGCCGTTTTTGCTCGAACATTAAGTGCCTCCAAATGGTATTTAATTAACTTCCCGAGCCCCTGGAAGCATGAAAATCACTTTAAACATGCTAATTTTAGCTCTAACACTGATGATCCACCTACAAATGTGAACTGACGTTCAAAAATAAAACATTTGAAAACAGACCATTTTCCACATTTCTGAAGCATGACGTAATGGGGGGGGTGTTATCTCTTTTGTCGAAAATCAGCCGTTTTTGCTCGAACATTAAATGCCTCCAAATGGTATTTAATTAACTTCCCGGGGTGAAGAAACCCTTTTTGAGAACTCAGAGTGAGTAAATTGGCCATTTTCATGCTCTTTTAACCATTCCATAAATCTTGTGTTTTGGGCCCCTGGAAGCATGAAAATCACTTTAAACATGCTAATTTTAGCTCTCACACTGATGATCCACCTACAAATGTGAACTGACGTTCAAAAATAAAACATTTGAAAACGGACCATTTTCCACATTTCTGAAGCATGACGTAATGGGGGTGTGTTATCTCTTTTGTCGAAAATCAGCCGTTTTTGCTCGAACATTAAATGCCTCCAAATGGTATTTAAATAACTTCCCGAGCCCCTGGAAGCATGAAAATCACTTTAAACATGCTAATTTTAGCTCTAACACTGATGATCCACCTACAAATGTGAACTGACGTTCAAAAATAAAACATTTGAAAACAGACCATTTTCCACATTTCTGAAGCATGACGTAATGGGGGGGGTGTTATCTCTTTTGTCGAAAATCAGCCGTTTTTGCTCGAACATTAAATGCCTCCAAATGGTATTTAATTAACTTCCCGGGGTGAAGAAACCCTTTTTGAGAACTCAGAGTGAGTAAATTGGCCATTTTCATGCACTTTTAACCATTCCATAAATCTTGTGTTTTGGGCCCCTGGAAGCATGAAAATCACTTTAAACATGCTAATTTTCGCTCTAACACTGATGATCCACCTACAAATGTGAACTGACGTTCAAAAATAAAACATTTGAAAACGGACCATTTTCCACATTTCTGAAGCATGACGTAATGGGGGGTGTTATCTCTTTTGTCGAAAATCAGCCGTTTTTGCTCGAACATTAAATGCCTCCAAATGGTATTTATTTCACTTCCCGGGGTGAAGAAACCCTTTTTGAGAACTCAGAGTGAGTAAATTGGCATTTTCATGCACTTTTAACCATTCCATTAATCTTGTGTTTTGGGCCCCTGGAAGCATGAAAATCACTTTAAACATGCTAATTTTAGCTCTAACACTGATGATCCACCTACAAATGTGAACTGACGTTCAAAAATAAAACATTTGAAAACAGACCATTTTCCACATTTCTGAAGCATGACGTAATGGGGGGGTGTTATCTCTTTTGTCGAAAATCAGCCGTTTTTGCTCGAACATTAGATGCCTCCAAATGGTATTTAATTAACTTCCCGAGCCCCTGGAAGCATGAAAATCACTTTAAACATGCTAATTTTAGCTCTAACACTGATGATCCACCTACAAATGTGAACTGACGTTCAAAAATAAAACATTTGAAAACGGACCATTTTCCACATTTCTGAAGCATGACGTAATGGGGGGGGTGTTATCTCTTTTGTCGAAAATCAGCCGTTTTTGCTCGAACAATAAATGCCTCCAAATGGTATTTAATTAACTTCCCGAGCCCCTGGAAGCATGAAAATCACTTTAAACATGCTAATTTTAGCTCTAACACTGATGATCCACCTACAAATGTGAACTGACGTTCAAAAATAAAACATTTGAAAACGGACCATTTTCCACATTTCTGAAGCATGACGTAATGGGGGGGTGTTATCTCTTTTGTCGAAAATCAGCCGTTTTTGCTCGAACATTAAATGCCTCCAAATGGTATTTATTTCACTTCCCGGGGTGAAGAAACCCTTTTTGAGAACTCAGAGTGAGTAAATTGGCCATTTTCATGCACTTTTAACCATTCCATAAATCTTGTGTTTTGGGCCCCTGGAAGCATGAAAATCACTTTAAACATGCTAATTTTAGCTCTAACACTGATGATCCACCTACAAATGTGAACTGACGTTCAAAAATAAAACATTTTAAAACGGACCATTTTCCACATTTCTGAAGCATGACGTAATGGGGGGTGTTATCTCTTTTGTCGAAAATCAGCCGTTTTTGCTCGAACATTAAATGCCTCCAACTGGTATTTAATTAACTTCCCGAGCCCCTGGAAGCATGAAAATCACTTTAAACATGCTAATTTTAGCTCTAACACTGATGATCCACCTACAAATGTGAACTGACGTTCAAAAATAAAACATTTGAAAACTGACCATTTTCCACATTTCTGAAGCATGACGTAATGGGGGGGTGTTATCTCTTTTGTCGAAAATCAGCCGTTTTTGCTCGAACATTAAGTGCCTCCAAATGGTATTTAATTAACTTCCCGAGCCCCTGGAAGCATGAAAATCACTTTAAACATGCTAATTTTAGCTCTAACACTGATGATCCATCTACAAATGTGAACTGACGTTCAAAAATAAAACATTTGAAAACGGACCATTTTCCACATTTCTGAAGCATGACGTAATGGGGGGGTGTTATCTCTTTTGTCGAAAATCAGCCGTTTTTGCTCGAACATTAAGTGCCTCCAAATGGTATTTAATTAACTTCCCGAGCCCCTGGAAGCATGAAAATCACTTTAAACATGCTAATTTTAGCTCTAACACTGATGATCCACCTACAAATGTGAACTGACGTTCAAAAATAAAACATTTGAAAACGGACCATTTTCCACATTTCTGAAGCATGACGTAATGGGGGGGTGTTATCTCTTTTGTCGAAAATCAGCCGTTTTTGCTCGAACATTAAATGCCTCCAAATGGTATTTAATTAACTTCCCGAGCCCCTGGAAGCATGAAAATCACTTTAAACATGCTAATTTTAGCTCTAACACTGATGATCCACCTACAAATGTGAACTGACGTTCAAAAATAAAACATTTGAAAACGGACCATTTTCCACATTTCTGAAGCATGACGTAATGGGGGGGTGTTATCTCTTTTGTCGAAAATCAGCCGTTTTTGCTAGAACATTAAATGCCTCCAAACGGTATTTAATTAACTTCCCGGGGTGAAGAAACCCTTTTTGAGAACTCAGAGTGGGTAAATTGGCCATTTTCATGCACTTTTAACCATTCCATAAATCTGGTGTTTTGGGCCCCTGGAAGCATGAAAATCACTTTAAACATGCTAATTTTAGCTCTAACACTGATGATCCACCTACAAATGTGAACTGACGTTCAAAAATAAAACATTTGAAAACGGACCATTTTCCACATTTCTGAAGCATGACGTAATGGGGGGGGTGTTATCTCTTTTGTCGAAAATCAGCCGTTTTTGCTCGAACATTAAATGCCTCCAAATGGTATTTAATTAACTTCCCGAGCCCCTGGAAGCATGAAAATCACTTTAAACATGCTAATTTTAGCTCTAACACTGATGATCCACCTACAAATGTGAACTGACGTTCAAAAATAAAACATTTGAAAACGGACCATTTTCCACATTTCTGAAGCATGACGTAATGGGGGGGGGTGTTATCTCTTTTATCGAAAATCAGCCTTTTTTGCTCGAACATTAAATGCCTCCAAATGGTATTTAATTAACTTCCCGGGGTGAAGAAACCCTTTTTGAGAACTCAGAGTGAGTAAATTGGCCATTTTCATGCTCTTTTAACCATTCCATAAATCTTGTGTTTTGGGCCCCTGGAAGCATGAAAATCACTTTAAACATGCTAATTTTAGCTCTCACACTGATGATCCACCTACAAATGTGAACTGACGTTCAAAAATAAAACATTTGAAAACGGACCATTTTCCACATTTCTGAAGCATGACGTAATGGGGGGGTGTTATCTCTTTTGTCGAAAATCAGCCGTTTTTGCTCGAACATTAAATGCCTCCAAATGGTATTTAATTAACTTCCCGAGCCCCTGGAAGCATGAAAATCACTTTAAACATGCTAATTTTAGCTCTAACACTGATGATCCACCTACAAATGTGAACTGACGTTCAAAAATAAAACATTTGAAAACAGACCATTTTCCACATTTCTGAAGCATGACGTAATGGGGGGGTGTTATCTCTTTTGTCGAAAATCAGCCGTTTTTGCTCGAACATTAAATGCCTCCAAATGGTATTTAATTAACTTCCCGGGGTGAAGAAACCCTTTTTGAGAACTCAGAGTGAGTAAATTGGCCATTTTCATGCACTTTTAACCATTCCATAAATCTTGTGTTTTGGGCCCCTGGAAGCATGAAAATCACTTTAAACATGCTAATTTTCGCTCTAACACTGATGATCCACCTACAAATGTGAACTGACGTTCAAAAATAAAACATTTGAAAACGGACCATTTTCCACATTTCTGAAGCATGACGTAATGGGGGGTGTTATCTCTTTTGTCGAAAATCAGCCGTTTTTGCTCGAACATTAAATGCCTCCAAATGGTATTTATTTCACTTCCCGGGGTGAAGAAACCCTTTTTGAGAACTCAGAGTGAGTAAATTGGCCATTTTCATGCACTTTTAACCATTCCATTAATCTTGTGTTTTGGGCCCCTGGAAGCATGAAAATCACTTTAAACATGCTAATTTTAGCTCTAACACTGATGATCCACCTACAAATGTGAACTGACGTTCAAAAATAAAACATTTGAAAACGGACCATTTTCCACATTTCTGAAGCATGACGTAATGGGGGGGTGTTATCTCTTTTGTCGAAAATCAGCCGTTTTTGCTCGAACATTAGATGCCTCCAAATGGTATTTAATTAACTTCCCGAGCCCCTGGAAGCATGAAAATCACTTTAAACATGCTAATTTTAGCTCTAACACTGATGATCCACCTACAAATGTGAACTGACGTTCAAAAATAAAACATTTGAAAACGGACCATTTTCCACATTTCTGAAGCATGACGTAATGGGGGGGGTGTTATCTCTTTTGTCGAAAATCAGCCGTTTTTGCTCGAACAATAAATGCCTCCAAATGGTATTTAATTAACTTCCCGAGCCCCTGGAAGCATGAAAATCACTTTAAACATGCTAATTTTAGCTCTAACACTGATGATCCACCTACAAATGTGAACTGACGTTCAAAAATAAAACATTTGAAAACGGACCATTTTCCACATTTCTGAAGCATGACGTAATGGGGGGGTGTTATCTCTTTTGTCGAAAATCAGCCGTTTTTGCTCGAACATTAAATGCCTCCAAATGGTATTTATTTCACTTCCCGGGGTGAAGAAACCCTTTTTGAGAACTCAGAGTGAGTAAATTGGCCATTTTCATGCACTTTTAACTATTCCATAAATCTTGTGTTTTGGGCCCCTGGAAGCATGAAAATCACTTTAAACATGCTAATTTTAGCTCTAACACTGATGATCCACCTACAAATGTGAACTGACGTTCAAAAATAAAACATTTGAAAACGGACCATTTTCCACATTTCTGAAGCATGACGTAATGGGGGGGTGTTATCTCTTTTGTCGAAAATCAGCCGTTTTTGCTCGAACATTAAATGCCTCCAAATGGTATTTAATTAACTTCCCGAGCCCCTGAAAGCATAAAATCACTTTAAACATGCTAATTTTAGCGCTAACACTGATGATCCACCTACAAATGTGAACTGACGTTCAAAAATAAAACATTTGAAAACGGACCATTTTCCACATTTCTGAAGCATGACGTAATGGGGGGGTGTTATCTCTTTTGTCGAAAATCAGCCGTTTTTGCTCGAACATTAAATGCCTCCAAATGGTATTTAATTAACTTCCCGGGGTGAAGAAACCCTTTTTGAGAACTCAGAGTGAGTAAATTGGCCATTTTCATGCACTTTTAACCATTCCATAAATCTTGTGTTTTGGGCCCCTGGAAGCATGAAAATCACTTTAAACATGCTAATTTTAGCTCTAACACTGATGATCCACCTACAAATGTGAACTGACGTTCAAAAATAAAACATTTGAAAACGGACCATTTTCCACATTTCTGAAGCATGACGTAATGGGGGGGTGTTATCTCTTTTGTCGAAAATCAGCCGTTTTTGCTCGAACATTAAATGCCTCCAACTGGTATTTAATTAACTTCCCGAGCCCCTGGAAGCATGAAAATCACTTTAAACATGCTAATTTTAGCTCTAACACTGATGATCCACCTACAAATGTGAACTGACGTTCAAAAATAAAACATTTGAAAACGGACCATTTTCCACATTTCTGAAGCATGACGTAATGGGGGGGTGTTATCTCTTTTGTCGAAAATCAGCCGTTTTTGCTCGAACATTAAATGCCTCCAAATGGTATTTATTTCACTTCCCGGGGTGAAGAAACCCTTTTTGAGAACTCAGAGTGAGTAAATTGGCCATTTTCATGCACTTTTAACCATTCCATAAATCTTGTGTTTTGGGCCCCTGGAAGCATGAAAATCACTTTAAACATGCTAATTTTAGCTCTAACACTGATGATCCACCTACAAATGTGAACTGACGTTCAAAAATAAAACATTTTAAAACGGACCATTTTCCACATTTCTGAAGCATGACGTAATGGGGGGGTGTTATCTCTTTTGTCGAAAATCAGCCGTTTTTGCTCGAACATTAAATGCCTCCAACTGGTATTTAATTAACTTCCCGAGCCCCTGGAAGCATGAAAATCACTTTAAACATGCTAATTTTAGCTCTAACACTGATGATCCACCTACAAATGTGAACTGACGTTCAAAAATAAAACATTTGAAAACTGACCATTTTCCACATTTCTGAAGCATGACGTAATGGGGGGGTGTTATCTCTTTTGTCGAAAATCAGCCGTTTTTGCTCGAACATTAAATGCCTCCAACTGGTATTTAATTAACTTCCCGAGCCCCTGGAAGCATGAAAATCACTTTAAACATGCTAATTTTAGTTCTAACACTGATGATCCACCTACAAATGTGAACTGACGTTCAAAAATAAAACATTTGAAAACGGACCATTTTCCACATTTCTGAAGCATGACGTAATGGGGGGGTGTTATCTCTTTTGTCGAAAATCAGCCGTTTTTGCTCGAACATTAAATGCCTCCAAATGGTATTTATTTCACTTCCTGGGGTGAAGAAACCCTTTTTGAGAACTCAGAGTGAGTAAATTGGCCATTTTCATGCACTTTTAACCATTCCATAAATCTTGTGTTTTGGGCCCCTGGAAGCATGAAAATCACTTTAAACATGCTAATTTTAGCTCTAACACTGATGATCCACCTACAAATGTGAACTGACGTTCAAAAATAAAACATTTGAAAACGGACCATTTTCCACATTTCTGAAGCATGACGTAATGGGGGGTGTTATCTCTTTTGTCGAAAATCAGCCGTTTTTGCTCGAACATTAAGTGCCTCCAAATGGTATTTAATTAACTTCCCGAGCCCCTGGAAGCATGAAAATCACTTTAAACATGCTAATTTTAGCTCTAACACTGATGATCCACCTACAAATGTGAACTGACGTTCAAAAATAAAACATTTGAAAACGGACCATTTTCCACATTTCTGAAGCATGACGTAATGGGGGGGTGTTATCTCTTTTGTCGAAAATCAGCCGTTTTTGCTCGAACATTAAATGCCTCCAAATGGTATTTAATTAACTTCCCGGGGTGAAGAAACCCTTTTTGAGAACTCAGAGTGAGTAAATTGGCCATTTTCATGCACTTTTAACCATTCCATAAATCTTGTGTTTTGGGCCCCTGGAAGCATGAAAATCACTTTAAACATGCTAATTTTAGCTCTAACACTGATGATCCACCTACAAATGTGAACTGACGTTCAAAAATAAAACATTTGAAAACGGACCATTTTCCACATTTCTGAAGCATGACGTAATGGGGGGGTGTTATCTCTTTTGTCGAAAATCAGCCGTTTTTGCTCGAACATTAAATGCCTCCAAATGGTATTTAATTAACTTCCCGAGCCCCTGGAAGCATGAAAATCACTTTAAACATGCTAATTTTAGCTCTAACACTGATGATCCACCTACAAATGTGAACTGACGTTCAAAAATAAAACATTTGAAAACGGACCATTTTCCACATTTCTGAAGCATGACGTAATGGGGGGGTGTTATCTCTTTTGTCGAAAATCAGCCGTTTTTGCTCGAACATTAAATGCCTCCAAATGGTATTTAATTAACTTCCCGGGGTGAAGAAACCCTTTTTGAGAACTCAGAGTGGGTAAATTGGCCATTTTCATGCACTTTTAACCATTCCATAAATCTGGTGTTTTGGGCCCCTGGAAGCATGAAAATCACTTTAAACATGCTAATTTTAGCTCTAACACTGATGATCCACCTACAAATGTGAACTGACGTTCAAAAATAAAACATTTGAAAACGGACCATTTTCCACATTTCTGAAGCATGACGTAATGGGGGGGTGTTATCTCTTTTGTCGAAAATCAGCCGTTTTTGCTCGAACATTAAATGCCTCCAAATGGTATTTAATTAACTTCCCGAGCCCCTGGAAGCATGAAAATCACTTTAAACATGCTAATTTTAGCTCTAACACTGATGATCCACCTACAAATGTGAACTGACGTTCAAAAATAAAACATTTGAAAACGGACCATTTTCCACATTTCTGAAGCATGACGTAATGGGGGGGGGTGTTATCTCTTTTATCGAAAATCAGCCTTTTTTGCTCGAACATTAAATGCCTCCAAATGGTATTTAATTAACTTCCCGGGGTGAAGAAACCCTTTTTGAGAACTCAGAGTGAGTAAATTGGCCATTTTCATGCTCTTTTAACCATTCCATAAATCTTGTGTTTTGGGCCCCTGGAAGCATGAAAATCACTTTAAACATGCTAATTTTAGCTCTCACACTGATGATCCACCTACAAATGTGAACTGACGTTCAAAAATAAAACATTTGAAAACGGACCATTTTCCACATTTCTGAAGCATGACGTAATGGGGGTGTGTTATCTCTTTTGTCGAAAATCAGCCGTTTTTGCTCGAACATTAAATGCCTCCAAATGGTATTTAATTAACTTCCCGAGCCCCTGGAAGCATGAAAATCACTTTAAACATGCTAATTTTAGCTCTAACACTGATGATCCACCTACAAATGTGAACTGACGTTCAAAAATAAAACATTTGAAAACAGACCATTTTCCACATTTCTGAAGCATGACGTAATGGGGGGGTGTTATCTCTTTTGTCGAAAATCAGCCGTTTTTGCTCGAACATTAAATGCCTCCAAATGGTATTTAATTAACTTCCCGGGGTGAAGAAACCCTTTTTGAGAACTCAGAGTGAGTAAATTGGCCATTTTCATGCACTTTTAACCATTCCATAAATCTTGTGTTTTGGGCCCCTGGAAGCATGAAAATCACTTTAAACATGCTAATTTTCGCTCTAACACTGATGATCCACCATCAAATGTGAACTGACGTTCAAAAATAAAACATTTGAAAACGGACCATTTTCCACATTTCTGAAGCATGACGTAATGGGGGGTGTTATCTCTTTTGTCGAAAATCAGCCGTTTTTGCTCGAACATTAAATGCCTCCAAATGGTATTTATTTCACTTCCCGGGGTGAAGAAACCCTTTTTGAGAACTCAGAGTGAGTAAATTGGCATTTTCATGCACTTTTAACCATTCCATTAATCTTGTGTTTTGGGCCCCTGGAAGCATGAAAATCACTTTAAACATGCTAATTTTAGCTCTAACACTGATGATCCACCTACAAATGTGAACTGACGTTCAAAAATAAAACATTTGAAAACAGACCATTTTCCACATTTCTGAAGCATGACGTAATGGGGGGGTGTTATCTCTTTTGTCGAAAATCTGCCGTTTTTGCTCGAACATTAGATGCCTCCAAATGGTATTTAATTAACTTCCCGAGCCCCTGGAAGCATGAAAATCACTTTAAACATGCTAATTTTAGCTCTAACACTGATGATCCACCTACAAATGTGAACTGACGTTCAAAAATAAAACATTTGAAAACGGACCATTTTCCACATTTCTGAAGCATGACGTAATGGGGGGGGTGTTATCTCTTTTGTCGAAAATCAGCCGTTTTTGCTCGAACAATAAATGCCTCCAAATGGTATTTAATTAACTTCCCGAGCCCCTGGAAGCATGAAAATCACTTTAAACATGCTAATTTTAGCTCTAACACTGATGATCCACCTACAAATGTGAACTGACGTTCAAAAATAAAACATTTGAAAACGGACCATTTTCCACATTTCTGAAGCATGACGTAATGGGGGGGTGTTATCTCTTTTGTCGAAAATCAGCCGTTTTTGCTCGAACATTAAATGCCTCCAAATGGTATTTATTTCACTTCCCGGGGTGAAGAAACCCTTTTTGAGAACTCAGAGTGAGTAAATTGGCCATTTTCATGCACTTTTAACCATTCCATAAATCTTGTGTTTTGGGCCCCTGGAAGCATGAAAATCACTTTAAACATGCTAATTTTAGCTCTAACACTGATGATCCACCTACAAATGTGAACTGACGTTCAAAAATAAAACATTTTAAAACGGACCATTTTCCACATTTCTGAAGCATGACGTAATGGGGGGGTGTTATCTCTTTTGTCGAAAATCAGCCGTTTTTGCTCGAACATTAAATGCCTCCAACTGGTATTTAATTAACTTCCCGAGCCCCTGGAAGCATGAAAATCACTTTAAACATGCTAATTTTAGCTCTAACACTGATGATCCACCTACAAATGTGAACTGACGTTCAAAAATAAAACATTTGAAAACTGACCATTTTCCACATTTCTGAAGCATGACGTAATGGGGGGGTGTTATCTCTTTTGTCGAAAATCAGCCGTTTTTGCTCGAACATTAAGTGCCTCCAAATGGTATTTAATTAACTTCCCGAGCCCCTGGAAGCATGAAAATCACTTTAAACATGCTAATTTTAGCTCTAACACTGATGATCCATCTACAAATGTGAACTGACGTTCAAAAATAAAACATTTGAAAACGGACCATTTTCCACATTTCTGAAGCATGACGTAATGGGGGGGTGTTATCTCTTTTGTCGAAAATCAGCCGTTTTTGCTCGAACATTAAGTGCCTCCAAATGGTATTTAATTAACTTCCCGAGCCCCTGGAAGCATGAAAATCACTTTAAACATGCTAATTTTAGCTCTAACACTGATGATCCACCTACAAATGTGAACTGACGTTCAAAAATAAAACATTTGAAAACGGACCATTTTCCACATTTCTGAAGCATGACGTAATGGGGGGGTGTTATCTCTTTTGTCGAAAATCAGCCGTTTTTGCTCGAACATTAAATGCCTCCAAATGGTATTTAATTAACTTCCCGAGCCCCTGGAAGCATGAAAATCACTTTAAACATGCTAATTTTAGCTCTAACACTGATGATCCACCTACAAATGTGAACTGACGTTCAAAAATAAAACATTTGAAAACGGACCATTTTCCACATTTCTGAAGCATGACGTAATGGGGGGGTGTTATCTCTTTTGTCGAAAATCAGCCGTTTTTGCTAGAACATTAAATGCCTCCAAATGGTATTTAATTAACTTCCCGGGGTGAAGAAACCCTTTTTGAGAACTCAGAGTGGGTAAATTGGCCATTTTCATGCACTTTTAACCATTCCATAAATCTGGTGTTTTGGGCCCCTGGAAGCATGAAAATCACTTTAAACATGCTAATTTTAGCTCTAACACTGATGATCCACCTACAAATGTGAACTGACGTTCAAAAATAAAACATTTGAAAACGGACCATTTTCCACATTTCTGAAGCATGACGTAATGGGGGGGGTGTTATCTCTTTTGTCGAAAATCAGCCGTTTTTGCTCGAACATTAAATGCCTCCAAATGGTATTTAATTAACTTCCCGAGCCCCTGGAAGCATGAAAATCACTTTAAACATGCTAATTTTAGCTCTAACACTGATGATCCACCTACAAATGTGAACTGACGTTCAAAAATAAAACATTTGAAAACGGACCATTTTCCACATTTCTGAAGCATGACGTAATGGGGGGGGGTGTTATCTCTTTTATCGAAAATCAGCCTTTTTTGCTCGAACATTAAATGCCTCCAAATGGTATTTAATTAACTTCCCGGGGTGAAGAAACCCTTTTTGAGAACTCAGAGTGAGTAAATTGGCCATTTTCATGCTCTTTTAACCATTCCATAAATCTTGTGTTTTGGGCCCCTGGAAGCATGAAAATCACTTTAAACATGCTAATTTTAGCTCTCACACTGATGATCCACCTACAAATGTGAACTGACGTTCAAAAATAAAACATTTGAAAACGGACCATTTTCCACATTTCTGAAGCATGACGTAATGGGGGGGTGTTATCTCTTTTGTCGAAAATCAGCCGTTTTTGCTCGAACATTAAATGCCTCCAAATGGTATTTAATTAACTTCCCGAGCCCCTGGAAGCATGAAAATCACTTTAAACATGCTAATTTTAGCTCTAACACTGATGATCCACCTACAAATGTGAACTGACGTTCAAAAATAAAACATTTGAAAACAGACCATTTTCCACATTTCTGAAGCATGACGTAATGGGGGGGTGTTATCTCTTTTGTCGAAAATCAGCCGTTTTTGCTCGAACATTAAATGCCTCCAAATGGTATTTAATTAACTTCCCGGGGTGAAGAAACCCTTTTTGAGAACTCAGAGTGAGTAAATTGGCCATTTTCATGCACTTTTAACCATTCCATAAATCTTGTGTTTTGGGCCCCTGGAAGCATGAAAATCACTTTAAACATGCTAATTTTCGCTCTAACACTGATGATCCACCTACAAATGTGAACTGACGTTCAAAAATAAAACATTTGAAAACGGACCATTTTCCACATTTCTGAAGCATGACGTAATGGGGGGTGTTATCTCTTTTGTCGAAAATCAGCCGTTTTTGCTCGAACATTAAATGCCTCCAAATGGTATTTATTTCACTTCCCGGGGTGAAGAAACCCTTTTTGAGAACTCAGAGTGAGTAAATTGGCCATTTTCATGCACTTTTAACCATTCCATTAATCTTGTGTTTTGGGCCCCTGGAAGCATGAAAATCACTTTAAACATGCTAATTTTAGCTCTAACACTGATGATCCACCTACAAATGTGAACTGACGTTCAAAAATAAAACATTTGAAAACGGACCATTTTCCACATTTCTGAAGCATGACGTAATGGGGGGGTGTTATCTCTTTTGTCGAAAATCAGCCGTTTTTGCTCGAACATTAGATGCCTCCAAATGGTATTTAATTAACTTCCCGAGCCCCTGGAAGCATGAAAATCACTTTAAACATGCTAATTTTAGCTCTAACACTGATGATCCACCTACAAATGTGAACTGACGTTCAAAAATAAAACATTTGAAAACGGACCATTTTCCACATTTCTGAAGCATGACGTAATGGGGGGGGTGTTATCTCTTTTGTCGAAAATCAGCCGTTTTTGCTCGAACAATAAATGCCTCCAAATGGTATTTAATTAACTTCCCGAGCCCCTGGAAGCATGAAAATCACTTTAAACATGCTAATTTTAGCTCTAACACTGATGATCCACCTACAAATGTGAACTGACGTTCAAAAATAAAACATTTGAAAACGGACCATTTTCCACATTTCTGAAGCATGACGTAATGGGGGGGTGTTATCTCTTTTGTCGAAAATCAGCCGTTTTTGCTCGAACATTAAATGCCTCCAAATGGTATTTATTTCACTTCCCGGGGTGAAGAAACCCTTTTTGAGAACTCAGAGTGAGTAAATTGGCCATTTTCATGCACTTTTAACTATTCCATAAATCTTGTGTTTTGGGCCCCTGGAAGCATGAAAATCACTTTAAACATGCTAATTTTAGCTCTAACACTGATGATCCACCTACAAATGTGAACTGACGTTCAAAAATAAAACATTTGAAAACGGACCATTTTCCACATTTCTGAAGCATGACGTAATGGGGGGGTGTTATCTCTTTTGTCGAAAATCAGCCGTTTTTGCTCGAACATTAAATGCCTCCAAATGGTATTTAATTAACTTCCCGAGCCCCTGAAAGCATAAAATCACTTTAAACATGCTAATTTTAGCGCTAACACTGATGATCCACCTACAAATGTGAACTGACGTTCAAAAATAAAACATTTGAAAACGGACCATTTTCCACATTTCTGAAGCATGACGTAATGGGGGGGTGTTATCTCTTTTGTCGAAAATCAGCCGTTTTTGCTCGAACATTAAATGCCTCCAAATGGTATTTAATTAACTTCCCGGGGTGAAGAAACCCTTTTTGAGAACTCAGAGTGAGTAAATTGGCCATTTTCATGCACTTTTAACCATTCCATAAATCTTGTGTTTTGGGCCCCTGGAAGCATGAAAATCACTTTAAACATGCTAATTTTAGCTCTAACACTGATGATCCACCTACAAATGTGAACTGACGTTCAAAAATAAAACATTTGAAAACGGACCATTTTCCACATTTCTGAAGCATGACGTAATGGGGGGGTGTTATCTCTTTTGTCGAAAATCAGCCGTTTTTGCTCGAACATTAAATGCCTCCAACTGGTATTTAATTAACTTCCCGAGCCCCTGGAAGCATGAAAATCACTTTAAACATGCTAATTTTAGCTCTAACACTGATAATCCACCTACAAATGTGAACTGACGTTCAAAAATAAAACATTTGAAAACGGACCATTTTCCACATTTCTGAAGCATGACGTAATGGGGGGGTGTTATCTCTTTTGTCGAAAATCAGCCGTTTTTGCTCGAACATTAAATGCCTCCAACTGGTATTTAATTAACTTCCCGAGCCCCTGGAAGCATGAAAATCACTTTAAACATGCTAATTTTAGCTCTAACACTGATGATCCACCTACAAATGTGAACTGACGTTCAAAAATAAAACATTTGAAAACTGACCATTTTCCACATTTCTGAAGCATGACGTAATGGGGGGGTGTTATCTCTTTTGTCGAAAATCAGCCGTTTTTGCTCGAACATTAAATGCCTCCAACTGGTATTTAATTAACTTCCCGAGCCCCTGGAAGCATGAAAATCACTTTAAACATGCTAATTTTAGTTCTAACACTGATGATCCACCTACAAATGTGAACTGACGTTCAAAAATAAAACATTTGAAAACGGACCATTTTCCACATTTCTGAAGCATGACGTAATGGGGGGGTGTTATCTCTTTTGTCGAAAATCAGCCGTTTTTGCTCGAACATTAAATGCCTCCAAATGGTATTTATTTCACTTCCTGGGGTGAAGAAACCCTTTTTGAGAACTCAGAGTGAGTAAATTGGCCATTTTCATGCACTTTTAACCATTCCATAAATCTTGTGTTTTGGGCCCCTGGAAGCATGAAAATCACTTTAAACATGCTAATTTTAGCTCTAACACTGATGATCCACCTACAAATGTGAACTGACGTTCAAAAATAAAACATTTGAAAACGGACCATTTTCCACATTTCTGAAGCATGACGTAATGGGGGGTGTTATCTCTTTTGTCGAAAATCAGCCGTTTTTGCTCGAACATTAAGTGCCTCCAAATGGTATTTAATTAACTTCCCGAGCCCCTGGAAGCATGAAAATCACTTTAAACATGCTAATTTTAGCTCTAACACTGATGATCCACCTACAAATGTGAACTGACGTTCAAAAATAAAACATTTGAAAACGGACCATTTTCCACATTTCTGAAGCATGACGTAATGGGGGGGTGTTATCTCTTTTGTCGAAAATCAGCCGTTTTTGCTCGAACATTAAATGCCTCCAAATGGTATTTAATTAACTTCCCGGGGTGAAGAACCCCTTTTTGAGAACTCAGAGTGAGTAAATTGGCCATTTTCATGCACTTTTAACCATTCCATAAATCTTGTGTTTTGGGCCCCTGGAAGCATGAAAATCACTTTAAACATGCTAATTTTAGCTCTAACACTGATGATCCACCTACAAATGTGAACTGACGTTCAAAAATAAAACATTTGAAAACGGACCATTTTCCACATTTCTGAAGCATGACGTAATGGGGGGGTGTTATCTCTTTTGTCGAAAATCAGCCGTTTTTGCTCGAACATTAAATGCCTCCAAATGGTATTTAATTAACTTCCCGAGCCCCTGGAAGCATGAAAATCACTTTAAACATGCTAATTTTAGCTCTAACACTGATGATCCACCTACAAATGTGAACTGACGTTCAAAAATAAAACATTTGAAAACGGACCATTTTCCACATTTCTGAAGCATGACGTAATGGGGGGGTGTTATCTCTTTTGTCGAAAATCAGCCGTTTTTGCTCGAACATTAAATGCCTCCAAATGGTATTTAATTAACTTCCCGGGGTGAAGAAACCCTTTTTGAGAACTCAGAGTGGGTAAATTGGCCATTTTCATGCACTTTTAACCATTCCATAAATCTGGTGTTTTGGGCCCCTGGAAGCATGAAAATCACTTTAAACATGCTAATTTTAGCTCTAACACTGATGATCCACCTACAAATGTGAACTGACGTTCAAAAATAAAACATTTGAAAACGGACCATTTTCCACATTTCTGAAGCATGACGTAATGGGGGGGGTGTTATCTCTTTTGTCGAAAATCAGCCGTTTTTGCTCGAACATTAAATGCCTCCAAATGGTATTTAATTAACTTCCCGAGCCCCTGGAAGCATGAAAATCACTTTAAACATGCTAATTTTAGCTCTAACACTGATGATCCACCTACAAATGTGAACTGACGTTCAAAAATAAAACATTTGAAAACGGACCATTTTCCACATTTCTGAAGCATGACGTAATGGGGGGGGTGTTATCTCTTTTATCGAAAATCAGCCTTTTTTGCTCGAACATTAAATGCCTCCAAATGGTATTTAATTAACTTCCCGGGGTGAAGAAACCCTTTTTGAGAACTCAGAGTGAGTAAATTGGCCATTTTCATGCTCTTTTAACCATTCCATAAATCTTGTGTTTTGGGCCCCTGGAAGCATGAAAATCACTTTAAACATGCTAATTTTAGCTCTCACACTGATGATCCACCTACAAATGTGAACTGACGTTCAAAAATAAAACATTTGAAAATGGACCATTTTCCACATTTCTGAAGCATGACGTAATGGGGGGGGTGTTATCTCTTTTGTCGAAAATCAGCCGTTTTTGCTCGAACATTAAATGCCTCCAAATGGTATTTAATTAACTTCCCGAGCCCCTGGAAGCATGAAAATCACTTTAAACATGCTAATTTTAGCTCTAACACTGATGATCCACCTACAAATGTGAACTGACGTTCAAAAATAAAACATTTGAAAACGGACCATTTTCCACATTTCTGAAGCATGACGTAATGGGGGGGTGTTATCTCTTTTGTCGAAAATCAGCCGTTTTTGCTCGAACATTAAATGCCTCCAAATGGTATTTAATTAACTTCCCGGGGTGAAGAAACCCTTTTTGAGAACTCAGAGTGAGTAAATTGGCCATTTTCATGCACTTTTAACCATTCCATAAATCTTGTGTTTTGGGCCCCTGGAAGCATGAAAATCACTTTAAACATGCTAATTTTAGCTCTAACACTGATGATCCACCTACAAATGTGAACTGACGTTCAAAAATAAAACATTTGAAAACGGACCATTTTCCACATTTCTGAAGCATGACGTAATGGGGGGGTGTTATCTCTTTTGTCGAAAATCAGCCGTTTTTGCTCGAACATTAAATGCCTCCAAATGGTATTTAATTAACTTCCCGAGCCCCTGGAAGCATGAAAATCACTTTAAACATGCTAATTTTAGCTCTAACACTGATGATCCACCTACAAATGTGAACTGACGTTCAAAAATAAAACATTTGAAAACGGACCATTTTCCACATTTCTGAAGCATGACGTAATGGGGGGGTGTTATCTCTTTTGTCGAAAATCAGCCGTTTTTGCTCGAACATTAAATGCCTCCAAATGGTATTTAATTAACTTCCCGGGGTGAAGAAACCCTTTTTGAGAACTCAGAGTGAGTAAATTGGCCATTTTCATGCACTTTTAACCATTCCATAAATCTTGTGTTTTGGGCCCCTGGAAGCATGAAAATCACTTTAAACATGCTAATTTTAGCTCTAACACTGATGATCCACCTACAAATGTGAACTGACGTTCAAAAATAAAACATTTGAAAACTGACCATTTTCCACATTTCTGAAGCATGACGTAATGGGGGGTGTTATCTCTTTTGTCGAAAATCAGCCGTTTTTGCTCGAACATTAAATGCCTCCAAATGGTATTTAATTAACTTCCCGAGCCCCTGGAAGCATGAAAATCACTTTAAACATGCTAATTTTAGCTCTAACACTGATGATCCACCTACAAATGTGAACTGACGTTCAAAAATAAAACATTTGAAAACGGACCATTTTCCACATTTCTGAAGCATGACGTAATGGGGGGTGTTATCTCTTTTGTCGAAAATCAGCCGTTTTTGCTCGAACATTAAATGCCTCCAAATGGTATTTAATTAACTTCCCGGGGTGAAGAAACCCTTTTTGAGAACTCAGAGTGAGTAAATTGGCCATTTTCAAGCACTTTTAACCATTCCATAAATCTTGTGTTTTGGGCCCCTGGAAGCATGAAAATCACTTTAAACATGCTAATTTTAGCTCTAACACTGATGATCCACCTACAAATGGGAACTGACGTTCAAAAATAAAACATTTGAAAACGGACCATTTTCCACATTTCTGAAGCATGACGTAATGGGGGGGGTGTTATCTCTTTTGTCGAAAATCAGCCGTTTTTGCTCGAACATTAAATGCCTCCAAATGGTATTTAATTAACTTCCCGAGCCCCTGGAAGCATGAAAATCACTTTAAACATGCTAATTTTAGCTCTAACACTGATGATCCACCTACAAATGTGAACTGACGTTCAAAAATAAAACATTTGAAAACGGACCATTTTCCACATTTCTGAAGCATGACGTAATGGGGGGGTGTTATCTCTTTTGTCGAAAATCAGCCGTTTTTGCTCGAACATTAAATGCCTCCAAATGATATTTAATTACCTTCCCGAGCCCCTGGAAGAATGAAAATCACTTTAAACATGCTAATTTTTGCTCTAACACTGATGATCCACCTACAAATGTGAACTGACGTTCAAAAATAAAACATTTGAAAACGGACCATTTTCCACATTTCTGAAGCATGACGTAATGGGGGGGTGTTATCTCTTTTGTCGAAAATCAGCCGTTTTTGCTCGAACATTAAATGCCTCCAAATGGTATTTAATTAACTTCCCGAGCCCCTGGAAGCATGAAAATCACTTTAAACATGCTAATTTTAGCTCTAACACTGATGATCCACCTACAAATGTGAACTGACGTTCAAAAATAAAACATTTGAAAACAGACCATTTTCCACATTTCTGAAGCATGACGTAATGGGGGGGTGTTATCTCTTTTGTCGAAAATCAGCCGTTTTTGCTCGAACATTAAATGCCTCCAAATGGTATTTAATTAACTTCCCGGGGTGAAGAAACCCTTTTTGAGAACTCAGAGTGAGTAAATTGGCCATTTTCATGCACTTTTAACCATTCCATAAATCTTGTGTTTTGGGCCCCTGGAAGCATGAAAATCACTTTAAACATGCTAATTTTCGCTCTAACACTGATGATCCACCTACAAATGTGAACTGACGTTCAAAAATAAAACATTTGAAAACGGACCATTTTCCACATTTCTGAAGCATGACATAATGGGGGGTGTTATCTCTTTTGTCGAAAATCAGCCGTTTTTGCTCGAACATTAAATGCCTCCAAATGGTATTTATTTCACTTCCCGGGGTGAAGAAACCCTTTTTGAGAACTCAGAGTGAGTAAATTGGCCATTTTCATGCACTTTTAACCATTCCATTAATCTTGTGTTTTGGGCCCCTGGAAGCATGAAAATCACTTTAAACATGCTAATTTTAGCTCTAACACTGATGATCCACCTACAAATGTGAACTGACGTTCAAAAATAAAACATTTGAAAACGGACCATTTTCCACATTTCTGAAGCATGACGTAATGGGGGGGTGTTATCTCTTTTGTCGAAAATCAGCCGTTTTTGCTCGAACATTAGATGCCTCCAAATGGTATTTAATTAACTTCCCGAGCCCCTGGAAGCATGAAAATCACTTTAAACATGCTAATTTTAGCTCTAACACTGATGATCCACCTACAAATGTGAACTGACGTTCAAAAATAAAACATTTGAAAACGGACCATTTTCCACATTTCTGAAGCATGACGTAATGGGGGGGGTGTTATCTCTTTTGTCGAAAATCAGCCGTTTTTGCTCGAACAATAAATGCCTCCAAATGGTATTTAATTAACTTCCCGAGCCCCTGGAAGCATGAAAATCACTTTAAACATGCTAATTTTAGCTCTAACACTGATGATCCACCTACAAATGTGAACTGACGTTCAAAAATAAAACATTTGAAAACGGACCATTTTCCACATTTCTGAAGCATGACGTAATGGGGGGGTGTTATCTCTTTTGTCGAAAATCAGCCGTTTTTGCTCGAACATTAAATGCCTCCAAATGGTATTTATTTCACTTCCCGGGGTGAAGAAACCCTTTTTGAGAACTCAGAGTGAGTAAATTGGCCATTTTCATGCACTTTTAACTATTCCATAAATCTTGTGTTTTGGGCCCCTGGAAGCATGAAAATCACTTTAAACATGCTAATTTTAGCTCTAACACTGATGATCCACCTACAAATGTGAACTGACGTTCAAAAATAAAACATTTGAAAACGGACCATTTTCCACATTTCTGAAGCATGACGTAATGGGGGGGTGTTATCTCTTTTGTCGAAAATCAGCCGTTTTTGCTCGAACATTAAATGCCTCCAAATGGTATTTAATTAACTTCCCGAGCCCCTGAAAGCATAAAATCATTTTAAACATGCTAATTTTAGCGCTAACACTGATGATCCACCTACAAATGTGAACTGACGTTCAAAAATAAAACATTTGAAAACGGACCATTTTCCACATTTCTGAAGCATGACGTAATGGGGGGGTGTTATCTCTTTTGTCGAAAATCAGCCGTTTTTGCTCGAACATTAAATGCCTCCAAATGGTATTTAATTAACTTCCCGGGGTGAAGAAACCCTTTTTGAGAACTCAGAGTGAGTAAATTGGCCATTTTCATGCACTTTTAACCATTCCATAAATCTTGTGTTTTGGGCCCCTGGAAGCATGAAAATCACTTTAAACATGCTAATTTTAGCTCTAACACTGATGATCCACCTACAAATGTGAACTGACGTTCAAAAATAAAACATTTGAAAACGGACCATTTTCCACATTTCTGAAGCATGACGTAATGGGGGGGTGTTATCTCTTTTGTCGAAAATCAGCCGTTTTTGCTCGAACATTAAATGCCTCCAACTGGTATTTAATTAACTTCCCGAGCCCCTGGAAGCATGAAAATCACTTAAAACATGCTAATTTTAGCTCTAACACTGATGATCCACCTACAAATGTGAACTGACGTTCAAAAATAAAACATTTGAAAACGGACCATTTTCCACATTTCTGAAGCATGACGTAATGGGGGGGTGTTATCTCTTTTGTCGAAAATCAGCCGTTTTTGCTCGAACATTAAATGCCTCCAAATGGTATTTATTTCACTTCCCGGGGTGAAGAAACCCTTTTTGAGAACTCAGAGTGAGTAAATTGGCCATTTTCATGCACTTTTAACCATTCCATAAATCTTGTGTTTTGGGCCCCTGGAAGCATGAAAATCACTTTAAACATGCTAATTTTAGCTCTAACACTGATGATCCACCTACAAATGTGAACTGACGTTCAAAAATAAAACATTTTAAAACGGACCATTTTCCACATTTCTGAAGCATGACGTAATGGGGGGGTGTTATCTCTTTTGTCGAAAATCAGCCGTTTTTGCTCGAACATTAAATGCCTCCAACTGGTATTTAATTAACTTCCCGAGCCCCTGGAAGCATGAAAATCACTTTAAACATGCTAATTTTAGCTCTAACACTGATGATCCACCTACAAATGTGAACTGACGTTCAAAAATAAAACATTTGAAAACGGACCATTTTCCACATTTCTGAAGCATGACGTAATGGGGGGGTGTTATCTCTTTTGTCGAAAATCAGCCGTTTTTGCTCGAACATTAAATGCCTCCAAATGGTATTTAATTAACTTCCCGGGGTGAAGAAACCCTTTTTGAGAACTCAGAGTGAGTAAATTGGCCATTTTCATGCACTTTTAACCATTCCATAAATCTTGTGTTTTGGGCCCCTGGAAGCATGAAAATCACTTTAAACATGCTAATTTTAGCTCTAACACTGATGATCCACCTACAAATGTGAACTGACGTTCAAAAATAAAACATTTGAAAACGGACCATTTTCCACATTTCTGAAGCATGACGTAATGGGGGGGTGTTATCTCTTTTGTCGAAAATCAGCCGTTTTTGCTCGAACATTAAATGCCTCCAAATGGTATTTAATTAACTTCCCGAGCCCCTGGAAGCATGAAAATCACTTTAAACATGCTAATTTTAGCTCTAACACTGATGATCCACCTACAAATGTGAACTGACGTTCAAAAATAAAACATTTGAAAACGGACCATTTTCCACATTTCTGAAGCATGACGTAATGGGGGGGTGTTATCTCTTTTGTCGAAAATCAGCCGTTTTTGCTCGAACATTAAATGCCTCCAAATGGTATTTAATTAACTTCCCGGGGTGAAGAAACCCTTTTTGAGAACTCAGAGTGGGTAAATTGGCCATTTTCATGCACTTTTAACCATTCCATAAATCTGGTGTTTTGGGCCCCTGGAAGCATGAAAATCACTTTAAACATGCTAATTTTAGCTCTAACACTGATGATCCACCTACAAATGTGAACTGACGTTCAAAAATAAAACATTTGAAAACGGACCATTTTCCACATTTCTGAAGCATGACGTAATGGGGGGGGTGTTATCTCTTTTGTCGAAAATCAGCCGTTTTTGCTCGAACATTAAATGCCTCCAAATGGTATTTAATTAACTTCCCGAGCCCCTGGAAGCATGAAAATCACTTTAAACATGCTAATTTTAGCTCTAACACTGATGATCCACCTACAAATGTGAACTGACGTTCAAAAATAAAACATTTGAAAACGGACCATTTTCCACATTTCTGAAGCATGACGTAATGGGGGGGGTGTTATCTCTTTTATCGAAAATCTGCCTTTTTTGCTCGAACATTAAATGCCTCCAAATGGTATTTAATTAACTTCCCGGGGTGAAGAAACCCTTTTTGAGAACTCAGAGTGAGTAAATTGGCCATTTTCATGCTCTTTTAACCATTCCATAAATCTTGTGTTTTGGGCCCCTGGAAGCATGAAAATCACTTTAAACATGCTAATTTTAGCTCTCACACTGATGATCCACCTACAAATGTGAACTGACGTTCAAAAATAAAACATTTGAAAATGGACCATTTTCCACATTTCTGAAGCATGACGTAATGGGGGGGTGTTATCTCTTTTGTCGAAAATCAGCCGTTTTTGCTCGAACATTAAATGCCTCCAAATGGTATTTAATTAACTTCCCGAGCCCCTGGAAGCATGAAAATCACTTTAAACATGCTAATTTTAGCTCTAACACTGATGATCCACCTACAAATGTGAACTGACGTTCAAAAATAAAACATTTGAAAACGGACCATTTTCCACATTTCTGAAGCATGACGTAATGGGGGGGTGTTATCTCTTTTGTCGAAAATCAGCCGTTTTTGCTCGAACATTAAATGCCTCCAAATGGTATTTAATTAACTTCCCGGGGTGAAGAAACCCTTTTTGAGAACTCAGAGTGAGTAAATTGGCCATTTTCATGCACTTTTAACCATTCCATAAATCTTGTGTTTTGGGCCCCTGGAAGCATGAAAATCACTTTAAACATGCTAATTTTAGCTCTAACACTGATGATCCACCTACAAATGTGAACTGACGTTCAAAAATAAAACATTTGAAAACGGACCATTTTCCACATTTCTGAAGCATGACGTAATGGGGGGGGTGTTATCTCTTTTGTCGAAAATCAGCCGTTTTTGCTCGAACATTAAATGCCTCCAAATGGTATTTAATTAACTTCCCGAGCCCCTGGAAGCATGAAAATCACTTTAAACATGCTAATTTTAGCTCTAACACTGATGATCCACCTACAAATGTGAACTGACGTTCAAAAATAAAACATTTGAAAACGGACCATTTTCCACATTTCTGAAGCATGACGTAATGGGGGGGTGTTATCTCTTTTGTCGAAAATCAGCCGTTTTTGCTCGAACATTAAATGCCTCCAAATGGTATTTAATTAACTTCCCGGGGTGAAGAAACCCTTTTTGAGAACTCAGAGTGAGTAAATTGGCCATTTTCATGCACTTTTAACCATTCCATAAATCTTGTGTTTTGGGCCCCTGGAAGCATGAAAATCACTTTAAACATGCTAATTTTAGCTCTAACACTGATGATCCACCTACAAATGTGAACTGACGTTCAAAAATAAAACATTTGAAAACTGACCATTTTCCACATTTCTGAAGCATGACGTAATGGGGGGTGTTATCTCTTTTGTCGAAAATCAGCCGTTTTTGCTCGAACATTAAATGCCTCCAAATGGTATTTAATTAACTTCCCGAGCCCCTGGAAGCATGAAAATCACTTTAAACATGCTAATTTTAGCTCTAACACTGATGATCCACCTACAAATGTGAACTGACGTTCAAAAATAAAACATTTGAAAACGGACCATTTTCCACATTTCTGAAGCATGACGTAATGGGGGGTGTTATCTCTTTTGTCGAAAATCAGCCGTTTTTGCTCGAACATTAAATGCCTCCAAATGGTATTTAATTAACTTCCCGGGGTGAAGAAACCCTTTTTGAGAACTCAGAGTGAGTAAATTGGCCATTTTCAAGCACTTTTAACCATTCCATAAATCTTGTGTTTTGGGCCCCTGGAAGCATGAAAATCACTTTAAACATGCTAATTTTAGCTCTAACACTGATGATCCACCTACAAATGTGAACTGACGTTCAAAAATAAAACATTTGAAAACGGACCATTTTCCACATTTCTGAAGCATGACGTAATGGGGGGGGTGTTATCTCTTTTGTCGAAAATCAGCCGTTTTTGCTCGAACATTAAATGCCTCCAAATGGTATTTAATTAACTTCCCGAGCCCCTGGAAGCATGAAAATCACTTTAAACATGCTAATTTTAGCTCTAACACTGATGATCCACCTACAAATGTGAACTGACGTTCAAAAATAAAACATTTGAAAACGGACCATTTTCCACATTTCTGAAGCATGACGTAATGGGGGGGTGTTATCTCTTTTGTCGAAAATCAGCCGTTTTTGCTCGAACATTAAATGCCTCCAAATGATATTTAATTACCTTCCCGAGCCCCTGGAAGCATGAAAATCACTTTAAACATGCTAATTTTTGCTCTAACACTGATGATCCACCTACAAATGTGAACTGACGTTCAAAAATAAAACATTTGAAAACGGACCATTTTCCACATTTCTGAAGCATGACTTAATGGGGGGGTGTTATCTCTTTTGTCGAAAATCAGCCGTTTTTGCTCGAACATTAAATGCCTCCAAATGGTATTTAATTAACTTCCCGGGGTGAAGAAACCCTTTTTGAGAACTCAGAGTGAGTAAAATGGCCATTTTCATGCACTTTTAACCATTCCATAAATCTTGTGTTTTGGGCCCCTGGAAGCATGAAAATCACTTTAAACATGCTAATTTTAGCTCTAACACTGATGATCCACCTACAAATGTGAACTGACGTTCAAAAATAAAACATTTGAAAATGGACCATTTTCCACATTTCTGAAGCATGACGTAATTGGGGGGTGTTATCTCTTTTGTCGAAAATCAGCCGTTTTTGCTCGAACATTAAATGCCTCCAAATGGTATTTAATTAACTTCCCGAGCCCCTGGAAGCATGAAAATCACTTTAAACATGCTAATTTTAGCTCTAACACTGATGATCCACCTACAAATGTGAACTGACGTTCAAAAATAAAACATTTGAAAACGGACCATTTTCCACATTTCTGAAGCATGACGTAATGGGGGGGTGTTATCTCTTTTGTCGAAACTCAGCCGTTTTTGCTCGAACATTAAATGCCTCCAAATGGTATTTAATTAACTTCCCGGGGTGAAGAAACCCTTTTTGAGAACTCAGAGTGAGCAAATTGGCCATTTTCATGCACTTTTAACCATTCCATAAATCTTGTATTTTGGGGCCCTGGAAGCATGAAAATCACTTTAAACATGCTAATTTTAGCTCTAACACTGATGATCCACCTACAAATGTGAACTGACGTTCAAAAATAAAACATTTGAAAACGGACCATTTTCCACATTTCTGAAGCATGACGTAATGGGGGGGTGTTATCTCTTTTGTCGAAAATCAGCCGTTTTTGCTCGAACATTAAATGCCTCCAAATGGTATTTAATTAACTTCCCGAGCCCCTGGAAGCATGAAAATCACTTTAAACATGCTAATTTTAGCCTTAACACTGATGATCCACCTACAAATGTGAACTGACGTTCAAAAATAAAACATTTGAAAACGGACCATTTTCCACATTTCTGAAGCATGACGTAATGGGGGGGGTGTTATCTCTTTTGTCGAAAATCAGCCGTTTTTGCTCGAACATTAAATGCCTCCAAATGGTATTTAATTAACTTCCCGGGGTGAAGAAACCCTTTTTGAGAACTCAGAGTGAGTAAATTGGCCATTTTCATGCACTTTTAACCATTCCATAAATCCTGTGTTTTGGGCCCCTGGAAGCATGAAAATCACTTTAAACATGCTAATTTTAGCTCTAACACTGATGATCCACCTACAAATGTGAACTGACGTTCAAAAATAAAACATTTGAAAACGGACCATTTTCCACATTTCTGAAGCATGACGTAATGGGGGGGTGTTATCTCTTTTGTCGAAAATCAGCCGTTTTTGCTCGAACATTAAATGCCTCCAAATGGTATTTAATTAACTTCCCGAGCCCCTGGAAGCATGAAAATCACTTTAAACATGCTAATTTTAGCTCTAACACTGATGATCCACCTACAAATGTGAACTGACGTTCAAAAATAAAACATTTGAAAACGGACCATTTTCCACATTTCTGAAGCATGACGTAATGGGGGGGTGTTATCTCTTTTGTCGAAAATCAGCCGTTTTTGCTCGAACATTAAATGCCTCCAAATGATATTTAATTACCTTCCCGAGCCCCTGGAAGCATGAAAATCACTTTAAACATGCTAATTTTTGCTCTAACACTGATGATCCACCTACAAATGTGAACTGACGTTCAAAAATAAAACATTTGAAAACGGACCATTTTCCACATTTCTGAAGCATGACTTAATGGGGGGGTGTTATCTCTTTTGTCGAAAATCAGCCGTTTTTGCTCGAACATTAAATGCCTCCAAATGGTATTTAATTAACTTCCCGGGGTGAAGAAACCCTTTTTGAGAACTCAGAGTGAGTAAAATGGCCATTTTCATGCACTTTTAACCATTCCATAAATCTTGTGTTTTGGGCCCCTGGAAGCATGAAAATCACTTTAAACATGCTAATTTTAGCTCTAACACTGATGATCCACCTACAAATGTGAACTGACGTTCAAAAATAAAACATTTGAAAATGGACCATTTTCCACATTTCTGAAGCATGACGTAATTGGGGGGTGTTATCTCTTTTGTCGAAAATCAGCCGTTTTTGCTCGAACATTAAATGCCTCCAAATGGTATTTAATTAACTTCCCGAGCCCCTGGAAGCATGAAAATCACTTTAAACATGCTAATTTTAGCTCTAACACTGATGATCCACCTACAAATGTGAACTGACGTTCAAAAATAAAACATTTGAAAACGGACCATTTTCCACATTTCTGAAGCATGACGTAATGGGGGGGTGTTATCTCTTTTGTCGAAAATCAGCCGTTTTTGCTCGAACATTAAATGCCTCCAAATGGTATTTAATTAACTTCCCGGGGTGAAGAAACCCTTTTTGAGAACTCAGAGTGAGCAAATTGGCCATTTTCATGCACTTTTAACCATTCCATAAATCTTGTGTTTTGGGGCCCTGGAAGCATGAAAATCACTTTAAACATGCTAATTTTAGCTCTAACACTGATGATCCACCTACAAATGTGAACTGACGTTCAAAAATAAAACATTTGAAAACGGACCATTTTCCACATTTCTGAAGCATGACGTAATGGGGGGGTGTTATCTCTTTTGTCGAAAATCAGCCGTTTTTGCTCGAACATTAAATGCCTCCAAATGGTATTTAATTAACTTCCCGAGCCCCTGGAAGCATGAAAATCACTTTAAACATGCTAATTTTAGCCTTAACACTGATGATCCACCTACAAATGTGAACTGACGTTCAAAAATAAAACATTTGAAAACGGACCATTTTCCACATTTCTGAAGCATGACGTAATGGGGGGGGTGTTATCTCTTTTGTCGAAAATCAGCCGTTTTTGCTCGAACATTAAATGCCTCCAAATGGTATTTAATTAACTTCCCGGGGTGAAGAAACCCTTTTTGAGAACTCAGAGTGAGTAAATTGGCCATTTTCATGCACTTTTAACCATTCCATAAATCCTGTGTTTTGGGCCCCTGGAAGCATGAAAATCACTTTAAACATGCTAATTTTAGCTCTAACACTGATGATCCACCTACAAATGTGAACTGACGTTCAAAAATAAAACATTTGAAAACGGACCATTTTCCACATTTCTGAAGCATGACGTAATGGGGGGGTGTTATCTCTTTTGTCGAAAATCAGCCGTTTTTGCTCGAACATTAAATGCCTCCAAATGGTATTTAATTAACTTCCCGAGCCCCTGGAAGCATGAAAATCACTTTAAACATGCTAATTTTAGCTCTAACACTGATGATCCACCTACAAATGTGAACTGACGTTCAAAAATAAAACATTTGAAAACGGACCATTTTCCACATTTCTGAAGCATGACGTAATGGGGGGGTGTTATCTCTTTTGTCGAAAATCAGCCGTTTTTGCTCGAACATTAAATGCCTCCAAATGGTATTTAATTAACTTCCCGGGGTGAAGAAACCCTTTTTGAGAACTCAGAGTGAGTAAATTGGCCATTTTCATGCACTTTTAACCATTCCATAAATCTTGTGTTTTGGGCCCCTGGAAGCATGAAAATCACTTTAAACATGCTAATTTTAGCTCTAACACTGATGATCCACCTACAAATGTGAACTGACGTTCAAAAATAAAACATTTGAAAACGGACCATTTTCCACATTTCTGAAGCATGACGTAATGGGGGGGTGTTATCTCTTTTGTCGAAAATCAGCCGTTTTTGCTCGAACATTAAATGCCTCCAAATGGTATTTAATTAACTTCCCGGGGTGAAGAAACCCTTTTTGAGAACTCAGAGTGAGTAAATTGGCCATTTTCATGCACTTTTAACCATTCCATAAATCTTGTGTTTTGGGCACCTGGAAGCATGAAAATCACTTTAAACATGCTAATTTTAGCTCTAACACTGATGATCCACCTACAAATGTGAACTGACGTTCAAAAATAAAACATTTGAAAACGGACCATTTTCCACATTTCTGAAGCATGACGTAATGGGGGGGGTGTTATCTCTTTTGTCGAAAATCAGCCGTTTTTGCTCGAACATTAAATGCCTCCAAATGGTATTTAATTAACCACTTGGATGCTATGGTGCCTCTGGTGCCTCAATGTAATTTCCATTGAAATCAATGGAAACTCCATGACGAGTTACCCTTGTCATTAGCGGCGAAGAGGTTAACTTCCCGAGCCCCTGGAAGCATGAAAATCACTTTAAACATGCTAATTTTAGCTCTAACACTGATGATCCACCTACAAATGTGAACTGACGTTCAAAAATAAAACATTTGAAAACGGACCATTTTCCACATTTCTGAAGCATGACGTAATGGGGGGTGTTATCTCTTTTGTCGAAAATCAGCCGTTTTTGCTCGAACATTAAATGCCTCCAAATGGTATTTAATTAACTTCCCGAGCCCCTGGAAGCATGAAAATCACTTTAAACATGCTAATTTTAGCTCTAACACTGATGATCCACCTACAAATGTGAACTGACGTTCAAAAATAAAACATTTGAAAACGGACCATTTTCCACATTTCTGAAGCATGACGTAATGGGGGGGGTGTTATCTCTTTTGTCGAAAATCAGCCGTTTTTGCTCGAACATTAAATGCCTCCAAATGGTATTTAATTAACTTCCCGAGCCCCTGGAAGCATGAAAATCACTTTAAACATGCTAATTTTAGCTCTAACACTGATGATCCACCTACAAATGTGAACTGACGTTCAAAAATAAAACATTTGAAAACGGACCATTTTCCACATTTCTGAAGCATGACGTAATGGGGGGGTGTTATCTCTTTTGTCGAAAATCAGTCGTTTTTGCTCGAACATTAAATGCCTCCAAATGGTATTTATTTCACTTCCCGGGGTGAAGAAACCCTTTTTGAGAACTCAGAGTGAGTAAATTGGCCATTTTCATGCACTTTTACCCATTCCATTAATCTTGTGTTTTGGGCCCCTGGAAGCATGAAAATCACTTTAAACATGCTAATTTTAGCTCTAACACTGATGATCCACCTACAAATGTGAACTGACGTTCAAAAATAAAACATTTGAAAACGGACCATTTTCCACATTTCTGAAGCATGACGTAATGGGTGGGTGTTATCTCTTTTGTCGAAAATCAGCCGTTTTTGCTCGAACATTAAATGCCTCCAAATGGTATTTATTTCACTTCCCGGGGTGAAGAAACCCTTTTTGAGAACTCAGAGTGAGTAAATTGGCCATTTTCATGCACTTTTAACCATTCCATTAATCTTGTGTTTTGGGCCCCTGGAAGCATGAAAATCACTTTAAACATGCTAATTTTAGCTCTAACACTGATGATCCACCTACAAATGTGAACTGACGTTCAAAAATAAAACATTTGAAAACGGACCATTTTCCACATTTCTGAAGCATGACGTAATGGAGGGGTGTTATCTCTTTTGTCGAAAATCAGCCGTTTTTGCTCGAACATTAAATGCCTCCAAATGGTATTTAATTAACTTCCCGTGGTGAAGAAACCCTTTTTGAGAACTCAGAGTGAGTAAATTGGCCATTTTCATGCACTTTTAACCATTCCATAAATCTTGTGTTTTGGGCCCCTGGAAGCATGAAAATCACTTTAAACATGCTAATTTTAGCTCTAACACTGATGATCCACCTACAAATGTGAACTGACGTTCAAAAATAAAACATTTGAAAACGGACCATTTTCCACATTTCTGAAGCATGACGTAATGGGGGGGTGTTATCTCTTTTGTCGAAAATCAGCCGTTTTTGCTCGAACATTAAATGCCTCCAAATGGTATTTAATTAACTTCCCGGGGTGAAGAAACCCTTTTTGAGAACTCAGAGTGAGTAAATTGGCCATTTTCATGCACTGTTAACCATTCCATAAATCTTGTGTTTTGGGCCCCTGGAAGCATGAAAATCACTTTAAACATGCTAATTTTAGCTCTAACACTGATGATCCACCTACAAATGTGAACTGACGTTCAAAAATAAAACATTTGAAAACGGACCATTTTCCACATTTCTGAAGCATGACGTAATGGGGGGGTGTTATCTCTTTTGTCGAAAATCAGCCGTTTTTGCTCGAACATTAAATGCCTCCAAATGGTATTTAATTAACTTCCCGAGCCCCTGGAAGCATGAAAATCACTTTAAACATGCTAATTTTAGCTCTAACACTGATGATCCACCTACAAATGTGAACTGACGTTCAAAAAAAAAACATTTGAAAACGGACCATTTTCCACATTTCTGAAGCATGACGTAATGGGGGGTGTTATCTCTTTTGTCGAAAATCAGCCGTTTTTGCTCGAACATTAAATGCCTCCAAATGGTATTTATTTCACTTCCCGAGCCCCTGGAAGCATGAAAATCACTTTAAACATGCTAATTTTAGCTCTAACACTGATGATCCACCTACAAATGTGAACTGACGTTCAAAAATAAAACATTTGAAAACGGACCATTTTCCACATTTCTGAAGCATGACGTAATGGGGGGGTGTTATCTCTTTTGTCGAAAATCAGCCGTTTTTGCTCGAACATTAAATGCCTCCAAATGGTATTTAATTAACTTCCCGAGCCCCTGAAAGCATGAAAATCACTTTAAACATGCTAATTTTAGCTCTAACACTGATGATCCACCTACAAATGTGAACTGACGTTCAAAAATAAAACATTTGAAAACGGACCATTTTCCACATTTCTGAAGCATGACGTAATGGGGGGGTGTTATCTCTTTTGTCGAAAATCAGCCGTTTTTGCTCGAACATTAAATGCCTCCAAATGGTATTTAATTAACTTCCCGGGGTGAAGAAACCCTTTTTGAGAACTCAGAGTGAGTAAATTGGCCATTTTCATGCACTTTTAACCATTCCATAAATCTTGTGTTTTGGGCCCCTGGAAGCATGAAAATCACTTTAAACATGCTAATTTTAGCTCTAACACTGATGATCCACCTACAAATGTGAACTGACGTTCAAAAATAAAACATTTGAAAACGGACCATTTTCCACATTTCTGAAGCATGACGTAATGGGGGGGTGTTATCTCTTTTGTCGAAAATCAGCCGTTTTTGCTCGAACATTAAATGCCTCCAAATGGTATTTAATTAACTTCCCGAGCCCCTGGAAGCATGAAAATCATTTTAAACATGCTAATTTTAGCTCTAACACTGATGATCCACCTACAAATGTGAACTGACGTTCAAAAATAAAACATTTGAAAACGGACCATTTTCCACATTTCTGAAGCATGACGTAATGGGGGGGTGTTATCTCTTTTGTCGAAAATCAGCCGTTTTTGCTCGAACATTAAATGCCTCCAAATGGTATTTAATTAACTTCCCGGGGTGAAGAAACCCTTTTTGAGAACTCAGAGTGAGTAAATTGGCCATTTTCATGCACTTTTAACCATTCCATAAATCTTGTGTTTTGGTCCCCTGGAAGCATGAAAATCACTTTAAACATGCTAATTTTAGCTCTAACACTGATGATCCACCTACAAATGTGAACTGACGTTTAAAAAATAAAACATTTGTACACGGACCATTTTCCACATTTCTGAAGCATGACGTAATGGGGGGATGTTATCTCTTTTGTCAAAAATCAGCCGTTTTTGCTCGAACATTAAATGCCTCCAAATGGTATTTAATTAACTTCCCGAGCCCCTGGAAGCATGAATATCACTTTAAACATGCTAATTTTAGCTCTAACACTGATGATCCACCTACAAATGTGAACTGACGTTCAAAAATAAAACAATTGAAAACGGACCATTTTCCACATTTCTGAAGCATGACGTAATGGGGGGGTGTTATCTCTTTTGTCGAAAATCAGCCGTTTTTGCTCAAACATTAAATGCCTCCAAATGGTATTTAATTAACTTCCCGGGGTGAAGAAACCCTTTTTGAGAACTCAGAGTGAGTAAATTGGCCATTTTCATGCACTTTTAACCATTCCATAAATCTTGTGTTTTGGGCCCCTGGAAGCTCGAAAATCACTTTAAACATGCTAATTTTAGCTCTAACACTGATGATCCACCTACAAATGTGAACTGACGTTCAAAAATAAAACATTTGAAAACGGACCATTTTCCACATTTCTGAAGCATGACGTAATGGGGGGGTGTTATCTCTTTTGTCGAAAATCAGCCGTTTTTGCTCGAACATTAAATGCCTCCAAATGGTATTTAATTAACTTCCCGAGCCCCTGGAAGCATGAAAATCACTTTAAACATGCTAATTTTAGCTCTAACACTGATGATCCACCTACAAATGTGAACTGACGTTCAAAAATAAAACATTTGAAAACGGACCATTTTCCACATTTCTGAAGCATGACGTAATGGGGGGGTGTTATCTCTTTTGTCGAAAATCAGCCGTTTTTGCTCGAACATTAAATGCCTCCAAATGGTATTTAATTAACTTCCCGAGCCCCTGGAAGCATGAAAATCACTTTAAACATGCTAATTTTAGCTCTAACACTGATGATCCACCTACAAATGTGAACTGACGTTCAAAAATAAAACATTTGAAAACGGACCATTTTCCACATTTCTGAAGCATGACGTAATGGGGGGGTGTTATCTCTTTTGTCGAAAATCAGCCGTTTTTGCTCGAACATTAAATGCCTCCAAATGGTATTTAATTAACTTCCCGGGGTGAAGAAACCCTTTTGGAGAACTCAGAGTGAGTAAATTGGCCATTTTCATGCACTTTTAACCATTCCATTAATCTTGTGTTTTGGGCCCCTGGAAGCATGAAAATCACTTTAAACATGCTAATTTTAGCTCTAACACTGATGATCCACCTACAAATGTGAACTGACGTTCAAAAATAAAACATTTGAAAACGGACCATTTTCCACATTTCTGAAGCATGACGTAATGGGGGGGTGTTATCTCTTTTGTCGAAAATCAGCCGTTTTTGCTCGAACATTAAATGCCTCCAAATGGTATTTAATTAACTTCCCGAGCCCCTGGAAGCATGAAAATCACTTTAAACATGCTAATTTTAGCTCTAACACTGATGATCCACCTACAAATGTGAACTGACGTTCAAAAATAAAACATTTGAAAACGGACCATTTTCCACATTTCTGAAGCATGACGTAATGGGGGGGTGTTATCTCTTTTGTCGAAAATCAGCCGTTTTTGCTCGAACATTAAATGCCTCCAAATGGTATTTAATTAACTTCCCGGGGTGAAGAAACCCTTTTTGAGAACTCAGAGTGAGTAAATTGGCCATTTTCATGCACTTTTAACCATTCCATTAATCTTGTGTTTTGGGCCCCTGGAAGCATGAAAATCACTTTAAACATGCTAATTTTAGCTCTAACACTGATGATCCACCTACAAATGTGAACTGACGTTCAAAAATAAAACATTTGAAAACGGACCATTTTCCACATTTCTGAAGCATGACGTAATGGGGGGGGTGTTATCTCTTTTGTCGAAAATCAGCCGTTTTTGCTCGAACATTAAATGCCTCCAAATGGTATTTAATTAACTTCCCGAGCCCCTGGAAGCATGAAAATCACTTTAAACATGCTAATTTTAGCTCTAACACTGATGATCCACCTACAAATGTGAACTGACGTTCAAAAATAAAACATTTGAAAACGGACCATTTTCCACATTTCTGAAGCATGACGTAATGGGGGGGTGTTATCTCTTTTGTCGAAAATCAGCCGTTTTTGCTCGAACATTAAATGCCTCCAAATGGTATTTATTTCACTTCCCGGGGTGAAGAAACCCTTTTTGAGAACTCAGAGTGAGTAAATTGGCCATTTTCATGCAATTTTAACCATTCCATAAATCTTGTGTTTTGGGCCCCTGGAAGCATGAAAATCACTTTAAACATGCTAATTTTAGCTCTAACACTGATGATCCACCTACAAATGTGAACTGACGTTCAAAAATAAAACATTTGAAAACGGACCATTTTCCACATTTCTGAAGCATGACGTAATGGGGGGGTGTTATCTCTTTTGTCGAAAATCAGCCGTTTTTGCTCGAACATTAAATGCCTCCAAATGGTATTTAATTAACTTCCCATGCCTCTGGAAGCATGAAAATCACTTTAAACATGCTAATTTTAGCTCTAACACTGATGATCCACCTACAAATGTGAACTGACGTTCAAAAATAAAACATTTGAAAACGGACCATTTTCCACATTTCTGAAGCATGACGTAATGGGGGGGTGTTATCTCTTTTGTCGAAAATCAGCCGTTTTTGCTCGAACATTAAATGCCTCCAAATGGTATTTAATTAACTTCCCGGGGTGAAGAAACCCTTTTTGAGAACTCAGAGTGAGTAAATTGGCCATTTTCATGCACTTTTAACCATTCCATAAATCTTGTGTTTTGGGCCCCTGGAAGCATGAAAATCACTTTAAACATGCTAATTTTAGCTCTAACACTGATGATCCACCTACAAATGTGAACTGACGTTCAAAAATAAAACATTTGAAAACGGACCCTTTTCCACATTTCTGAAGCATGACGTAATGGGGGGGTGTTATCTCTTTTGTCGAAAATCAGCCGTTTTTGCTCGAACATTAAATGCCTCCAAATGATATTTAATTAACTTCCCGAGCCCCTGGAAGCATGAAAATCACTTTAAACATGCTAATTTTAGCTCTAACACTGATGATCCACCTACAAATGTGAACTGACGTTCAAAAATAAAACATTTGAAAAACGGACCATTTTCCACATTTCTGAAGCATGACGTAATGGGGGGGGTGTTATCTCTTTTGTCGAAAATCAGCCGTTTTTGCTCGAACATTAAATGCCTCCAAATGGTATTTAATTAACTTCCCGGGGTGAAGAAACCCTTTTTGAGAACTCAGAGTGAGTAAATTGGCCATTTTCATGCACTTTTAACCATTCCATAAATCTTGTGTTTTGGGCCCCTGGAAGCATGAAAATCACTTTAAACATGCTAATTTTAGCTCTAACACTGATGATCCACCTACAAATGTGAACTGACGTTCAAAAATAAAACATTTGAAAACGGACCCTTTTTCACATTTCTGAAGCATGACGTAATGGGGGGGTGTTATCTCTTTTGTCGAAAATCAGCCGTTTTTGCTCGAACATTAAATGCCTCCAAATGGTATTTAATTAACTTCCCGAGCCCCTGGAAGCATGAAAATCACTTTAAACATGCTAATTTTAGCTCTAACACTGATGATCCACCTACAAATGTGAACTGACGTTCAAAAATAAAACATTTGAAAACGGACCATTTTCCACATTTCTGAAGCATGACGTAATGGGGGGGTGTTATCTCTTTTGTCGAAAATCAGCCGTTTTTGCTCGAACATTAAATGCCTCCAAATGGTATTTAATTAACTTCCCGGGGTGAAGAAACCCTTTTTGAGAACTCAGAGTGAGTAAATTGGCCATTTTCATGCACTTTTAACCATTCCATAAATCTTGTGTTTTGGGCCCCTGGAAGCATGAAAATCACTTTAAACATGCTAATTTTAGCTCTAACACTGATGATCCACCTACAAATGTGAACTGACGTTCAAAAATAAAACATTTGAAAATGGACCATTTTCCACATTTCTGAAGCATGACGTAATGGGGGGGGTGTTATCTCTTTTGTCGAAAATCAGCCGTTTTTGCTCGAACATTAAATGCCTCCAAATGGTATTTAATTAACTTCCCGAGCCCCTGGAAGCATGAAAATCACTTTAAACATGCTAATTTAAGCTCTAACACTGATGATCCACCTACAAATGTGAACTGACGTTCAAAAATAAAACATTTGAAAACTGACCATTTTCCACATTTCTGAAGCTTGACGTAATGGGGGGGTGTTATCTCTTTTGTCAAAAATCAGCCGTTTTTGCTCGAACATTAAATGCCTCCAAATGGTATTTAATTAACTTCCCGGGGTGAAGAAACCCTTTTTGAGAACTCAGAGTGAGTAAATTGGCAATTTTCATGCACTTTTAACCATTCCATAAATCTTGTGTTTTGGGCCCCTGGAAGCATGAAAATCACTTTAAACATGCTAATTTTAGCTCTAACACTGATGATCCACCTACAAATGTGAACTGACGTTCAAAAATAAAACATTTGAAAACGGACCATTTTCCACATTTCTGAAGCATGACGTAATGGGGGGGTGTTATCTCTTTTGTCGAAAATCAGCCGTTTTTGCTCGAACATTAAATGCCTCCAAATGGTATTTAATTAACTTCCCGAGCCCCTGGAAGCATGAAAATCACTTTAAACATGCTGTTTTTAGCTCTAACACTGATGATCCACCTACAAATGTGAACTGACGTTCAAAAATAAAACATTTGAAAACGGACCATTTTCCACATTTCTGAAGCATGACGTAATGGGGGGGTGTTATCTCTTTTGTCGAAAATCAGCCGTTTTTGCTCGAACATTAAATGCCTCCAAATGGTATTTAATTAACTTCCCGAGCCCCTGGAAGCATGAAAATCACTTTAAACATGCTAATTTTAGCTCTAACACTGATGATCCACCTACAAATGTGAACTGACGTTCAAAAATAAAACATTTGAAAACGGACCATTTTCCACATTTCTGAAGCATGACGTAATGGGGGGGTGTTATCTCTTTTGTCGAAAATCAGCCGTTTTTGCTCGAACATTAAATGCCTCCAAATGGTATTTAATTAACTTCCCGAGCCCCTGGAAGCATGAAAATCATTTTAAACATGCTAATTTTAGCTCTAACACTGATGATCCACCTACAAATGTGAACTGACGTTCAAAAATAAAACATTTGAAAACGGACCATTTTCCACATTTCTGAAGCATGACGTAATGGGGGGGTGTTATCTCTTTTGTCGAAAATCAGCCGTTTTTGCTCGAACATTAAATGCCTCCAAATGGTATTTAATTAACTTCCCGGGGTGAAGAAACCCTTTTTGAGAACTCAGAGTGAGTAAATTGGCCATTTTCATGCACTTTTAACCATTCCATAAATCTTGTGTTTTGGTCCCCTGGAAGCATGAAAATCACTTTAAACATGCTAATTTTAGCTCTAACACTGATGATCCACCTACAAATGTGAACTGACGTTCAAAAATAAAACATTTGTACACGGACCATTTTCCACATTTCTGAAGCATGACGTAATGGGGGGATGTTATCTCTTTTGTCAAAAATCAGCCGTTTTTGCTCGAACATTAAATGCCTCCAAATGGTATTTAATTAACTTCCCGAGCCCCTGGAAGCATGAATATCACTTTAAACATGCTAATTTTAGCTCTAACACTGATGATCCACCTACAAATGTGAACTGACGTTCAAAAATAAAACAATTGAAAACGGACCATTTTCCACATTTCTGAAGCATGACGTAATGGGGGGGTGTTATCTCTTTTGTCGAAAATCAGCCGTTTTTGCTCAAACATTAAATGCCTCCAAATGGTATTTAATTAACTTCCCGGGGTGAAGAAACCCTTTTTGAGAACTCAGAGTGAGTAAATTGGCCATTTTCATGCACTTTTAACCATTCCATAAATCTTGTGTTTTGGGCCCCTGGAAGCTCGAAAATCACTTTAAACATGCTAATTTTAGCTCTAACACTGATGATCCACCTACAAATGTGAACTGACGTTCAAAAATAAAACATTTGAAAACGGACCATTTTCCACATTTCTGAAGCATGACGTAATGGGGGGGTGTTATCTCTTTTGTCGAAAATCAGCCGTTTTTGCTCGAACATTAAATGCCTCCAAATGGTATTTAATTAACTTCCCGAGCCCCTGGAAGCATGAAAATCACTTTAAACATGCTAATTTTAGCTCTAACACTGATGATCCACCTACAAATGTGAACTGACGTTCAAAAATAAAACATTTGAAAACGGACCATTTTCCACATTTCTGAAGCATGACGTAATGGGGGGGTGTTATCTCTTTTGTCGAAAATCAGCCGTTTTTGCTCGAACATTAAATGCCTCCAAATGGTATTTAATTAACTTCCCGAGCCCCTGGAAGCATGAAAATCACTTTAAACATGCTAATTTTAGCTCTAACACTGATGATCCACCTACAAATGTGAACTGACGTTCAAAAATAAAACATTTGAAAACGGACCATTTTCCACATTTCTGAAGCATGACGTAATGGGGGGGTGTTATCTCTTTTGTCGAAAATCAGCCGTTTTTGCTCGAACATTAAATGCCTCCAAATGGTATTTAATTAACTTCCCGGGGTGAAGAAACCCTTTTGGAGAACTCAGAGTGAGTAAATTGGCCATTTTCATGCACTTTTAACCATTCCATTAATCTTGTGTTTTGGGCCCCTGGAAGCATGAAAATCACTTTAAACATGCTAATTTTAGCTCTAACACTGATGATCCACCTACAAATGTGAACTGACGTTCAAAAATAAAACATTTGAAAACGGACCATTTTCCACATTTCTGAAGCATGACGTAATGGGGGGGTGTTATCTCTTTTGTCGAAAATCAGCCGTTTTTGCTCGAACATTAAATGCCTCCAAATGGTATTTAATTAACTTCCCGAGCCCCTGGAAGCATGAAAATCACTTTAAACATGCTAATTTTAGCTCTAACACTGATGATCCACCTACAAATGTGAACTGACGTTCAAAAATAAAACATTTGAAAACGGACCATTTTCCACATTTCTGAAGCATGACGTAATGGGGGGGTGTTATCTCTTTTGTCGAAAATCAGCCGTTTTTGCTCGAACATTAAATGCCTCCAAATGGTATTTAATTAACTTCCCGGGGTGAAGAAACCCTTTTTGAGAACTCAGAGTGAGTAAATTGGCCATTTTCATGCACTTTTAACCATTCCATTAATCTTGTGTTTTGGGCCCCTGGAAGCATGAAAATCACTTTAAACATGCTAATTTTAGCTCTAACACTGATGATCCACCTACAAATGTGAACTGACGTTCAAAAATAAAACATTTGAAAACGGACCATTTTCCACATTTCTGAAGCATGACGTAATGGGGGGGGTGTTATCTCTTTTGTCGAAAATCAGCCGTTTTTGCTCGAACATTAAATGCCTCCAAATGGTATTTAATTAACTTCCCGAGCCCCTGGAAGCATGAAAATCACTTTAAACATGCTAATTTTAGCTCTAACACTGATGATCCACCTACAAATGTGAACTGACGTTCAAAAATAAAACATTTGAAAACGGACCATTTTCCACATTTCTGAAGCATGACGTAATGGGGGGGTGTTATCTCTTTTGTCGAAAATCAGCCGTTTTTGCTCGAACATTAAATGCCTCCAAATGGTATTTATTTCACTTCCCGGGGTGAAGAAACCCTTTTTGAGAACTCAGAGTGAGTAAATTGGCCATTTTCATGCAATTTTAACCATTCCATAAATCTTGTGTTTTGGGCCCCTGGAAGCATGAAAATCACTTTAAACATGCTAATTTTAGCTCTAACACTGATGATCCACCTACAAATGTGAACTGACGTTCAAAAATAAAACATTTGAAAATGGACCATTTTCCACATTTCTGAAGCATGACGTAATGGGGGGGTGTTATCTCTTTTGTCGAAAATCAGCCGTTTTTGCTCGAACATTAAATGCCTCCAAATGGTATTTAATTAACTTCCCATGCCTCTGGAAGCATGAAAATCACTTTAAACATGCTAATTTTAGCTCTAACACTGATGATCCACCTACAAATGTGAACTGACGTTCAAAAATAAAACATTTGAAAACGGACCATTTTCCACATTTCTGAAGCATGACGTAATGGGGGGGTGTTATCTCTTTTGTCGAAAATCAGCCGTTTTTGCTCGAACATTAAATGCCTCCAAATGGTATTTAATTAACTTCCCGGGGTGAAGAAACCCTTTTTGAGAACTCAGAGTGAGTAAATTGGCCATTTTCATGCACTTTTAACCATTCCATAAATCTTGTGTTTTGGGCCCCTGGAAGCATGAAAATCACTTTAAACATGCTAATTTTAGCTCTAACACTGATGATCCACCTACAAATGTGAACTGACGTTCAAAAATAAAACATTTGAAAACGGACCCTTTTCCACATTTCTGAAGCATGACGTAATGGGGGGGTGTTATCTCTTTTGTCGAAAATCAGCCGTTTTTGCTCGAACATTAAATGCCTCCAAATGATATTTAATTAACTTCCCGAGCCCCTGGAAGCATGAAAATCACTTTAAACATGCTAATTTTAGCTCTAACACTGATGATCCACCTACAAATGTGAACTGACGTTCAAAAATAAAACATTTGAAAAACGGACCATTTTCCACATTTCTGAAGCATGACGTAATGGGGGGGGTGTTATCTCTTTTGTCGAAAATCAGCCGTTTTTGCTCGAACATTAAATGCCTCCAAATGGTATTTAATTAACTTCCCGGGGTGAAGAAACCCTTTTTGAGAACTCAGAGTGAGTAAATTGGCCATTTTCATGCACTTTTGACCATTCCATAAATCTTGTGTTTTGGGCCCCTGGAAGCATGAAAATCACTTTAAACATGCTAATTTTAGCTCTAACACTGATGATCCACCTACAAATGTGAACTGACGTTCAAAAATAAAACATTTGAAAACGGACCCTTTTTCACATTTCTGAAGCATGACGTAATGGGGGGGTGTTATCTCTTTTGTCGAAAATCAGCCGTTTTTGCTCGAACATTAAATGCCTCCAAATGGTATTTAATTAACTTCCCGAGCCCCTGGAAGCATGAAAATCACTTTAAACATGCTAATTTTAGCTCTAACACTGATGATCCACCTACAAATGTGAACTGACGTTCAAAAATAAAACATTTGAAAACGGACCATTTTCCACATTTCTGAAGCATGACGTAATGGGGGGGTGTTATCTCTTTTGTCGAAAATCAGCCGTTTTTGCTCGAACATTAAATGCCTCCAAATGGTATTTAATTAACTTCCCGGGGTGAAGAAACCCTTTTTGAGAACTCAGAGTGAGTAAATTGGCCATTTTCATGCACTTTTAACCATTCCATAAATCTTGTGTTTTGGGCCCCTGGAAGCATGAAAATCACTTTAAACATGCTAATTTTAGCTCTAACACTGATGATCCACCTACAAATGTGAACTGACGTTCAAAAATAAAACATTTGAAAATGGACCATTTTCCACATTTCTGAAGCATGACGTAATGGGGGGGGTGTTATCTCTTTTGTCGAAAATCAGCCGTTTTTGCTCGAACATTAAATGCCTCCAAATGGTATTTAATTAACTTCCCGAGCCCCTGGAAGCATGAAAATCACTTTAAACATGCTAATTTAAGCTCTAACACTGATGATCCACCTACAAATGTGAACTGACGTTCAAAAATAAAACATTTGAAAACTGACCATTTTCCACATTTCTGAAGCTTGACGTAATGGGGGGGTGTTATCTCTTTTGTCAAAAATCAGCCGTTTTTGCTCGAACATTAAATGCCTCCAAATGGTATTTAATTAACTTCCCGGGGTGAAGAAACCCTTTTTGAGAACTCAGAGTGAGTAAATTGGCAATTTTCATGCACTTTTAACCATTCCATAAATCTTGTGTTTTGGGCCCCTGGAAGCATGAAAATCACTTTAAACATGCTAATTTTAGCTCTAACACTGATGATCCACCTACAAATGTGAACTGACGTTCAAAAATAAAACATTTGAAAACGGACCATTTTCCACATTTCTGAAGCATGACGTAATGGGGGGGTGTTATCTCTTTTGTCGAAAATCAGCCGTTTTTGCTCGAACATTAAATGCCTCCAAATGGTATTTAATTAACTTCCCGAGCCCCTGGAAGCATGAAAATCACTTTAAACATGCTAATTTTAGCTCTAACACTGATGATCCACCTACAAATGTGAACTGACGTTCAAAAATAAAACATTTGAAAACGGACCATTTTCCACATTTCTGAAGCATGACGTAATGGGGGGGTGTTATCTCTTTTGTCGAAAATCAGCCGTTTTTGCTCGAACATTAAATGCCTCCAAATGGTATTTAATTAACTTCCCGAGCCCCTGGAAGCATGAAAATCACTTTAAACATGCTAATTTTAGCTCTAACACTGATGATCCACCTACAAATGTGAACTGACGTTCAAAAATAAAACATTTGAAAACGGACCATTTTCCACATTTCTGAAGCATGACGTAATGGGGGGGTGTTATCTCTTTTGTCGAAAATCAGCCGTTTTTGCTCGAACATTAAATGCCTCCAAATGGTATTTAATTAACTTCCCGGGGTGAAGAAACCCTTTTTGAGAACTCAGAGTGAGTAAATTGGCCATTTTCATGCACTTTTAACCATTCCATAAATCTTGTGTTTTGGGCCCCTGGAAGCATGAAAATCACTTTAAACATGCTAATTTTAGCTCTAACACTGATAATCCACCTACAAATGTGAACTGACGTTCAAAAATAAAACATTTGAAAATGGACCCTTTTCCACATTTCTGAAGCATGACGTAATGGGGGGGTGTTATCTCTTTTGTCGAAAATCAGCCGTTTTTGCTCGAACATTAAATGCCTCCAAATGGTATTTCATTAACTTCCCGAGCCCCTGGAAGCATGAAAATCACTTTAAAGATGCTAATTTAAGCTCTAACACTGATGATCCACCTACAAATGTGAACTGACGTTCAAAAATAAAACATTTGAAAACGGACCATTTTCCACATTTCTGAAGCATGACGTAATGGGGGGATGTTATCTCTTTTGTCGAAAATCAGCCGTTTTTGCTCGAACATTAAATGCCTCCAAATGGTATTTAATTAACTTCCCGGGGTGAAGAAACCCTTTTTGAGAACTCAGAGTGAGTAAATTGGCCATTTTCATGCACTTTTAACCATTCCATAAATCTTGTGTTTTGGGCCCCTGGAAGCATGAAAATCACTTTAAACATGCTAATTTTAGCTCTAACACTGATGATCCACCTACAAATGTGAACTGACGTTCAAAAATAAAACATTTGAAAACGGACCATTTTCCACATTTCTGAAGCATGACGTAATGGGGGGGTGTTATCTCTTTTGTCGAAAATCAGCCGTTTTTGCTCGAACATTAAATGCCTCCAAATGGTATTTAATTAACTTCCCGAGCCCCTGGAAGCATGAAAATCACTTTAAACATGCTAATTTTAGCTCTAACACTGATGATCCACCTACAAATGTGAACTGACGTTCAAAAATAAAACATTTGAAAACGGACCATTTTCCACATTTCTGAAGCATGACGTAATGGGGGGGTGTTATCTCTTTTGTCGAAAATCAGCCGTTTTTGCTCGAACATTAAATGCCTCCAAATGGTATTTAATTAACTTCCCGGGGTGAAGAAACCCTTTTTGAGAACTCAGAGTGAGTAAATTGGCCATTTTCATGCACTTTTAACCATTCCATAAATCTTGTGTTTTGGGCCCCTGGAAGCATGAAAATCACTTTAAACATGCTAATTTTAGCTCTAACACTGATAATCCACCTACAAATGTGAACTGACGTTCAAAAATAAAACATTTGAAAATGGACCCTTTTCCACATTTCTGAAGCATGACGTAATGGGGGGGTGTTATCTCTTTTGTCGAAAATCAGCCGTTTTTGCTCGAACATTAAATGCCTCCAAATGGTATTTAATTAACTTCCCGAGCCCCTGGAAGCATGAAAATCACTTTAAACATGCTAATTTTAGCTCTAACACTGATGATCCACCTACAAATGTGAACTGACGTTCAAAAATAAAACATTTGAAAACGGACCATTTTCCACATTTCTGAAGCATGACGTAATGGGGGGTGTTATCTCTTTTGTCGAAAATCAGCCGTTTTTGCTCGAACATTAAATGCCTCCAAATGATATTTAATTACCTTCCCGAGCCCCTGGAAGCATGAAAATCACTTTAAACATGCTAATTTTTGCTCTAACACTGATGATCCACCTACAAATGTGAACTGACGTTCAAAAATAAAACATTTGAAAACGGACCATTTTCCACATTTCTGAAGCATGACTTAATGGGGGGGTGTTATCTCTTTTGTCGAAAATCAGCCGTTTTTGCTCGAACATTAAATGCCTCCAAATGGTATTTAATTAACTTCCCGGGGTGAAGAAACCCTTTTTGAGAACTCAGAGTGAGTAAAATGGCCATTTTCATGCACTTTTAACCATTCCATAAATCTTGTGTTTTGGGCCCCTGGAAGCATGAAAATCACTTTAAACATGCTAATTTTAGCTCTAACACTGATGATCCACCTACAAATGTGAACTGACGTTCAAAAATAAAACATTTGAAAATGGACCATTTTCCACATTTCTGAAGCATGACGTAATTGGGGGGTGTTATCTCTTTTGTCGAAAATCAGCCATTTTTGCTCGAACATTAAATGCCTAAAAATGGTATTTAATTAACTTCCCGAGCCCCTGGAAGCATGAAAATCACTTTAAACATGCTAATTTTAGCTCTAACACTGATGATCCACCTACAAATGTGAACTGACGTTCAAAAATAAAACATTTGAAAACGGACCATTTTCCACATTTCTGAAGCATGACGTAATGGGGGGGTGTTATCTCTTTTGTCGAAAATCAGCCGTTTTTGCTCGAACATTAAATGCCTCCAAATGGTATTTAATTAACTTCCCGGGGTGAAGAAACCCTTTTTGAGAACTCAGAGTGAGCAAATTGGCCATTTTCATGCACTTTTAACCATTCCATAAATCTTGTGTTTTGGGGCCCTGGAAGCATGAAAATCACTTTAAACATGCTAATTTTAGCTCTAACACTGATGATCCACCTACAAATGTGAACTGACGTTCAAAAATAAAACATTTGAAAACGGACCATTTTCCACATTTCTGAAGCATGACGTAATGGGGGGGTGTTATCTCTTTTGTCGAAAATCAGCCGTTTTTGCTCGAACATTAAATGCCTCCAAATGGTATTTAATTAACTTCCCGAGCCCCTGGAAGCATGAAAATCACTTTAAACATGCTAATTTTAGCCTTAACACTGATGATCCACCTACAAATGTGAACTGACGTTCAAAAATAAAACATTTGAAAACGGACCATTTTCCACATTTCTGAAGCATGACGTAATGGGGGGGGTGTTATCTCTTTTGTCGAAAATCAGCCGTTTTTGCTCGAACATTAAATGCCTCCAAATGGTATTTAATTAACTTCCCGAGCCCCTGGAAGCATGAAAATCACTTTAAACATGCTAATTTTAGCTCTAACACTGATGATCCACCTACAAATGTGAACTGACGTTCAAAAATAAAACATTTGAAAACGGACCATTTTCCACATTTCTGAAGCATGACGTAATGGGGGGGTGTTATCTCTTTTGTCGAAAATCAGCCGTTTTTGCTCGAACATTAAATGCCTCCAAATGGTATTTAATTAACTTCCCGGGGTGAAGAAACCCTTTTTGAGAACTCAGAGTGAGTAAATTGGCCATTTTCATGCACTTTTAACCATTCCATAAATCTTGTGTTTTGGGCCCCTGGAAGCATGAAAATCACTTTAAACATGCTAATTTTAGCTCTAACACTGATGATCCACCTACAAATGTGAACTGACGTTCAAAAATAAAACATTTGAAAATGGACCATTTTCCACATTTCTGAAGCATGACGTAATGGGGGGGGTGTTATCTCTTTTGTCGAAAATCAGCCGTTTTTGCTCGAACATTAAATGCCTCCAAATGGTATTTAATTAACTTCCCGAGCCCCTGGAAGCATGAAAATCACTTTAAACATGCTAATTTAAGCTCTAACACTGATGATCCACCTACAAATGTGAACTGACGTTCAAAAATAAAACATTTGAAAACTGACCATTTTCCACATTTCTGAAGCTTGACGTAATGGGGGGGTGTTATCTCTTTTGTCAAAAATCAGCCGTTTTTGCTCGAACATTAAATGCCTCCAAATGGTATTTAATTAACTTCCCGGGGTGAAGAAACCCTTTTTGAGAACTCAGAGTGAGTAAATTGGCAATTTTCATGCACTTTTAACCATTCCATAAATCTTGTGTTTTGGGCCCCTGGAAGCATGAAAATCACTTTAAACATGCTAATTTTAGCTCTAACACTGATGATCCACCTACAAATGTGAACTGACGTTCAAAAATAAAACATTTGAAAACGGACCATTTTCCACATTTCTGAAGCATGACGTAATGGGGGGGTGTTATCTCTTTTGTCGAAAATCAGCCGTTTTTGCTCGAACATTAAATGCCTCCAAATGGTATTTAATTAACTTCCCGAGCCCCTGGAAGCATGAAAATCACTTTAAACATGCTAATTTTAGCTCTAACACTGATGATCCACCTACAAATGTGAACTGACGTTCAAAAATAAAACATTTGAAAACGGACCATTTTCCACATTTCTGAAGCATGACGTAATGGGGGGGTGTTATCTCTTTTGTCGAAAATCAGCCGTTTTTGCTCGAACATTAAATGCCTCCAAATGGTATTTAATTAACTTCCCGAGCCCCTGGAAGCATGAAAATCACTTTAAACATGCTAATTTTAGCTCTAACACTGATGATCCACCTACAAATGTGAACTGACGTTCAAAAATAAAACATTTGAAAACGGACCATTTTCCACATTTCTGAAGCATGACGTAATGGGGGGGTGTTATCTCTTTTGTCGAAAATCAGCCGTTTTTGCTCGAACATTAAATGCCTCCAAATGGTATTTAATTAACTTCCCGGGGTGAAGAAACCCTTTTTGAGAACTCAGAGTGGGTAAATTGGCCATTTTCATGCACTTTTAACCATTCCATAAATCTTGTGTTTTGGGCCCCTGGAAGCATGAAAATCACTTTAAACATGCTAATTTTAGCTCTAACACTGATAATCCACCTACAAATGTGAACTGACGTTCAAAAATAAAACATTTGAAAATGGACCCTTTTCCACATTTCTGAAGCATGACGTAATGGGGGGGTGTTATCTCTTTTGTCGAAAATCAGCCGTTTTTGCTCGAACATTAAATGCCTCCAAATGGTATTTCATTAACTTCCCGAGCCCCTGGAAGCATGAAAATCACTTTAAAGATGCTAATTTAAGCTCTAACACTGATGATCCACCTACAAATGTGAACTGACGTTCAAAAATAAAACATTTGAAAACGGACCATTTTCCACATTTCTGAAGCATGACGTAATGGGGGGATGTTATCTCTTTTGTCGAAAATCAGCCGTTTTTGCTCGAACATTAAATGCCTCCAAATGGTATTTAATTAACTTCCCGGGGTGAAGAAACCCTTTTTGAGAACTCAGAGTGAGTAAATTGGCCATTTTCATGCACTTTTAACCATTCCATAAATCTTGTGTTTTGGGCCCCTGGAAGCATGAAAATCACTTTAAACATGCTAATTTTAGCTCTAACACTGATGATCCACCTACAAATGTGAACTGACGTTCAAAAATAAAACATTTGAAAACGGACCATTTTCCACATTTCTGAAGCATGACGTAATGGGGGGGTGTTATCTCTTTTGTCGAAAATCAGCCGTTTTTGCTCGAACATTAAATGCCTCCAAATGGTATTTAATTAACTTCCCGAGCCCCTGGAAGCATGAAAATCACTTTAAACATGCTAATTTTAGCTCTAACACTGATGATCCACCTACAAATGTGAACTGACGTTCAAAAATAAAACATTTGAAAACGGACCATTTTCCACATTTCTGAAGCATGACTTAATGGGGGGGTGTTATCTCTTTTGTCGAAAATCAGCCGTTTTTGCTCGAACATTAAATGCCTCCCAATGGTATTTAATTAACTTCCCGGGGTGAAGAAACCCTTTTTGAGAACTCAGAGTGAGTAAAATGGCCATTTTCATGCACTTTTAACCATTCCATAAATCTTGTGTTTTGGGCCCCTGGAAGCATGAAAATCACTTTAAACATGCTAATTTTAGCTCTAACACTGATGATCCACCTACAAATGTGAACTGACGTTCAAAAATAAAACATTTGAAAATGGACCATTTTCCACATTTCTGAAGCATGACGTAATTGGGGGGTGTTATCTCTTTTGTCGAAAATCAGCCGTTTTTGCTCGAACATTAAATGCCTAAAAATGGTATTTAATTAACTTCCCGAGCCCCTGGAAGCATGAAAATCACTTTAAACATGCTAATTTTAGCTCTAACACTGATGATCCACCTACAAATGTGAACTGACGTTCAAAAATAAAACATTTGAAAACGGACCATTTTCCACATTTCTGAAGCATGACGTAATGGGGGGGTGTTATCTCTTTTGTCGAAAATCAGCCGTTTTTGCTCGAACATTAAATGCCTCCAAATGGTATTTAATTAACTTCCCGGGGTGAAGAAACCCTTTTTGAGAACTCAGAGTGAGCAAATTGGCCATTTTCATGCACTTTTAACCATTCCATAAATCTTGTGTTTTGGGGCCCTGGAAGCATGAAAATCACTTTAAACATGCTAATTTTAGCTCTAACACTGATGATCCACCTACAAATGTGAACTGACGTTCAAAAATAAAACATTTGAAAACGGACCATTTTCCACATTTCTGAAGCATGACGTAATGGGGGGGTGTTATCTCTTTTGTCGAAAATCAGCCGTTTTTGCTCGAACATTAAATGCCTCCAAATGGTATTTAATTAACTTCCCGAGCCCCTGGAAGCATGAAAATCACTTTAAACATGCTAATTTTAGCCTTAACACTGATGATCCACCTACAAATGTGAACTGACGTTCAAAAATAAAACATTTGAAAACGGACCATTTTCCACATTTCTGAAGCATGACGTAATGGGGGGGGTGTTATCTCTTTTGTCGAAAATCAGCCGTTTTTGCTCGAACATTAAATGCCTCCAAATGGTATTTAATTAACTTCCCGGGGTGAAGAAACCCTTTTTGAGAACTCAGAGTGAGTAAATTGGCCATTTTCATGCACTTTTAACCATTCCATAAATCTTGTGTTTTGGGCCCCTGGAAGCATGAAAATCACTTTAAACATGCTAATTTTAGCTCTAACACTGATGATCCACCTACAAATGTGAACTGACGTTCAAAAATAAAACATTTGAAAACGGACCATTTTCCACATTTCTGAAGCATGACGTAATGGGGGGGTGTTATCTCTTTTGTCGAAAATCAGCCGTTTTTGCTCGAACATTAAATGCCTCCAAATGGTATTTAATTAACTTCCCGAGCCCCTGGAAGCATGAAAATCACTTTAAACATGCTAATTTTAGCTCTAACACTGATGATCCACCTACAAATGTGAACTGACGTTCAAAAATAAAACATTTGAAAACGGACCATTTTCCACATTTCTGAAGCATGACGTAATGGGGGGGTGTTATCTCTTTTGTCGAAAATCAGCCGTTTTTGCTCGAACATTAAATGCCTCCAAATGGTATTTAATTAACTTCCCGGGGTGAAGAAACCCTTTTTGAGAACTCAGAGTGAGTAAATTGGCCATTTTCATGCACTTTTAACCATTCCATAAATCTTGTGTTTTGGGCCCCTGGAAGCATGAAAATCACTTTAAACATGCTAATTTTAGCTCTAACACTGATGATCCACCTACAAATGTGAACTGACGTTCAAAAATAAAACATTTGAAAACGGACCATTTTCCACATTTCTGAAGCATGACGTAATGGTGGGGTGTTATCTCTTTTGTCGAAAATCAGCCGTTTTTGCTCGAACATTAAATGCCTCCAAATGGTATTTAATTAACTTCCCGGGGTGAAGAAACCCTTTTTGAGAACTCAGAGTGAGTAAATTGGCCATTTTCATGCACTTTTAACCATTCCATAAATCTTGTGTTTTGGGCACCTGGAAGCATGAAAATCACTTTAAACATGCTAATTTTAGCTCTAACACTGATGATCCACCTACAAATGTGAACTGACGTTCAAAAATAAAACATTTGAAAACGGACCATTTTCCACATTTCTGAAGCATGACGTAATGGGGGGGGTGTTATCTCTTTTGTCGAAAATCAGCCGTTTTTGCTCGAACATTAAATGCCTCCAAATGGTATTTAATTAACCACTTGGATTCTATGGTGCCTCTGGTGCCTCAATGTAATTTCCATTGAAATCAATGGAAACTCCATGACGAGTTACCCTTGTCATTAGCGGCGAAGAGGTTAACTTCCCGAGCCCCTGGAAGCATGAAAATCACTTTAAACATGCTAATTTTAGCTCTAACACTGATGATCCACCTACAAATGTGAACTGACGTTCAAAAATAAAACATTTGAAAACGGACCATTTTCCACATTTCTGAAGCATGACGTAATGGGGGGTGTTATCTCTTTTGTCGAAAATCAGCCGTTTTTGCTCGAACATTAAATGCCTCCAAATGGTATTTAATTAACTTCCCGAGCCCCTGGAAGCATGAAAATCACTTTAAACATGCTAATTTTAGCTCTAACACTGATGATCCACCTACAAATGTGAACTGACGTTCAAAAATAAAACATTTGAAAACGGACCATTTTCCACATTTCTGAAGCATGACGTAATGGGGGGGGTGTTATCTCTTTTGTCGAAAATCAGCCGTTTTTGCTCGAACATTAAATGCCTCCAAATGGTATTTAATTAACTTCCCGAGCCCCTGGAAGCATGAAAATCACTTTAAACATGCTAATTTTAGCTCTAACACTGATGATCCACCTACAAATGTGAACTGACGTTCAAAAATAAAACATTTGAAAACGGACCATTTTCCACATTTCTGAAGCATGACGTAATGGGGGGGTGTTATCTCTTTTGTCGAAAATCAGTCGTTTTTGCTCGAACATTAAATGCCTCCAAATGGTATTTATTTCACTTCCCGGGGTGAAGAAACCCTTTTTGAGAACTCAGAGTGAGTAAATTGGCCATTTTCATGCACTTTTACCCATTCCATTAATCTTGTGTTTTGGGCCCCTGGAAGCATGAAAATCACTTTAAACATGCTAATTTTAGCTCTAACACTGATGATCCACCTACAAATGTGAACTGACGTTCAAAAATAAAACATTTGAAAACGGACCATTTTCCACATTTCTGAAGCATGACGTAATGGGTGGGTGTTATCTCTTTTGTCGAAAATCAGCCGTTTTTGCTCGAACATTAAATGCCTCCAAATGGTATTTATTTCACTTCCCGGGGTGAAGAAACCCTTTTTGAGAACTCAGAGTGAGTAAATTGGCCATTTTCATGCACTTTTAACCATTCCATTAATCTTGTGTTTTGGGCCCCTGGAAGCATGAAAATCACTTTAAACATGCTAATTTTAGCTCTAACACTGATGATCCACCTACAAATGTGAACTGACGTTCAAAAATAAAACATTTGAAAACGGACCATTTTCCACATTTCTGAAGCATGACGTAATGGAGGGGTATTATCTCTTTTGTCGAAAATCAGCCGTTTTTGCTCGAACATTAAATGCCTCCAAATGGTATTTAATTAACTTCCCGTGGTGAAGAAACCCTTTTTGAGAACTCAGAGTGAGTAAATTGGCCATTTTCATGCACTTTTAACCATTCCATAAATCTTGTGTTTTGGGCCCCTGGAAGCATGAAAATCACTTTAAACATGCTAATTTTAGCTCTAACACTGATGATCCACCTACAAATGTGAACTGACGTTCAAAAATAAAACATTTGAAAACGGACCATTTTCCACATTTCTGAAGCATGACGTAATGGGGGGGTGTTATCTCTTTTGTCGAAAATCAGCCGTTTTTGCTCGAACATTAAATGCCTCCAAATGGTATTTAATTAACTTCCCGGGGTGAAGAAACCCTTTTTGAGAACTCAGAGTGAGTAAATTGGCCATTTTCATGCACTGTTAACCATTCCATAAATCTTGTGTTTTGGGCCCCTGGAAGCATGAAAATCACTTTAAACATGCTAATTTTAGCTCTAACACTGATGATCCACCTACAAATGTGAACTGACGTTCAAAAATAAAACATTTGAAAACGGACCATTTTCCACATTTCTGAAGCATGACGTAATGGGGGGGTGTTATCTCTTTTGTCGAAAATCAGCCGTTTTTGCTCGAACATTAAATGCCTCCAAATGGTATTTAATTAACTTCCCGAGCCCCTGGAAGCATGAAAATCACTTTAAACATGCTAATTTTAGCTCTAACACTGATGATCAACCTACAAATGTGAACTGACGTTCAAAAATAAAACATTTGAAAACGGACCATTTTCCACATTTCTGAAGCATGACGTAATGGGGGGGTGTTATCTCTTTTGTCGAAAATCAGCCGTTTTTGCTCGAACATTAAATGCCTCCAAATGGTATTTATTTCACTTCCCGAGCCCCTGGAAGCATGAAAATCACTTTAAACATGCTAATTTTAGCTCTAACACTGATGATCCACCTACAAATGTGAACTGACGTTCAAAAATAAAACATTTGAAAACGGACCATTTTCCACATTTCTGAAGCATGACGTAATGGGGGGGTGTTATCTCTTTTGTCGAAAATCAGCCGTTTTTGCTCGAACATTAAATGCCTCCAAATGGTATTTAATTAACTTCCCGAGCCCCTGAAAGCATGAAAATCACTTTAAACATGCTAATTTTAGCTCTAACACTGATGATCCACCTACAAATGTGAACTGACGTTCAAAAATAAAACATTTGAAAACGGACCATTTTCCACATTTCTGAAGCATGACGTAATGGGGGGGTGTTATCTCTTTTGTCGAAAATCAGCCGTTTTTGCTCGAACATTAAATGCCTCCAAATGGTATTTAATTAACTTCCCGGGGTGAAGAAACCCTTTTTGAGAACTCAGAGTGAGTAAATTGGCCATTTTCATGCACTTTTAACCATTCCATAAATCTTGTGTTTTGGGCCCCTGGAAGCATGAAAATCACTTTAAACATGCTAATTTTAGCTCTAACACTGATGATCCACCTACAAATGTGAACTGACGTTCAAAAATAAAACATTTGAAAACGGACCATTTTCCACATTTCTGAAGCATGACGTAATGGGGGGGTGTTATCTCTTTTGTCGAAAATCAGCCGTTTTTGCTCGAACATTAAATGCCTCCAAATGGTATTTAATTAACTTCCCGAGCCCCTGGAAGCATGAAAATCATTTTAAACATGCTAATTTTAGCTCTAACACTGATGATCCACCTACAAATGTGAACTGACGTTCAAAAATAAAACATTTGAAAACGGACCATTTTCCACATTTCTGAAGCATGACGTAATGGGGGGGTGTTATCTCTTTTGTCGAAAATCAGCCGTTTTTGCTCGAACATTAAATGCCTCCAAATGGTATTTAATTAACTTCCCGGGGTGAAGAAACCCTTTTTGAGAACTCAGAGTGAGTAAATTGGCCATTTTCATGCACTTTTAACCATTCCATAAATCTTGTGTTTTGGTCCCCTGGAAGCATGAAAATCACTTTAAACATGCTAATTTTAGCTCTAACACTGATGATCCACCTACAAATGTGAACTGACGTTCAAAAATAAAACATTTGTACACGGACCATTTTCCACATTTCTGAAGCATGACGTAATGGGGGGATGTTATCTCTTTTGTCAAAAATCAGCCGTTTTTGCTCGAACATTAAATGCCTCCAAATGGTATTTAATTAACTTCCCGAGCCCCTGGAAGCATGAATATCACTTTAAACATGCTAATTTTAGCTCTAACACTGATGATCCACCTACAAATGTGAACTGACGTTCAAAAATAAAACAATTGAAAACGGACCATTTTCCACATTTCTGAAGCATGACGTAATGGGGGGGTGTTATCTCTTTTGTCGAAAATCAGCCGTTTTTGCTCAAACATTAAATGCCTCCAAATGGTATTTAATTAACTTCCCGGGGTGAAGAAACCCTTTTTGAGAACTCAGAGTGAGTAAATTGGCCATTTTCATGCACTTTTAACCATTCCATAAATCTTGTGTTTTGGGCCCCTGGAAGCTCGAAAATCACTTTAAACATGCTAATTTTAGCTCTAACACTGATGATCCACCTACAAATGTGAACTGACGTTCAAAAATAAAACATTTGAAAACGGACCATTTTCCACATTTCTGAAGCATGACGTAATGGGGGGGTGTTATCTCTTTTGTCGAAAATCAGCCGTTTTTGCTCGAACATTAAATGCCTCCAAATGGTATTTAATTAACTTCCCGAGCCCCTGGAAGCATGAAAATCACTTTAAACATGCTAATTTTAGCTCTAACACTGATGATCCACCTACAAATGTGAACTGACGTTCAAAAATAAAACATTTGAAAACGGACCATTTTCCACATTTCTGAAGCATGACGTAATGGGGGGGTGTTATCTCTTTTGTCGAAAATCAGCCGTTTTTGCTCGAACATTAAATGCCTCCAAATGGTATTTAATTAACTTCCCGAGCCCCTGGAAGCATGAAAATCACTTTAAACATGCTAATTTTAGCTCTAACACTGATGATCCACCTACAAATGTGAACTGACGTTCAAAAATAAAACATTTGAAAACGGACCATTTTCCACATTTCTGAAGCATGACGTAATGGGGGGGTGTTATCTCTTTTGTCGAAAATCAGCCGTTTTTGCTCGAACATTAAATGCCTCCAAATGGTATTTAATTAACTTCCCGGGGTGAAGAAACCCTTTTTGAGAACTCAGAGTGAGTAAATTGGCCATTTTCATGCACTTTTAACCATTCCATTAATCTTGTGTTTTGGGCCCCTGGAAGCATGAAAATCACTTTAAACATGCTAATTTTAGCTCTAACACTGATGATCCACCTACAAATGTGAACTGACGTTCAAAAATAAAACATTTGAAAACGGACCATTTTCCACATTTCTGAAGCATGACGTAATGGGGGGGTGTTATCTCTTTTGTCGAAAATCAGCCGTTTTTGCTCGAACATTAAATGCCTCCAAATGGTATTTAATTAACTTCCCGAGCCCCTGGAAGCATGAAAATCACTTTAAACATGCTAATTTTAGCTCTAACACTGATGATCCACCTACAAATGTGAACTGACGTTCAAAAATAAAACATTTGAAAACGGACCATTTTCCACATTTCTGAAGCATGACGTAATGGGGGGGTGTTATCTCTTTTGTCGAAAATCAGCCGTTTTTGCTCGAACATTAAATGCCTCCAAATGGTATTTAATTAACTTCCCGGGGTGAAGAAACCCTTTTTGAGAACTCAGAGTCAGTAAATTGGCCATTTTCATGCACTTTTAACCATTCCATTAATCTTGTGTTTTGGGCCCCTGGAAGCATGAAAATCACTTTAAACATGCTAATTTTAGCTCTAACACTGATGATCAACCTACAAATGTGAACTGACGTTCAAAAATAAAACATTTGAAAACGGACCATTTTCCACATTTCTGAAGCATGACGTAATGGGGGGGGTGTTATCTCTTTTGTCGAAAATCAGCCGTTTTTGCTCGAACATTAAATGCCTCCAAATGGTATTTAATTAACTTCCCGAGCCCCTGGAAGCATGAAAATCACTTTAAACATGCTAATTTTAGCTCTAACACTGATGATCCACCTACAAATGTGAACTGACGTTCAAAAATAAAACATTTGAAAACGGACCATTTTCCACATTTCTGAAGCATGACGTAATGGGGGGGTGTTATCTCTTTTGTCGAAAATCAGCCGTTTTTGCTCGAACATTAAATGCCTCCAAATGGTATTTATTTCACTTCCCGGGGTGAAGAAACCCTTTTTGAGAACTCAGAGTGAGTAAATTGGCCATTTTCATGCAATTTTAACCATTCCATAAATCTTGTGTTTTGGGCCCCTGGAAGCATGAAAATCACTTTAAACATGCTAATTTTAGCTCTAACACTGATGATCCACCTACAAATGTGAACTGACGTTCAAAAATAAAACATTTGTACACGGACCATTTTCCACATTTCTGAAGCATGACGTAATGGGGGGATGTTATCTCTTTTGTCAAAAATCAGCCGTTTTTGCTCGAACATTAAATGCCTCCAAATGGTATTTAATTAACTTCCCGAGCCCCTGGAAGCATGAATATCACTTTAAACATGCTAATTTTAGCTCTAACACTGATGATCCACCTACAAATGTGAACTGACGTTCAAAAATAAAACAATTGAAAACGGACCATTTTCCACATTTCTGAAGCATGACGTAATGGGGGGGTGTTATCTCTTTTGTCGAAAATCAGCCGTTTTTGCTCAAACATTAAATGCCTCCAAATGGTATTTAATTAACTTCCCGGGGTGAAGAAACCCTTTTTGAGAACTCAGAGTGAGTAAATTGGCCATTTTCATGCACTTTTAACCATTCCATAAATCTTGTGTTTTGGGCCCCTGGAAGCTCGAAAATCACTTTAAACATGCTAATTTTAGCTCTAACACTGATGATCCACCTACAAATGTGAACTGACGTTCAAAAATAAAACATTTGAAAACGGACCATTTTCCACATTTCTGAAGCATGACGTAATGGGGGGGTGTTATCTCTTTTGTCGAAAATCAGCCGTTTTTGCTCGAACATTAAATGCCTCCAAATGGTATTTAATTAACTTCCCGAGCCCCTGGAAGCATGAAAATCACTTTAAACATGCTAATTTTAGCTCTAACACTGATGATCCACCTACAAATGTGAACTGACGTTCAAAAATAAAACATTTGAAAACGGACCATTTTCCACATTTCTGAAGCATGACGTAATGGGGGGGTGTTATCTCTTTTGTCGAAAATCAGCCGTTTTTGCTCGAACATTAAATGCCTCCAAATGGTATTTAATTAACTTCCCGAGCCCCTGGAAGCATGAAAATCACTTTAAACATGCTAATTTTAGCTCTAACACTGATGATCCACCTACAAATGTGAACTGACGTTCAAAAATAAAACATTTGAAAACGGACCATTTTCCACATTTCTGAAGCATGACGTAATGGGGGGGTGTTATCTCTTTTGTCGAAAATCAGCCGTTTTTGCTCGAACATTAAATGCCTCCAAATGGTATTTAATTAACTTCCCGGGGTGAAGAAACCCTTTTTGAGAACTCAGAGTGAGTAAATTGGCCATTTTCATGCACTTTTAACCATTCCATTAATCTTGTGTTTTGGGCCCCTGGAAGCATGAAAATCACTTTAAACATGCTAATTTTAGCTCTAACACTGATGATCCACCTACAAATGTGAACTGACGTTCAAAAATAAAACATTTGAAAACGGACCATTTTCCACATTTCTGAAGCATGACGTAATGGGGGGGTGTTATCTCTTTTGTCGAAAATCAGCCGTTTTTGCTCGAACATTAAATGCCTCCAAATGGTATTTAATTAACTTCCCGAGCCCCTGGAAGCATGAAAATCACTTTAAACATGCTAATTTTAGCTCTAACACTGATGATCCACCTACAAATGTGAACTGACGTTCAAAAATAAAACATTTGAAAACGGACCATTTTCCACATTTCTGAAGCATGACGTAATGGGGGGGTGTTATCTCTTTTGTCGAAAATCAGCCGTTTTTGCTCGAACATTAAATGCCTCCAAATGGTATTTAATTAACTTCCCGGGGTGAAGAAACCCTTTTTGAGAACTCAGAGTCAGTAAATTGGCCATTTTCATGCACTTTTAACCATTCCATTAATCTTGTGTTTTGGGCCCCTGGAAGCATGAAAATCACTTTAAACATGCTAATTTTAGCTCTAACACTGATGATCAACCTACAAATGTGAACTGACGTTCAAAAATAAAACATTTGAAAACGGACCATTTTCCACATTTCTGAAGCATGACGTAATGGGGGGGGTGTTATCTCTTTTGTCGAAAATCAGCCGTTTTTGCTCGAACATTAAATGCCTCCAAATGGTATTTAATTAACTTCCCGAGCCCCTGGAAGCATGAAAATCACTTTAAACATGCTAATTTTAGCTCTAACACTGATGATCCACCTACAAATGTGAACTGACGTTCAAAAATAAAACATTTGAAAACGGACCATTTTCCACATTTCTGAAGCATGACGTAATGGGGGGGTGTTATCTCTTTTGTCGAAAATCAGCCGTTTTTGCTCGAACATTAAATGCCTCCAAATGGTATTTATTTCACTTCCCGGGGTGAAGAAACCCTTTTTGAGAACTCAGAGTGAGTAAATTGGCCATTTTCATGCAATTTTAACCATTCCATAAATCTTGTGTTTTGGGCCCCTGGAAGCATGAAAATCACTTTAAACATGCTAATTTTAGCTCTAACACTGATGATCCACCTACAAATGTGAACTGACGTTCAAAAATAAAACATTTGAAAACGGACCATTTTCCACATTTCTGAAGCATGACGTAATGGGGGGGTGTTATCTCTTTTGTCGAAAATCAGCCGTTTTTGCTCGAACATTAAATGCCTCCAAATGGTATTTAATTAACTTCCCATGCCTCTGGAAGCATGAAAATCACTTTAAACATGCTAATTTTAGCTCTAACACTGATGATCCACCTACAAATGTGAACTGACGTTCAAAAATAAAACATTTGAAAACGGACCATTTTCCACATTTCTGAAGCATGACGTAATGGGGGGGTGTTATCTCTTTTGTCGAAAATCAGCCGTTTTTGCTCGAACATTAAATGCCTCCAAATGGTATTTAATTAACTTCCCGGGGTGAAGAAACCCTTTTTGAGAACTCAGAGTGAGTAAATTGGCCATTTTCATGCACTTTTAACCATTCCATAAATCTTGTGTTTTGGGCCCCTGGAAGCATGAAAATCACTTTAAACATGCTAATTTTAGCTCTAACACTGATGATCCACCTACAAATGTGAACTGACGTTCAAAAATAAAACATTTGAAAACGGACCATTTTCCACATTTCTGAAGCATGACGTAATGGGGGGGTGTTATCTCTTTTGTCGAAAATCAGCCGTTTTTGCTCGAACATTAAATGCCTCCAAATGGTATTTAATTAACTTCCCGAGCCCCTGGAAGCATGAAAATCACTTTAAACATGCTAATTGTAGCTCTAACACTGATGATCCACCTACAAATGTGAACTGACGTTCAAAAATAAAACATTTGAAAACGGACCATTTTCCATATTTCTGAAGCATGACGTAATGGGGGGGTGTTATCTCTTTTGTCGAAAATCAGCTGTTTTTGCTCGAACATTAAATGCCTCCAAATGGTATTTATTTCACTTCCCGGGGTGAAGAAACCCTTTTTGAGAACTCAGAGTGAGTAAATTGGCCATTTTCATGCACTTTTAACCATTAAATAAATCTTGTGTTTTGGGCCCCTGGAAGCATGAAAATCACTTTAAACATGCTAATTTTAGCTCTAACACTGATGATCCACCTACAAATGTGAACTGACGTTCAAAAATAAAACATTTGAAAACGGACCATTTTCCACATTTCTGAAGCATGACGTAATGGGGGGGTGTTATCTCTTTTGTCGAAAATCAGCCGTTTTTGCTCGAACATTAAATGCCTCCAAATGGTATTTAATTAACTTCCCGAGCCCCTGGAAGCATGAAAATCACTTTAAACATGCTAATTTTAGCTCTAACACTGATGATCCACCTACAAATGTGAACTGACGTTCAAAAATAAAACATTTGAAAACGGACCATTTTCCACATTTCTGAAGCATGACGTAATGGGGGGGTGTTATCTCTTTTGTCGAAAATCAGCCGTTTTTGCTCGAGCATTAAATGCCTCCAAATGGTATTTAATTAACCTCCCGGGGTGCAGAAACCCTTTTTGAGAACTCAGAGTGAGTAAATTGGCCATTTTCATGCACTTTTAACCATTCCATAAATCTTGTGTTTTGGGCCCCTGGAAGCATGAAAATCACTTTAAACATGCTAATTTTAGCTCTAACACTGATGATCCACCTACAAATGTGAACTGACGTTCAAAAATAAAACATTTGAAAACGGACCCTTTTCCACATTTCTGAAGCATGACGTAATGGGGGGGTGTTATCTCTTTTGTCGAAAATCAGCCGTTTTTGCTCGAACATTAAATGCCTCCAAATGATATTTAATTAACTTCCCGAGCCCCTGGAAGCATGAAAATCACTTTAAACATGCTAATTTTAGCTCTAACACTGATGATCCACCTACAAATGTGAACTGACGTTCAAAAATAAAACATTTGAAAACGGACCATTTTCCACATTTCTGAAGCATGACGTAATGGGGGGGTGTTATCTCTTTTGTCGAAAATCAGCCGTTTTTGCTCGAACATTAAATGCCTCCAAATGGTATTTAATTAACTTCCCGGGGTGAAGAAACCCTTTTTGAGAACTCAGAGTGAGTAAATTGGCCATTTTCATGCACTTTTAACCATTCCATAAATCTTGTGTTTTGGGCCCCTGGAAGCATGAAAATCACTTTAAACATGCTAATTTTAGCTCTAACACTGATGATCCACCTACAAATGTGAACTGACGTTCAAAAATAAAACATTTGAAAACGGACCCTTTTCCACATTTCTGAAGCATGACGTAATGGGGGGGTGTTATCTCTTTTGTCGAAAATCAGCCGTTTTTGCTCGAACATTAAATGCCTCCAAATGGTATTTAATTAACTTCCCGAGCCCCTGGAAGCATGAAAATCACTTTAAACATGCTAATTTTAGCTCTAACACTGATGATCCACCTACAAATGTGAACTGACGTTCAAAAATAAAACATTTGAAAACGGACCATTTTCCACATTTCTGAAGCATGACGTAATGGGGGGGTGTTATCTCTTTTGTCGAAAATCAGCCGTTTTTGCTCGAACATTAAATGCCTCCAAATGGTATTTAATTAACTTCCCGGGGTGAAGAAACCCTTTTTGAGAACTCAGAGTGAGTAAATTGGCCATTTTCATGCACTTTTAACCATTCCATAAATCTTGTGTTTTGGGCCCCTGGAAGCATGAAAATCACTTTAAACATGCTAATTTTAGCTCTAACACTGATAATCCACCTACAAATGTGAACTGACGTTCAAAAATAAAACATTTGAAAATGGACCCTTTTCCACATTTCTGAAGCATGACGTAATGGGGGGGTGTTATCTCTTTTGTCGAAAATCAGCCGTTTTTGCTCGAACATTAAATGCCTCCAAATGGTATTTCATTAACTTCCCGAGCCCCTGGAAGCATGAAAATCACTTTAAAGATGCTAATTTAAGCTCTAACACTGATGATCCACCTACAAATGTGAACTGACGTTCAAAAATAAAACATTTGAAAACGGACCATTTTCCACATTTCTGAAGCATGACGTAATGGGGGGATGTTATCTCTTTTGTCGAAAATCAGCCGTTTTGGCTCGAACATTAAATGCCTCCAAATGGTATTTAATTAACTTCCCGGGGTGAAGAAACCCTTTTTGAGAACTCAGAGTGAGTAAATTGGCCATTTTCATGCACTTTTAACCATTCCATAAATCTTGTGTTTTGGGCCCCTGGAAGCATGAAAATCACTTTAAACATGCTAATTTTAGCTCTAACACTGATGATCCACCTACAAATGTGAACTGACGTTCAAAAATAAAACATTTGAAAACGGACCATTTTCCACATTTCTGAAGCATGACGTAATGGGGGGGTGTTATCTCTTTTGTCGAAAATCAGCCGTTTTTGCTCGAACATTAAATGCCTCCAAATGGTATTTAATTAACTTCCCGAGCCCCTGGAAGCATGAAAATCACTTTAAACATGCTAATTTTAGCTCTAACACTGATGATCCACCTACAAATGTGAACTGACGTTCAAAAATAAAACATTTGAAAACGGACCATTTTCCACATTTCTGAAGCATGACGTAATGGGGGGGTGTTATCTCTTTTGTCGAAAATCAGCCGTTTTTGCTCGAACATTAAATGCCTCCAAATGGTATTTAATTAACTTCCCGAGCCCCTGGAAGCATGAAAATCACTTTAAACATGCTAATTTTAGCTCTAACACTGATGATCCACCTACAAATGTGAACTGACGTTCAAAAATAAAACATTTGAAAACGGACCATTTTCCACATTTCTGAAGCATGACGTAATGGGGGGGTGTTATCTCTTTTGTCGAAAATCAGCCGTTTTTGCTCGAACATTAAATGCCTCCAAATGGTATTTAATTAACTTCCCGGGGTGAAGAAACCCTTTTTGAGAACTCAGAGTGAGTAAATTGGCCATTTTCATGCACTTTTAACCATTCCATAAATCTTGTGTTTTGGGCCCCTGGAAGCATGAAAATCACTTTAAACATGCTAATTTTAGCTCTAACACTGATGATCCACCTACAAATGTGAACTGACGTTCAAAAATAAAACATTTGAAAACGGACCATTTTCCACATTTCTGAAGCATGACGTAATGGGGGGGTGTTATCTCTTTTGTCGAAAATCAGCCGTTTTTGCTCGAACATTAAATGCCTCCAAATGGTATTTAATTAACTTCCCGAGCCCCTGGAAGCATGAAAATCACTTTAAACATGCTAATTTTAGCTCTAACACTGATGATCCACCTACAAATGTGAACTGACGTTCAAAAATAAAACATTTGAAAACGGACCATTTTCCATATTTCTGAAGCATGACGTAATGGGGGGGTGTTATCTCTTTTGTCGAAAATCAGCCGTTTTTGCTCGAACATTAAATGCCTCCAAATGGTATTTATTTCACTTCCCGGGGTGAAGAAACCCTTTTTGAGAACTCAGAGTGAGTAAATTGGCCATTTTCATGCACTTTTAACCATTCCATAAATCTTGTGTTTTAGGCCCCTGGAAGCATGAAAATCACTTTAAACATGCTAATTTTAGCTCTAACACTGATGATCCACCTACAAATGTGAACTGACGTTCAAAAATAAAACATTTGAAAACGGACCATTTTCCACATTTCTGAAGCATGAGGTAATGGGGGGGTGTTATCTCTTTTGTCGAAAATCAGCCGTTTTTGCTCGAACATTAAATGCCTCCAAATGGTATTTAATTAACTTCCCGGGGTGAAGAAACCCTTTTTGAGAACTCAGAGTGAGTAAATTGGCCATTTTCATGCACTTTTAACCATTCCATAAATCTTGTGTTTTGGGCCCCTGGAAGCATGAAAATCACTTTAAACATGCTAATTTTAGCTCTAACACTGATGATCCACCTACAAATGTGAACTGACGTTCAAAAATAAAACATTTGAAAACGGACCATTTTCCACATTTCTGAAGCATGACGTAATGGGGGGGTGTTATCTCTTTTGTCGAAAATCAGCCGTTTTTGCTCGAACATTAAATGCCTCCAAATGGTATTTAATTAACTTCCCGAGCCCCTGGAAGCATGAAAATCACTTTAAACATGCTAATTTTAGCTCTAACACTGATGATCCACCTACAAATGTGAACTGACGTTCAAAAATAAAACATTTGAAAACGGACCATTTTCCACATTTCTGAAGCATGACGTAATGGGGGGGTGTTATCTCTTTTGTCGAAAATCAGCCGTTTTTGCTCGAACATTAAATGCCTCCAAATGGTATTTAATTAACTTCCCGAGCCCCTGGAAGCATGAAAATCACTTTAAACATGCTAATTTTAGCTCTAACACTGATGATCCACCTACAAATGTGAACTGACGTTCAAAAATAAAACATTTGAAAACGGACCATTTTCCACATTTCTGAAGCATGACGTAATGGGGGGGTGTTATCTCTTTTGTCGAAAATCAGCCGTTTTTGCTCGAACATTAAATGCCTCCAAATGGTATTTAATTAACTTCCCGGGGTGAAGAAACCCTTTTTGAGAACTCAGAGTGAGTAAATTGGCCATTTTCATGCACTTTTAACCATTCCATAAATCTTGTGTTTTGGGCCCCTGGAAGCATGAAAATCACTTTAAACATCCTAATTTTAGCTCTAACACTGATGATCCACCTACAAATGTGAACTGACGTTCAAAAATAAAACATTTGAAAACGGACCATTTTCCACATTTCTGAAGCATGACGTAATGGGGGGGTGCTATCTCTTTTGTCGAAAATCAGCCGTTTTTGCTCGAACATTAAATGCCTCCAAATGGTATTTAATTAACTTCCCGAGCCCCTGGAAGCATGAAAATCACTTTAAACATGCTAATTTTAGCTCTAACACTGATGATCCACCTACAAATGTGAACTGACGTTCAAAAATAAAACATTTGAAAACGGACCATTTTCCACATTTCTGAAGCATGACGTAATGGGGGGGTGTTATCTCTTTTGTCGAAAATCAGCCGTTTTTGCTCGAACATTAAATGCCTCCAAATGGTATTTAATTAACTTCCCGGGGTGAAGAAACCCTTTTTGAGAACTCAGAGTGAGTAAATTGGCCATTTTCATGCACTTTTAACCATTCCATAAATCTTGTGTTTTGGGCCCCTGGAAGCATGAAAATCACTTTAAACATGCTAATTTTAGCTCTAACACTGATGATCCACCTACAAATGTGAACTGACGTTCAAAAATAAAACATTTGAAAACGGACCATTTTCCACATTTCTGAAGCATGACGTAATGGGGGGTGTTATCTCTTTTGTCGAAAATCAGCCGTTTTTGCTCGAACATTAAATGCCTCCAAATGGTATTTATTTCACTTCCCGAGCCCCTGGAAGCATGAAAATCACTTTAAACATGCTAATTTTAGCTCTAACACTGATGATCCACCTACAAATGTGAACTGACGTTCAAAAATAAAACATTTGAAAACGGACCATTTTCCACATTTCTGAAGCATGACGTAATGGGGGGGTGTTATCTCTTTTGTCGAAAATCAGCCGTTTTTGCTCGAACATTAAATGCCTCCAAATGGTATTTAATTAACTTCCCGGGGTGAAGAAACCCTTTTTGAGAACTCAGAGTGAGTAAATTGGCCATTTTCATGCACTTTTAACCATTCCATAAATCTTGTGTTTTGGGCCCCTGGAAGCATGAAAATCACTTTAAACATGCTAATTTTAGCTCTAACACTGATGATCCACCTACAAATGTGAACTGACGTTCAAAAATAAAACATTTGAAAACGGACCATTTTCCACATTTCTGAAGCATGACGTAATGGGGGGGTGTTATCTCTTTTGTCGAAAATCAGCCGTTTTTGCTCGAACATTAAATGCCTCCAAATGGTATTTAATTAACTTCCCGAGCCCCTGGAAGCATGAAAATCACTTTAAACATGCTAATTTTAGCTCTAACACTGATGATCCACCTACAAATGTGAACTGACGTTCAAAAATAAAACATTTGAAAACGGACCATTTTCCACATTTCTGAAGCATGACGTAATGGGGGGGTGTTATCTCTTTTGTCGAAAATCAGCCGTTTTTGCTCGAACATTAAATGCCTCCAAATGGTATTTAATTAACTTCCCGAGCCCCTGGAAGCATGAAAATCACTTTAAACATGCTAATTTTAGCTCTAACACTGATGATCCACCTACAAATGTGAACTGACGTTCAAAAATAAAACATTTGAAAACGGACCATTTTCCACATTTCTGAAGCATGACGTAATGGGGGGGTGTTATCTCTTTTGTCGAAAATCAGCCGTTTTTGCTCGAACATTAAATGCCTCCAAATGGTATTTAATTAACTTCCCGGGGTGAAGAAACCCTTTTTGAGAACTCAGAGTGAGTAAATTGGCCATTTTCATGCACTTTTAACCATTCCATAAATCTTGTGTTTTGGGCCCCTGGAAGCATGAAAATCACTTTAAACATGCTAATTTTAGCTCTAACACTGATGATCCACCTACAAATGTGAACTGACGTTCAAAAATAAAACATTTGAAAACGGACCATTTTCCACATTTCTGAAGCATGACGTAATGGGGGGGTGTTATCTCTTTTGTCGAAAATCAGCCGTTTTTGCTCGAACATTAAATGCCTCCAAATGGTATTTAATTAACTTCCCGAGCCCCTGGAAGCATGAAAATCACTTTAAACATGCTAATTTTAGCTCTAACACTGATGATCCACCTACAAATGTGAACTGACGTTCAAAAATAAAACATTTGAAAACGGACCATTTTCCACATTTCTGAAGCATGACGTAATGGGGGGGTGTTATCTCTTTTGTCGAAAATCAGCCGTTTTTGCTCGAACATTAAATGCCTCCAAATGGTATTTAATTAACTTCCCGGGGTGAAGAAACCCTTTTTGAGAACTCAGAGTGAGTAAATTGGCCATTTTCATGCACTTTTAACCATTCCATAAATCTTGTGTTTTGGGCCCCTGGAAGCATGAAAATCACTTTAAACATGCTAATTTTAGCTCTAACACTGATGATCCACCTACAAATGTGAACTGACGTTCAAAAATAAAACATTTGAAAACGGACCATTTTCCACATTTCTGAAGCATGACGTAATGGGGGGTGTTATCTCTTTTGTCGAAAATCAGCCGTTTTTGCTCGAACATTAAATGCCTCCAAATGGTATTTATTTTACTTCCCGAGCCCCTGGAAGCATGAAAATCACTTTAAACATGCTAATTTTAGCTCTAACACTGATGATCCACCTACAAATGTGAACTGACGTTCAAAAATAAAACATTTGAAAACGGACCATTTTCCACATTTCTGAAGCATGACGTAATGGGGGGGTGTTATCTCTTTTGTCGAAAATCAGCCGTTTTTGCTCGAACATTAAATGCCTCCAAATGGTATTTAATTAACTTCCCGGGGTGAAGAAACCCTTTTTGAGAACTCAGAGTGAGTAAATTGGCCATTTTCATGCACTTTTAACCATTCCATAAATCTTGTGTTTTGGGCCCCTGGAAGCATGAAAATCACTTTAAACATGCTAATTTTAGCTCTAACACTGATGATCCACCTACAAATGTGAACTGACGTTCAAAAATAAAACATTTGAAAACGGACCATTTTCCACATTTCTGAAGCATGACGTAATGGGGGGGGTGTTATCTCTTTTGTCGAAAATCAGCCGTTTTTGCTCGAACATTAAATGCCTCCAAATGGTATTTAATTAACTTCCCGAGCCCCTGGAAGCATGAAAATCACTTTAAACATGCTAATTTTAGCTCTAACACTGATGATCCACCTACAAATGTGAACTGACGTTCAAAAATAAAACATTTGAAAACGGACCATTTTCCACATTTCTGAAGCATGACGTAATGGGGGGGTGTTATCTCTTTTGTCGAAAATCAGCAGTTTTTGCTCGAACATTAAATGCCTCCAAATGGTATTTAATTAATTTCCCGGGGTGAAGAAACCCTTTTTGAGAACTCAGAGTGAGTAAATTGGCCATTTTCATGCACTTTTAACCATTCCATAAATCTTGTATTTTGGGCCCCTGGAAGCATGAAAATCACTTTAAACATGCTAATTTTAGCTCTAACACTGATGATCCACCTACAAATGTGAACTGACGTTCAAAAATAAAACATTTGAAAACGGACCATTTTCCACATTTCTGAAGCATGATGTAATGGGGGGGTGTTATCTCTTTTGTCGAAAATCAGCCGTTTTTGCTCGAACATTAAATGCCTCCAAATGGTATTTAATTAACTTCCTGAGCCCCTGGAAGCATGAAAATCACTTTAAACATGCTAATTTTAGCTCTAACACTGATGATCCACCTACAAATGTGAACTGACGTTCAAAAATAAAACATTTGAAAACGGACCATTTTCCACATTTCTGAAGCATGACGTAATGGGGGGGTGTTATCTCTTTTGTCGAAAATCAGCCGTTTTTGCTCGAACATTAAATGCCTCCAAATGGTATTTAATTAACTTCCCGGGGTGAAGAAACCCTTTTTGAGAACTCAGAGTGAGTAAATTGGCCATTTTCATGCACTTTTAACCATTCCATAAATCTTGTGTTTTGGGCCCCTGGAAGCATGAAAATCACTTTAAACATGCTAATTTTAGCTCTAACACTGATGATCCACCTACAAATGTGAACTGACGTTCAAAAATAAAACATTTGAAAACGGACCATTTTCCACATTTCTGAAGCATGACGTAATGGGGGGGTGTTATCTCTTTTGTCGAAAATCAGCCGTTTTTGCTCGAACATTAAATGCCTCCAAATGGTATTTAATTAACTTCCCGAGCCCCTGGAAGCATGAAAATCACTTTAAACATGCTAATTTTAGCTCTAACACTGATGATCCACCTACAAATGTGAACTGACGTTCAAAAATAAAACATTTGAAAACGGACCATTTTCCACATTTCTGAAGCATGACGTAATGGGGGGGTGTTATCTCTTTTGTCGAAAATCAGCCGTTTTTGCTCGAACATTAAATGCCTCCAAATGGTATTTAATTAACTTCCCGAGCCCCTGGAAGCATGAAAATCACTTTAAACATGCTAATTTTAGCTCTAACACTGATGATCCACCTACAAATGTGAACTGACGTTCAAAAATAAAACATTTGAAAACGGACCATTTTCCACATTTCTGAAGCATGACGTAATGGGGGGGTGTTATCTCTTTTGTCGAAAATCAGCCGTTTTTGCTCGAACATTAAATGCCTCCAAATGGTATTTAATTAACTTCCCGGGGTGAAGAAACCCTTTTTGAGAACTCAGAGTGAGTAAATTGGCCATTTTCATGCACTTTTAACCATTCCATAAATCTTGTGTTTTGGGCCCCTGGAAGCATGAAAATCACTTTAAACATGCTAATTTTTAGCTCTAACACTGATGATCCACCTACAAATGTGAACTGACGTTCAAAAATAAAACATTTGAAAACGGACCATTTTCCACATTTCTGAAGCATGACGTAATGGGGGGGTGTTATCTCTTTTGTCGAAAATCAGCCGTTTTTGCTCGAACATTAAATGCCTCCAAATGGTATTTAATTAACTTCCCGAGCCCCTGGAAGCATGAAAATCACTTTAAACATGCTAATTTTAGCTCTAACACTGATGATCCACCTACAAATGTGAACTGACGTTCAAAAATAAAACATTTGAAAACGGACCATTTTCCACATTTCTGAAGCATGACGTAATGGGGGGGTGTTATCTCTTTTGTCGAAAATCAGCCGTTTTTGCTCGAACATTAAATGCCTCCAAATGGTATTTAATTAACTTCCCGGGGTGAAGAAACCCTTTTTGAGAACTCAGAGTGAGTAAATTGGCCATTTTCATGCACTTTTAACCATTCCATAAATCTTGTGTTTTGGGCCCCTGGAAGCATGAAAATCACTTTAAACATGCTAATTTTAGCTCTAACACTGATGATCCACCTACAAATGTGAACTGACGTTCAAAAATAAAACATTTGAAAACGGACCATTTTCCACATTTCTGAAGCATGACGTAATGGGGGGTGTTATCTCTTTTGTCGAAAATCAGCCGTTTTTGCTCGAACATTAAATGCCTCCAAATGGTATTTATTTCACTTCCCGAGCCCCTGGAAGCATGAAAATCACTTTAAACATGCTAATTTTAGCTCTAACACTGATGATCCACCTACAAATGTGAACTGACGTTCAAAAATAAAACATTTGAAAACGGACCATTTTCCACATTTCTGAAGCATGACGTAATGGGGGGGTGTTATCTCTTTTGTCGAAAATCAGCCGTTTTTGCTCGAACATTAAATGCCTCCAAATGGTATTTAATTAACTTCCCGGGGTGAAGAAACCCTTTTTGAGAACTCAGAGTGAGTAAATTGGCCATTTTCATGCACTTTTAACCATTCCATAAATCTTGTGTTTTGGGCCCCTGGAAGCATGAAAATCACTTTAAACATGCTAATTTTAGCTCTAACACTGATGATCCACCTACAAATGTGAACTGACGTTCAAAAATAAAACATTTGAAAACGGACCATTTTCCACATTTCTGAAGCATGACGTAATGGGGGGGTGTTATTTTTTTTGTCGAAAATCAGCCGTTTTTGCTCGAACATTAAATGCCTCCAAATGGTATTTAATTAACTTCCCGAGCCCCTGGAAGCATGAAAATCACTTTAAACATGCTAATTTTAGCTCTAACACTGATGATCCACCTACAAATGTGAACTGACGTTCAAAAATAAAACATTTGAAAACGGACCATTTTCCACATTTCTGAAGCATGACGTAATGGGGGGGTGTTATCTCTTTTGTCGAAAATCAGCAGTTTTTGCTCGAACATTAAATGCCTCCAAATGGTATTTAATTAATTTCCCGGGGTGAAGAAACCCTTTTTGAGAACTCAGAGTGAGTAAATTGGCCATTTTCATGCACTTTTAACCATTCCATAAATCTTGTATTTTGGGCCCCTGGAAGCATGAAAATCACTTTAAACATGCTAATTTTAGCTCTAACACTGATGATCCACCTACAAATGTGAACTGACGTTCAAAAATAAAACATTTGAAAACGGACCATTTTCCACATTTCTGAAGCATGACGTAATGGGGGGGTGTTATCTCTTTTGTCGAAAATCAGCCGTTTTTGCTCGAACATTAAATGCCTCCAAATGGTATTTAATTAACTTCCTGAGCCCCTGGAAGCATGAAAATCACTTTAAACATGCTAATTTTAGCTCTAACACTGATGATCCACCTACAAATGTGAACTGACGTTCAAAAATAAAACATTTGAAAACGGACCATTTTCCACATTTCTGAAGCATGACGTAATGGGGGGGTGTTATCTCTTTTGTCGAAAATCAGCCGTTTTTGCTCGAACATTAAATCCCTCCAAATGGTATTTAATTAACTTCCCGGGGTGAAGAAACCCTTTTTGAGAACTCAGAGTGAGTAAATTGGCCATTTTCATGCACTTTTAACCATTCCATAAATCTTGTGTTTTGGGCCCCTGGAAGCATGAAAATCACTTTAAACATGCTAATTTTAGCTCTAACACTGATGATCCACCTACAAATGTGAACTGACGTTCAAAAATAAAACATTTGAAAATGGACCATTTTCCAAATTTCTGAAGCATGACGTAATGGGGGGGTGTTATCTCTTTTGTCGAAAATCAGCCGTTTTTGCTCGAACATTAAATGCCTCCAAATGGTATTTAATTAACTTCCCGAGCCCCTAGAAGCATGAAAATCACTTTAAACATGCTAATTTTAGCTCTAACACTGATGATCCACCTACAAATGTGAACTGACGTTCAAAAATAAAACATTTGAAAACGGACCATTTTCCACATTTCTGAAGCATGACGTAATGGGGGGGTGTTATCTCTTTTGTCGAAAATCAGCTGTTTTTGCTCGAACATTAAATGCCTCCAAATGGTATTTAATTAACTTCCCGGGGTGAAGAAACCCTTTTTGAGAACTCAGAGTGAGTAAATTGGCCATTTTCATGCACTTTTAACCATTCCATAAATCTTGTGTTTTGGGCCCCTGGAAGCATGAAAATCACTTTAAACATGCTAATTTTAGCTCTAACACTGATGATCCACCTACAAATGTGAACTGACGTTCAAAAATAAAACATTTGAAAACGGACCATTTTCCACATTTCTGAAGCATGACGTAATGGGGGGGTGTTATCTCTTTTGTCGAAAATCAGCCGTTTTTGCTCGAACATTAAATGCCTCCAAATGGTATTTAATTAACTTCCCGAGCCCCTGGAAGCATGAAAATCACTTTAAACATGCTAATTTTAGCTCTAACACTGATGATCCACCTACAAATGTGAACTGACGTTCAAAAATAAAACATTTGAAAACGGACCATTTTCCACATTTCTGAAGCATGACGTAATGGGGGGGGTGTTATCTCTTTTGTCGAAAATCAGCCGTTTTTGCTCGAACATTAAATGCCTCCAAATGGTATTTAATTAACTTCCCGAGCCCCTGGAAGCATGAAAATCACTTTAAACATGCTAATTTTAGCTCTAACACTGATGATCCACCTACAAATGTGAACTGACGTTCAAAAATAAAACATTTGAAAACGGACCATTTTCCACATTTCTGAAGCATGACGTAATGGGGGGTGTTATCTCTTTTGTCGAAAATCAGCAGTTTTTGCTCGAACATTAAATGCCTCCAAATGGTATTTAATTAATTTCCCGGGGTGAAGAAACCCTTTTTGAGAACTCAGAGTGAGTAAATTGGCCATTTTCATGCACTTTTAACCATTCCATAAATCTTGTATTTTGGGCCCCTGGAAGCATGAAAATCACTTTAAACATGCTAATTTTAGCTCTAACACTGATGATCCACCTACAAATGTGAACTGACGTTCAAAAATAAAACATTTGAAAACGGACCATTTTCCACATTTCTGAAGCATGACGTAATGGGGGGGTGTTATCTCTTTTGTCGAAAATCAGCCGTTTTTGCTCGAACATTAAATGCCTCCAAATGGTATTTAATTAACTTCCTGAGCCCCTGGAAGCATGAAAATCACTTTAAACATGCTAATTTTAGCTCTAACACTGATGATCCACCTACAAATGTGAACTGACGTTCAAAAATAAAACATTTGAAAACGGACCATTTTCCACATTTCTGAAGCATGACGTAATGGGGGGGTGTTATCTCTTTTGTCGAAAATCAGCCGTTTTTGCTCGAACATTAAATGCCTCCAAATGGTATTTAATTAACTTCCCGGGGTGAAGAAACCCTTTTTGAGAACTCAGAGTGAGTAAATTGGCCATTTTCATGCACTTTTAACCATTCCATAAATCTTGTGTTTTGGGCCCCTGGAAGCATGAAAATCACTTTAAACATGCTAATTTTAGCTCTAACACTGATGATCCACCTACAAATGTGAACTGACGTTCAAAAATAAAACATTTGAAAACGGACCATTTTCCACATTTCTGAAGCATGACGTAATGGGGGGGTGTTATCTCTTTTGTCGAAAATCAGCCGTTTTTGCTCGAACATTAAATGCCTCCAAATGGTATTTAATTAACTTCCCGAGCCCCTGGAAGCATGAAAATCACTTTAAACATGCTAATTTTAGCTCTAACACTGATGATCCACCTACAAATGTGAACTGACGTTCAAAAATAAAACATTTGAAAACGGACCATTTTCCACATTTCTGAAGCATGACGTAATGGGGGGGTGTTATCTCTTTTGTCGAAAATCAGCCATTTTTGCTCGAACATTAAATGCCTCCAAATGGTATTTAATTAACTTCCCGAGCCCCTGGAAGCATGAAAATCACTTTAAACATGCTAATTTTAGCTCTAACACTGATGATCCACCTACAAATGTGAACTGACGTTCAAAAATAAAACATTTGAAAACGGACCATTTTCCACATTTCTGAAGCATGACGTAATGGGGGGGTGTTATCTCTTTTGTCGAAAATCAGCCGTTTTTGCTCGAACATTAAATGCCTCCAAATGGTATTTAATTAACTTCCCGGGGTGAAGAAACCCTTTTTGAGAACTCAGAGTGAGTAAATTGGCCATTTTCATGCACTTTTAACCATTCCATAAATCTTGTGTTTTGGGCCCCTGGAAGCATGAAAATCACTTTAAACATGCTAATTTTTAGCTCTAACACTGATGATCCACCTACAAATGTGAACTGACGTTCAAAAATAAAACATTTGAAAACGGACCATTTTCCACATTTCTGAAGCATGACGTAATGGGGGGGTGTTATCTCTTTTGTCGAAAATCAGCCGTTTTTGCTCGAACATTAAATGCCTCCAAATGGTATTTAATTAACTTCCCGAGCCCCTGGAAGCATGAAAATCACTTTAAACATGCTAATTTTAGCTCTAACACTGATGATCCACCTACAAATGTGAACTGACGTTCAAAAATAAAACATTTGAAAACGGACCATTTTCCACATTTCTGAAGCATGACGTAATGGGGGGGTGTTATCTCTTTTGTCGAAAATCAGCCGTTTTTGCTCGAACATTAAATGCCTCCAAATGGTATTTAATTAACTTCCCGGGGTGAAGAAACCCTTTTTGAGAACTCAGAGTGAGTAAATTGGCCATTTTCATGCACTTTTAACCATTCCATAAATCTTGTGTTTTGGGCCCCTGGAAGCATGAAAATCACTTTAAACATGCTAATTTTAGCTCTAACACTGATGATCCACCTACAAATGTGAACTGACGTTCAAAAATAAAACATTTGAAAACGGACCATTTTCCACATTTCTGAAGCATGACGTAATGGGGGGTGTTATCTCTTTTGTCGAAAATCAGCCGTTTTTGCTCGAACATTAAATGCCTCCAAATGGTATTTATTTCACTTCCCGAGCCCCTGGAAGCATGAAAATCACTTTAAACATGCTAATTTTAGCTCTAACACTGATGATCCACCTACAAATGTGAACTGACGTTCAAAAATAAAACATTTGAAAACGGACCATTTTCCACATTTCTGAAGCATGACGTAATGGGGGGGTGTTATCTCTTTTGTCGAAAATCAGCCGTTTTTGCTCGAACATTAAATGCCTCCAAATGGTATTTAATTAACTTCCCGGGGTGAAGAAACCCTTTTTGAGAACTCAGAGTGAGTAAATTGGCCATTTTCATGCACTTTTAACCATTCCATAAATCTTGTGTTTTGGGCCCCTGGAAGCATGAAAATCACTTTAAACATGCTAATTTTAGCTCTAACACTGATGATCCACCTACAAATGTGAACTGACGTTCAAAAATAAAACATTTGAAAACGGACCATTTTCCACATTTCTGAAGCATGACGTAATGGGGGGGTGTTATCTCTTTTGTCGAAAATCAGCCGTTTTTGCTCGAACATTAAATGCCTCCAAATGGTATTTAATTAACTTCCCGAGCCCCTGGAAGCATGAAAATCACTTTAAACATGCTAATTTTAGCTCTAACACTGATGATCCACCTACAAATGTGAACTGACGTTCAAAAATAAAACATTTGAAAACGGACCATTTTCCACATTTCTGAAGCATGACGTAATGGGGGGGTGTTATCTCTTTTGTCGAAAATCAGCAGTTTTTGCTCGAACATTAAATGCCTCCAAATGGTATTTAATTAATTTCCCGGGGTGAAGAAACCCTTTTTGAGAACTCAGAGTGAGTAAATTGGCCATTTTCATGCACTTTTAACCATTCCATAAATCTTGTATTTTGGGCCCCTGGAAGCATGAAAATCACTTTAAACATGCTAATTTTAGCTCTAACACTGATGATCCACCTACAAATGTGAACTGACGTTCAAAAATAAAACATTTGAAAACGGACCATTTTCCACATTTCTGAAGCATGACGTAATGGGGGGGTGTTATCTCTTTTGTCGAAAATCAGCCGTTTTTGCTCGAACATTAAATGCCTCCAAATGGTATTTAATTAACTTCCTGAGCCCCTGGAAGCATGAAAATCACTTTAAACATGCTAATTTTAGCTCTAACACTGATGATCCACCTACAAATGTGAACTGACGTTCAAAAATAAAACATTTGAAAACGGACCATTTTCCACATTTCTGAAGCATGACGTAATGGGGGGGTGTTATCTCTTTTGTCGAAAATCAGCCGTTTTTGCTCGAACATTAAATCCCTCCAAATGGTATTTAATTAACTTCCCGGGGTGAAGAAACCCTTTTTGAGAACTCAGAGTGAGTAAATTGGCCATTTTCATGCACTTTTAACCATTCCATAAATCTTGTGTTTTGGGCCCCTGGAAGCATGAAAATCACTTTAAACATGCTAATTTTAGCTCTAACACTGATGATCCACCTACAAATGTGAACTGACGTTCAAAAATAAAACATTTGAAAACGGACCATTTTCCACATTTCTGAAGCATGACGTAATGGGGGGGTGTTATCTCTTTTGTCGAAAATCAGCCGTTTTTGCTCGAACATTAAATGCCTCCAAATGGTATTTAATTAACTTCCCGAGCCCCTGGAAGCATGAAAATCACTTTAAACATGCTAATTTTAGCTCTAACACTGATGATCCACCTACAAATGTGAACTGACGTTCAAAAATAAAACATTTGAAAACGGACCATTTTCCACATTTCTGAAGCATGACGTAATGGGGGGGGTGTTATCTCTTTTGTCGAAAATCAGCCGTTTTTGTTCGAACATTAAATGCCTCCAAATGGTATTTAATTAACTTCCCGGGGTTAAGAAACCCTTTTTGAGAACTCAGAGTGAGTAAATTGGCCATTTTCATGCACTTTTAACCATTCCATAAATCTTGTGTTTTGGGCCCCTGGAAGCATGAAAATCACTTTAAACATGCTAATTTTAGCTCTAACACTGATGATCCACCTACAAATGTGAACTGACGTTCAAAAATAAAACATTTGAAAACGGACCATTTTCCACATTTCTGAAGCATGAAGTAATGGGGGGTGTTATCTCTTTTGTCGAAAATCAGCCGTTTTTGCTCGAACATTAAATGCCTCCAAATGGTATTTAATTAACTTCCCGAGTCCCTGGAAGCATGAAAATCACTTTAAACATGCTAATTTTAGCTCCAACACTGATGATCCACCTACAAATGTGAACTGACGTTCAAAAATAAAACATTTGAAAACGGACCATTTTCCACATTTCTGAAGCATGACGTAATGGGGGGGTGTTATCTCTTTTGTCGAAAATCAGCCGTTTTTGCTCGAACATTAAATGCCTCCAAATGGTAGTTAATTAACTTCCCGAGCCCCTGGAAGCATGAAAATCACTTTAAACATGCTAATTTTAGCTCTAACACTGATGATCCACCTACAAATGTGAACTGACGTTCAAAAATAAAACATTTGAAAACGGACCATTTTCCACATTTCTGAAGCATGACGTAATGGGGGGGTGTTATCTCTTTTGTCGAAAATCAGCCGTTTTTGCTCGAACATTAAATGCCTCCAAATGGTATTTAATTAACTTCCCGGGGTGAAGAAACCCTTTTTGAGAACTCAGAGTGAGTAAATTGGCCATTTTCATGCACTTTTAACCATTCCATAAATCTTGTGTTTTGGGCCCCTGGAAGCATGAAAATCACTTTAAACATGCTAATTTTAGCTCTAACACTGATTATCCACCTACAAATGTGAACTGACGTTCAAAAATAAAACATTTGAAAACGGACCATTTTCCACATTTCTGAAGCATGACGTAATGGGGGGGTGTTATCTCTTTTGTCGAAAATCAGCCGTTTTTGCTCGAACATTAAATGCCTCCAAATGGTATTTAATTAACTTCCCGAGCCCCTGGAAGCATGAAAATCACTTTAAACATGCTAATTTTAGCTCTAACACTGATGATCCACCTACAAATGTGAACTGACGTTCAAAAATAAAACATTTGAAAACGGACCATTTTCCACATTTCTGAAGCATGACGTAATGGGGGGGTGTTATCTCTTTTGTCGAAAATCAGCCGTTTTTGCTCGAACATTAAATGCCTCCAAATGGTATTTAATTAACTTCCCGGGGTGAAGAAACCCTTTTTGAGAACTCAGAGTGAGTAAATTGGCCATTTTCATGCACTTTTAACCATTCCATAAATCTTGTGTTTTGGGCCCCTGGAAGCATGAAAATCACTTTAAACATGCTAATTTTAGCTCTAACACTGATGATCCACCTACAAATGTGAACTGACGTTAAAAAATAAAACATTTGAAAACGGACCATTTTCCACATTTCTGAAGCATGACGTAATGGGGGGGTGTTATCTCTTTTGTCGAAAATCAGCCGTTTTTGCTCGAACATTAAATGCCTCCAAATGGTATTTAATTAACTTCCCGAGCCCCTGGAAGCATGAAAATCACTTTAAACATGCTAATTTTAGCTCTAACACTGATGATCCACCTACAAATGTGAACTGACGTTCAAAAATAAAACATTTGAAAACGGACCATTTTCCACATTTCTGAAGCATGAAGTAATGGGGGGTGTTATCTCTTTTGTCGAAAATCAGCCGTTTTTGCTCGAACATTAAATGCCTCCAAATGGTATTTAATTAACTTCCCGAGTCCCTGGAAGCATGAAAATCACTTTAAACATGCTAATTTTAGCTCTAACACTGATGATCCACCTACAAATGTGAACTGACGTTCAAAAATAAAACATTTGAAAACGGACCATTTTCCACATTTCTGAAGCATGACGTAATGGGGGGGTGTTATCTCTTTTGTCGAAAATCAGCCGTTTTTGCTCGAACATTAAATGCCTCCAAATGGTATTTATTTCACTTCCCGGGGTGAAGAAACCCTTTTTGAGAACTCAGAGTGAGTAAATTGGCCATTTTCATGCACTTTTAACCATTCCATAAATCTTGTGTTTTGGGCCCCTGGAAGCATGAAAATCACTTTAAACATGCTAATTTTAGCTCTAACACTGATGATCCACCTACAAATGTGAACTGACGTTCAAAAATAAAACATTTGAAAACGGACCATTTTCCACATTTCTGAAGCATGACGTAATGGGGGGGTGTTATCTCTTTTGTCGAAAATCAGCCGTTTTTGCTCGAACATTAAATGCCTCCAAATGGTAGTTAATTAACTTCCCGAGCCCCTGGAAGCATGAAAATCACTTTAAACATGCTAATTTTAGCTCTAACACTGATGATCCACCTACAAATGTGAACTGACGTTCAAAAATAAAACATTTGAAAACGGACCATTTTCCACATTTCTGAAGCATGACGTAATGGGGGGGTGTTATCTCTTTTGTCGAAAATCAGCCGTTTTTGCTCGAACATTAAATGCCTCCAAATGGTATTTAATTAACTTCCCGGGGTGAAGAAACCCTTTTTGAGAACTCAGAGTGAGTAAATTGGCCATTTTCATGCACTTTTAACCATTCCATAAATCTTGTGTTTTGGGCCCCTGGAAGCATGAAAATCACTTTAAACATGCTAATTTTAGCTCTAACACTGATGATCCACCTACAAATGTGAACTGACGTTCAAAAATAAAACATTTGAAAACGGACCATTTTCCACATTTCTGAAGCATGACGTAATGGGGGGGTGTTATCTCTTTTGTCGAAAATCAGCCGTTTTTGCTCGAACATTAAATGCCTCCAAATGGTATTTAATTAACTTCCCGAGCCCCTGGAAGCATGAAAATCACTTTAAACATGCTAATTTTAGCTCTAACACTGATGATCCACCTACAAATGTGAACTGACGTTCAAAAATAAAACATTTGAAAACGGACCATTTTCCACATTTCTGAAGCATGACGTAATGGGGGGGTGTTATCTCTTTTGTCGAAAATCAGCCGTTTTTGCTCGAACATTAAATGCCTCCAAATGGTATTTAATTAACTTCCCGGGGTGAAGAAACCCTTTTTGAGAACTCAGAGTGAGTAAATTGGCCATTTTCATGCACTTTTAACCATTCCATAAATCTTGTGTTTTGGGCCCCTGGAAGCATGAAAATCACTTTAAACATGCTAATTTTAGCTCTAACACTGATTATCCACCTACAAATGTGAACTGACGTTCAAAAATAAAACATTTGAAAACGGACCATTTTCCACATTTCTGAAGCATGACGTAATGGGGGGGTGTTATCTCTTTTGTCGAAAATCAGCCGTTTTTGCTCGAACATTAAATGCCTCCAAATGGTATTTAATTAACTTCCCGAGCCCCTGGAAGCATGAAAATCACTTTAAACATGCTAATTTTAGCTCTAACACTGATGATCCACCTACAAATGTGAACTGACGTTCAAAAATAAAACATTTGAAAACGGACCATTTTCCACATTTCTGAAGCATGACGTAATGGGGGGGTGTTATCTCTTTTGTCGAAAATCAGCCGTTTTTGCTCGAACATTAAATGCCTCCAAATGGTATTTAATTAACTTCCCGGGGTGAAGAAACCCTTTTTGAGAACTCAGAGTGAGTAAATTGGCCATTTTCATGCACTTTTAACCATTCCATAAATCTTGTGTTTTGGGCCCCTGGAAGCATGAAAATCACTTTAAACATGCTAATTTTAGCTCTAACACTGATGATCCACCTACAAATGTGAACTGACGTTAAAAAATAAAACATTTGAAAACGGACCATTTTCCACATTTCTGAAGCATGACGTAATGGGGGGGTGTTATCTCTTTTGTCGAAAATCAGCCGTTTTTGCTCGAACATTAAATGCCTCCAAATGGTATTTAATTAACTTCCCGAGCCCCTGGAAGCATGAAAATCACTTTAAACATGCTAATTTTAGCTCTAACACTGATGATCCACCTACAAATGTGAACTGACGTTCAAAAATAAAACATTTGAAAACGGACCATTTTCCACATTTCTGAAGCATGACGTAATGGGGGGGTGTTATCTCTTTTGTCGAAAATCAGCCGTTTTTGCTCGAACATTAAATGCCTCCAAATGGTATTTAATTAACTTCCCGGGGTGAAGAAACCCTTTTTGAGAACTCAGAGTGAGTAAATTGGCCATTTTCATGCACTTTTAACCATTCCATAAATCTTGTGTTTTGGGCCCCTGGAAGCATGAAAATCACTTTAAACATGCTAATTTTAGCTCTAACACTGATGATCCACCTACAAATGTGAACTGACGTTCAAAAATAAAACATTTGAAAATGGACCATTTTCCACATTTCTGAAGCATGACGTAATGGGGGGGTGTTATCTCTTTTGTCGAAAATGAGCCGTTTTTGCTCGAACATTAAATGCCTCCAAATGGTATTTAATTAACTTCCCGAGCCCCTGGAAGCATGAAAATCACTTTAAACATGCTAATTTTAGCTCTAACACTGATGATCCACCTACAAATGTGAACTGACGTTCAAAAATAAAACATTTGAAAACGGACCATTTTCCACATTTCTGAAGCATGACGTAATGGGGGGGTGTTATCTCTTTTGTCGAAAATCAGCCGTTTTTGCTCGAACATTAAATGCCTCCAAATGGTATTTAATTAACTTCCCGGGGTGAAGAAACCCTTTTTGAGAACTCAGAGTGAGTAAATTGGCCATTTTCATGCACTTTTAACCATTCCATAAATCTTGTGTTTTGGGCCCCTGGAAGCATGAAAATCACTTTAAACATGCTAATTTTAGCTCTAACACTGATGATCCACCTACAAATGTGAACTGATGTTCAAAAATAAAACATTTGAAAACGGACCATTTTCCACATTTCTGAAGCATGACGTAATGGGGGGGTGTTATCTCTTTTGTCGAAAATCAGCCGTTTTTGCTCGACCATTAAATGCCTCCAAATGGTATTTAATTAACTTCCCGAGCCCCTGGAAGCATGAAAATCACTTTAAACATGCTAATTTTAGCTCTAACACTGATGATCCACCTACAAATGTGAACTGACGTTCAAAAATAAAACATTTGAAAACGGACCATTTTCCACATTTCTGAAGCATGACGTAATGGGGGGGTGTTATCTCTTTTGTCGAAAATCAGCCGTTTTTGCTCGAACATTAAATGCCTCCAAATGGTATTTAATTAACTTCCCGGGGTGAAGAAACCCTTTTTGAGAACTCAGAGTGAGTAAATTGGCCATTTTCATGCACTTTTAACCATTCCATAAATCTTGTGTTTTGGGCCCCTGGAAGCATGAAAATCACTTTAAACATGCTAATTTTAGCTCTAACACTGATGATCCACCTACAAATGTGAACTGACGTTCAAAAATAAAACATTTGAAAACGGACCATTTTCCACATTTCTGAAGCATGACGTAATGGGGGGGTGTTATCTCTTTTGTCGAAAATCAGCCGTTTTTGCTCGACCATTAAATGCCTCCAAATGGTATTTAATTAACTTCCCGAGCCCCTGGAAGCATGAAAATCACTTTAAACATGCTAATTTTAGCTCTAACACTGATGATCCACCTACAAATGTGAACTGACGTTCAAAAATAAAACATTTGAAAACGGACCATTTTCCACATTTCTGAAGCATGACGTAATGGGGGGGTGTTATCTCTTTTGTCGAAAATCAGCCGTTTTTGCTCGAACATTAAATGCCTCCAAATGGTATTTAATTAACTTCCCGAGCCCCTGGAAGCATGAAAATCACTTTAAACATGCTAATTTTAGCTCTAACACTGATGATCCACCTACAAATGTGAACTGACGTTCAAAAATAAAACATTTGAAAACGGACCATTTTCCACATTTCTGAAGCATGACGTAATGGGGGGGTGTTATCTCTTTTGTCGAAAATCAGCCGTTTTTGCTCGAACATTAAATGCCTCCAAATGGTATTTAATTAACTTCCCGGGGTGAAGAAACCCTTTTTGAGAACTCAGAGTGAGTAAATTGGCCATTTTCATGCACTTTTAACCATTCCATAAATCTTGTGTTTTGGGCCCCTGGAAGCATGAAAATCACTTTAAACATGCTAATTTTAGCTCTAACACTGATGATCCACCTACAAATGTGAACTGACGTTCAAAAATAAAACATTTGAAAACGGACCATTTTCCACATTTCTGAAGCATGACGTAATGGGGGGGTGTTATCTCTTTTGTCGAAAATCAGCCGTTTTTGCTCGAACATTAAATGCCTCCAAATGGTATTTAATTAACTTCCCGAGCCCCTGGAAGCATGAAAATCACTTTAAACATGCTAATTTTAGCTCTAACACTGATGATCCACCTACAAATGTGAACTGACGTTCAAAAATAAAACATTTGAAAACGGACCATTTTCCACATTTCTGAAGCATGACGTAATGGGGGGGTGTTATCTCTTTTGTCGAAAATCAGCCGTTTTTGCTCGAACATTAAATGCCTCCAAATGGTATTTAATTAACTTCCCGGGGTGAAGAAACCCTTTTTGAGAACTCAGAGTGAGTAAATTGGCCATTTTCATGCACTTTTAACCATTCCATAAATCTTGTGTTTTGGGCCCCTGGAAGCATGAAAATCACTTTAAACATGCTAATTTTAGCTCTAACACTGATGATCCACCTACAAATGTGAACTGACGTTCAAAAATAAAACATTTGAAAACGGACCATTTTCCACATTTCTGAAGCATGACGTAATGGGGGGTGTTATCTCTTTTGTCGAAAATCAGCCGTTTTTGCTCGAACATTAAATGCCTCCAAATGGTATTTATTTCACTTCCCGAGCCCCTGGAAGCATGAAAATCACTTTAAACATGCTAATTTTAGCTCTAACACTGATGATCCACCTACAAATGTGAACTGACGTTCAAAAATAAAACATTTGAAAACGGACCATTTTCCACATTTCTGAAGCATGACGTAATGGGGGGGTGTTATCTCTTTTGTCGAAAATCAGCCGTTTTTGCTCGAACATTAAATGCCTCCAAATGGTATTTAATTAACTTCCCGGGGTGAAGAAACCCTTTTTGAGAACTCAGAGTGAGTAAATTGGCCATTTTCATGCACTTTTAACCATTCCATAAATCTTGTGTTTTGGGCCCCTGGAAGCATGAAAATCACTTTAAACATGCTAATTTTAGCTCTAACACTGATGATCCACCTACAAATGTGAACTGACGTTCAAAAATAAAACATTTGAAAACGGACCATTTTCCACATTTCTGAAGCATGACGTAATGGGGGGGTGTTATCTCTTTTGTCGAAAATCAGCCGTTTTTGCTCGAACATTAAATGCCTCCAAATGGTATTTAATTAACTTCCCGAGCCCCTGGAAGCATGAAAATCACTTTAAACATGCTAATTTTAGCTCTAACACTGATGATCCACCTACAAATGTGAACTGACGTTCAAAAATAAAACATTTGAAAACGGACCATTTTCCACATTTCTGAAGCATGACGTAATGGGGGGGTGTTATCTCTTTTGTCGAAAATCAGCAGTTTTTGCTCGAACATTAAATGCCTCCAAATGGTATTTAATTAATTTCCCGGGGTGAAGAAACCCTTTTTGAGAACTCAGAGTGAGTAAATTGGCCATTTTCATGCACTTTTAACCATTCCATAAATCTTGTATTTTGGGCCCCTGGAAGCATGAAAATCACTTTAAACATGCTAATTTTAGCTCTAACACTGATGATCCACCTACAAATGTGAACTGACGTTCAAAAATAAAACATTTGAAAACGGACCATTTTCCACATTTCTGAAGCATGACGTAATGGGGGGGTGTTATCTCTTTTGTCGAAAATCAGCCGTTTTTGCTCGAACATTAAATGCCTCCAAATGGTATTTAATTAACTTCCTGAGCCCCTGGAAGCATGAAAATCACTTTAAACATGCTAATTTTAGCTCTAACACTGATGATCCACCTACAAATGTGAACTGACGTTCAAAAATAAAACATTTGAAAACGGACCATTTTCCACATTTCTGAAGCATGACGTAATGGGGGGGTGTTATCTCTTTTGTCGAAAATCAGCCGTTTTTGCTCGAACATTAAATGCCTCCAAATGGTATTTAATTAACTTCCCGGGGTGAAGAAACCCTTTTTGAGAACTCAGAGTGAGTAAATTGGCCATTTTCATGCACTTTTAACCATTCCATAAATCTTGTGTTTTGGGCCCCTGGAAGCATGAAAATCACTTTAAACATGCTAATTTTAGCTCTAACACTGATGATCCACCTACAAATGTGAACTGACGTTCAAAAATAAAACATTTGAAAATGGACCATTTTCCACATTTCTGAAGCATGACGTAATGGGGGGGTGTTATCTCTTTTGTCGAAAATCAGCCGTTTTTGCTCGAACATTAAATGCCTCCAAATGGTATTTAATTAACTTCCCGAGCCCCTAGAAGCATGAAAATCACTTTAAACATGCTAATTTTAGCTCTAACACTGATGATCCACCTACAAATGTGAACTGACGTTCAAAAATAAAACATTTGAAAACGGACCATTTTCCACATTTCTGAAGCATGACGTAATGGGGGGGTGTTATCTCTTTTGTCGAAAATCAGCCGTTTTTGCTCGAACATTAAATGCCTCCAAATGGTATTTAATTAACTTCCCGGGGTGAAGAAACCCTTTTTGAGAACTCAGAGTGAGTAAATTGGCCATTTTCATGCACTTTTAACCATTCCATAAATCTTGTGTTTTGGGCCCCTGGAAGCATGAAAATCACTTTAAACATGCTAATTTTAGCTCTAACACTGATGATCCACCTACAAATGTGAACTGACGTTCAAAAATAAAACATTTGAAAACGGACCATTTTCCACATTTCTGAAGCATGACGTAATGGGGGGGTGTTATCTCTTTTGTCGAAAATCAGCCGTTTTTGCTCGAACATTAAATGCCTCCAAATGGTATTTAATTAACTTCCCGGGGTGAAGAAACCCTTTTTGAGAACTCAGAGTGAGTAAATTGGCCATTTTCATGCACTTTTAACCATTCCATAAATCTTGTGTTTTGGGCCCCTGGAAGCATGAAAATCACTTTAAACATGCTAATTTTAGCTCTAACACTGATGATCCACCTACAAATGTGAACTGACGTTCAAAAATAAAACATTTGAAAACGGACCATTTTCCACATTTCTGAAGCATGACGTAATGGGGGGGTGTTATCTCTTTTGTCGAAAATCAGCCGTTTTTGCTCGAACATTAAATGCCTCCAAATGGTATTTAATTAACTTCCCGAGCCCCTGGAAGCATGAAAATCACTTTAAACATGCTAATTTTAGCTCTAACACTGATGATCCACCTACAAATGTGAACTGACGTTCAAAAATAAAACATTTGAAAACGGACCATTTTCCACATTTCTGAAGCATGACGTAATGGGGGGGGGGTGTTATCTCTTTTGTCGAAAATCAGCCGTTTTTGCTCGAACATTAAATGCCTCCAAATGGTATTTAATTAACTTCCCGGGGTGAAGAAACCCTTTTTGAGAACTCAGAGTGAGTAAATTGGCCATTTTCATGCACTTTTAACCATTCCATAAATCTTGTGTTTTGGGCCCCTGGAAGCATGAAAATCACTTTAAACATGCTAATTTTAGCTCTAACACTGATGATCCACCTACAAATGTGAACTGACGTTCAAAAATAAAACATTTGAAAACGGACCATTTTCCACATTTCTGAAGCATGAAGTAATGGGGGGTGTTATCTCTTTTGTCGAAAATCAGCCGTTTTTGCTCGAACATTAAATGCCTCCAAATGGTATTTAATTAACTTCCCGAGTCCCTGGAAGCATGAAAATCACTTTAAACATGCTAATTTTAGCTCCAACACTGATGATCCACCTACAAATGTGAACTGACGTTCAAAAATAAAACATTTGAAAACGGACCATTTTCCACATTTCTGAAGCATGACGTAATGGGGGGGTGTTATCTCTTTTGTCGAAAATCAGCCGTTTTTGCTCGAACATTAAATGCCTCCAAATGGTATTTATTTCACTTCCCGGGGTGAAGAAACCCTTTTTGAGAACTCAGAGTGAGTAAATTGGCCATTTTCATGCACTTTTAACCATTCCATAAATCTTGTGTTTTGGGCCCCTGGAAGCATGAAAATCACTTTAAACATGCTAATTTTAGCTCTAACACTGATGATCCACCTACAAATGTGAACTGACGTTCAAAAATAAAACATTTGAAAACGGACCATTTTCCACATTTCTGAAGCATGACGTAATGGGGGGGTGTTATCTCTTTTGTCGAAAATCAGCCGTTTTTGCTCGAACATTAAATGCCTCCAAATGGTAGTTAATTAACTTCCCGAGCCCCTGGAAGCATGAAAATCACTTTAAACATGCTAATTTTAGCTCTAACACTGATGATCCACCTACAAATGTGAACTGACGTTCAAAAATAAAACATTTGAAAACGGACCATTTTCCACATTTCTGAAGCATGACGTAATGGGGGGGTGTTATCTCTTTTGTCGAAAATCAGCCGTTTTTGCTCGAACATTAAATGCCTCCAAATGGTATTTAATTAACTTCCCGGGGTGAAGAAACCCTTTTTGAGAACTCAGAGTGAGTAAATTGGCCATTTTCATGCACTTTTAACCATTCCATAAATCTTGTGTTTTGGGCCCCTGGAAGCATGAAAATCACTTTAAACATGCTAATTTTAGCTCTAACACTGATGATCCACCTACAAATGTGAACTGACGTTCAAAAATAAAACATTTGAAAACGGACCATTTTCCACATTTCTGAAGCATGACGTAATGGGGGGGTGTTATCTCTTTTGTCGAAAATCAGCCGTTTTTGCTCGAACATTAAATGCCTCCAAATGGTATTTAATTAACTTCCCGAGCCCCTGGAAGCATGAAAATCACTTTAAACATGCTAATTTTAGCTCTAACACTGATGATCCACCTACAAATGTGAACTGACGTTCAAAAATAAAACATTTGAAAACGGACCATTTTCCACATTTCTGAAGCATGACGTAAGGGGGGGTGTTATCTCTTTTGTCGAAAATCAGCCGTTTTTGCTCGAACATTAAATGCCTCCAAATGGTATTTAATTAACTTCCCGGGGTGAAGAAACCCTTTTTGAGAACTCAGAGTGAGTAAATTGGCCATTTTCATGCACTTTTAACCATTCCATAAATCTTGTGTTTTGGGCCCCTGGAAGCATGAAAATCACTTTAAACATGCTAATTTTAGCTCTAACACTGATTATCCACCTACAAATGTGAACTGACGTTCAAAAATAAAACATTTGAAAACGGACCATTTTCCACATTTCTGAAGCATGACGTAATGGGGGGGTGTTATCTCTTTTGTCGAAAATCAGCCGTTTTTGCTCGAACATTAAATGCCTCCAAATGGTATTTAATTAACTTCCCGAGCCCCTGGAAGCATGAAAATCACTTTAAACATGCTAATTTTAGCTCTAACACTGATGATCCACCTACAAATGTGAACTGACGTTCAAAAATAAAACATTTGAAAACGGACCATTTTCCACATTTCTGAAGCATGACGTAATGGGGGGGTGTTATCTCTTTTGTCGAAAATCAGCCGTTTTTGCTCGAACATTAAATGCCTCCAAATGGTATTTAATTAACTTCCCGGGGTGAAGAAACCCTTTTTGAGAACTCAGAGTGAGTAAATTGGCCATTTTCATGCACTTTTAACCATTCCATAAATCTTGTGTTTTGGGCCCCTGGAAGCATGAAAATCACTTTAAACATGCTAATTTTAGCTCTAACACTGATGATCCACCTACAAATGTGAACTGACGTTAAAAAATAAAACATTTGAAAACGGACCATTTTCCACATTTCTGAAGCATGACGTAATGGGGGGGTGTTATCTCTTTTGTCGAAAATCAGCCGTTTTTGCTCGAACATTAAATGCCTCCAAATGGTATTTAATTAACTTCCCGAGCCCCTGGAAGCATGAAAATCACTTTAAACATGCTAATTTTAGCTCTAACACTGATGATCCACCTACAAATGTGAACTGACGTTCAAAAATAAAACATTTGAAAACGGACCATTTTCCACATTTCTGAAGCATGAAGTAATGGGGGGTGTTATCTCTTTTGTCGAAAATCAGCCGTTTTTGCTCGAACATTAAATGCCTCCAAATGGTATTTAATTAACTTCCCGAGTCCCTGGAAGCATGAAAATCACTTTAAACATGCTAATTTTAGCTCTAACACTGATGATCCACCTACAAATGTGAACTGACGTTCAAAAATAAAACATTTGAAAACGGACCATTTTCCACATTTCTGAAGCATGACGTAATGGGGGGGTGTTATCTCTTTTGTCGAAAATCAGCCGTTTTTGCTCGAACATTAAATGCCTCCAAATGGTATTTATTTCACTTCCCGGGGTGAAGAAACCCTTTTTGAGAACTCAGAGTGAGTAAATTGGCCATTTTCATGCACTTTTAACCATTCCATAAATCTTGTGTTTTGGGCCCCTGGAAGCATGAAAATCACTTTAAACATGCTAATTTTAGCTCTAACACTGATGATCCACCTACAAATGTGAACTGACGTTCAAAAATAAAACATTTGAAAACGGACCATTTTCCACATTTCTGAAGCATGACGTAATGGGGGGGTGTTATCTCTTTTGTCGAAAATCAGCCGTTTTTGCTCGAACATTAAATGCCTCCAAATGGTAGTTAATTAACTTCCCGAGCCCCTGGAAGCATGAAAATCACTTTAAACATGCTAATTTTAGCTCTAACACTGATGATCCACCTACAAATGTGAACTGACGTTCAAAAATAAAACATTTGAAAACGGACCATTTTCCACATTTCTGAAGCATGACGTAATGGGGGGGTGTTATCTCTTTTGTCGAAAATCAGCCGTTTTTGCTCGAACATTAAATGCCTCCAAATGGTATTTAATTAACTTCCCGGGGTGAAGAAACCCTTTTTGAGAACTCAGAGTGAGTAAATTGGCCATTTTCATGCACTTTTAACCATTCCATAAATCTTGTGTTTTGGGCCCCTGGAAGCATGAAAATCACTTTAAACATGCTAATTTTAGCTCTAACACTGATGATCCACCTACAAATGTGAACTGACGTTCAAAAATAAAACATTTGAAAACGGACCATTTTCCACATTTCTGAAGCATGACGTAATGGGGGGGTGTTATCTCTTTTGTCGAAAATCAGCCGTTTTTGCTCGAACATTAAATGCCTCCAAATGGTATTTAATTAACTTCCCGAGCCCCTGGAAGCATGAAAATCACTTTAAACATGCTAATTTTAGCTCTAACACTGATGATCCACCTACAAATGTGAACTGACGTTCAAAAATAAAACATTTGAAAACGGACCATTTTCCACATTTCTGAAGCATGACGTAATGGGGGGGTGTTATCTCTTTTGTCGAAAATCAGCCGTTTTTGCTCGAACATTAAATGCCTCCAAATGGTATTTAATTAACTTCCCGGGGTGAAGAAACCCTTTTTGAGAACTCAGAGTGAGTAAATTGGCCATTTTCATGCACTTTTAACCATTCCATAAATCTTGTGTTTTGGGCCCCTGGAAGCATGAAAATCACTTTAAACATGCTAATTTTAGCTCTAACACTGATGATCCACCTACAAATGTGAACTGACGTTAAAAAATAAAACATTTGAAAACGGACCATTTTCCACATTTCTGAAGCATGACGTAATGGGGGGGTGTTATCTCTTTTGTCGAAAATCAGCCGTTTTTGCTCGAACATTAAATGCCTCCAAATGGTATTTAATTAACTTCCCGAGCCCCTGGAAGCATGAAAATCACTTTAAACATGCTAATTTTAGCTCTAACACTGATGATCCACCTACAAATGTGAACTGACGTTCAAAAATAAAACATTTGAAAACGGACCATTTTCCACATTTCTGAAGCATGACGTAATGGGGGGGTGTTATCTCTTTTGTCGAAAATCAGCCGTTTTTGCTCGAACATTAAATGCCTCCAAATGGTATTTAATTAACTTCCCGGGGTGAAGAAACCCTTTTTGAGAACTCAGAGTGAGTAAATTGGCCATTTTCATGCACTTTTAACCATTCCATAAATCTTGTGTTTTGGGCCCCTGGAAGCATGAAAATCACTTTAAACATGCTAATTTTAGCTCTAACACTGATGATCCACCTACAAATGTGAACTGACGTTCAAAAATAAAACATTTGAAAATGGACCATTTTCCACATTTCTGAAGCATGACGTAATGGGGGGGTGTTATCTCTTTTGTCGAAAATCAGCCGTTTTTGCTCGAACATTAAATGCCTCCAAATGGTATTTAATTAACTTCCCGAGCCCCTGGAAGCATGAAAATCACTTTAAACATGCTAATTTTAGCTCTAACACTGATGATCCACCTACAAATGTGAACTGACGTTCAAAAATAAAACATTTGAAAACGGACCATTTTCCACATTTCTGAAGCATGACGTAATGGGGGGGTGTTATCTCTTTTGTCGAAAATCAGCCGTTTTTGCTCGAACATTAAATGCCTCCAAATGGTATTTAATTAACTTCCCGGGGTGAAGAAACCCTTTTTGAGAACTCAGAGTGAGTAAATTGGCCATTTTCATGCACTTTTAACCATTCCATAAATCTTGTGTTTTGGGCCCCTGGAAGCATGAAAATCACTTTAAACATGCTAATTTTAGCTCTAACACTGATGATCCACCTACAAATGTGAACTGATGTTCAAAAATAAAACATTTGAAAACGGACCATTTTCCACATTTCTGAAGCATGACGTAATGGGGGGGTGTTATCTCTTTTGTCGAAAATCAGCCGTTTTTGCTCGACCATTACATGCCTCCAAATGGTATTTAATTAACTTCCCGAGCCCCTGGAAGCATGAAAATCACTTTAAACATGCTAATTTTAGCTCTAACACTGATGATCCACCTACAAATGTGAACTGACGTTCAAAAATAAAACATTTGAAAACGGACCATTTTCCACATTTCTGAAGCATGACGTAATGGGGGGGTGTTATCTCTTTTGTCGAAAATCAGCCGTTTTTGCTCGAACATTAAATGCCTCCAAATGGTATTTAATTAACTTCCCGGGGTGAAGAAACCCTTTTTGAGAACTCAGAGTGAGTAAATTGGCCATTTTCATGCACTTTTAACCATTCCATAAATCTTGTGTTTTGGGCCCCTGGAAGCATGAAAATCACTTTAAACATGCTAATTTTAGCTCTAACACTGATGATCCACCTACAAATGTGAACTGACGTTCAAAAATAAAACATTTGAAAACGGACCATTTTCCACATTTCTGAAGCATGACGTAATGGGGGGGTGTTATCTCTTTTGTCGAAAATCAGCCGTTTTTGCTCGACCATTAAATGCCTCCAAATGGTATTTAATTAACTTCCCGAGCCCCTGGAAGCATGAAAATCACTTTAAACATGCTAATTTTAGCTCTAACACTGATGATCCACCTACAAATGTGAACTGACGTTCAAAAATAAAACATTTGAAAACGGACCATTTTCCACATTTCTGAAGCATGACGTAATGGGGGGGTGTTATCTCTTTTGTCAAAAATCAGCCGTTTTTGCTCGAACATTAAATGCCTCCAAATGGTATTTAATTAACTTCCCGGGGTGAAGAAACCCTTTTTGAGAACTCAGAGTGAGTAAATTGGCCATTTTCATGCACTTTTAACCATTCCATAAATCTTGTGTTTTGGGCCCCTGGAAGCATGAAAATCACTTTAAACATGCTAATTTTAGCTCTAACACTGATGATCCACCTACAAATGTGAACTGACGTTCAAAAATAAAACATTTGAAAACGGACCATTTTCCACATTTCTGAAGCATGACGTAATGGGGGGGGGTGTTATCTCTTTTGTCGAAAATCAGCCGTTTTTGCTCGAACATTAAATGCCTCCAAATGGTATTTAATTAACTTCCCGGGGTGAAGAAACCCTTTTTGAGAACTCAGAGTGAGTAAATTGGCCATTTTCATGCACTTTTAACCATTCCATAAATCTTGTGTTTTGGGCCCCTGGAAGCATGAAAATCACTTTAAACATGCTAATTTTAGCTCTAACACTGATGATCCACCTACAAATGTGAACTGACGTTCAAAAATAAAACATTTGAAAACGGACCATTTTCCACATTTCTGAAGCATGACGTAATGGGGGGTGTTATCTCTTTTGTCGAAAATCAGCCGTTTTTGCTCGAACATTAAATGCCTCCAAATGGTATTTAATTAACTTCCCGAGTCCCTGGAAGCATGAAAATCACTTTAAACATGCTAATTTTAGCTCTAACACTGATGATCCACCTACAAATGTGAACTGACGTTCAAAAATAAAACATTTGAAAACGGACCATTTTCCACATTTCTGAAGCATGACGTAATGGGGGGGGTGTTATCTCTTTTGTCGAAAATCAGCCGTTTTTGCTCGAACATTAAATGCCTCCAAATGGTATTTATTTCACTTCCCGGGGTGAAGAAACCCTTTTTGAGAACTCAGAGTGAGTAAATTGGCCATTTTCATGCACTTTTAACCATTCCATAAATCTTGTGTTTTGGGCCCCTGGAAGCATGAAAATCACTTTAAACATGCTAATTTTAGCTCTAACACTGATGATCCACCTACAAATGTGAACTGACGTTCAAAAATAAAACATTTGAAAACGGACCATTTTCCACATTTCTGAAGCATGACGTAATGGGGGGGTGTTATCTCTTTTGTCGAAAATCAGCCGTTTTTGCTCGAACATTAAATGCCTCCAAATGGTATTTAATTAACTTCCCGGGGTGAAGAAACCCTTTTTGAGAACTCAGAGTGAGTAAATTGGCCATTTTCATGCACTTTTAACCATTCCATAAATCTTGTGTTTTGGGCCCCTGGAAGCATGAAAATCACTTTAAACATGCTAATTTTAGCTCTAACACTGATGATCCACCTACAAATGTGAACTGACGTTCAAAAATAAAACATTTGAAAACGGACCATTTTCCACATTTCTGAAGCATGACGTAATGGGGGGGTGTTATCTCTTTTGTCGAAAATCAGCCGTTTTTGCTCGAACATTAAATGCCTCCAAATGGTATTTAATTAACTTCCCGAGCCCCTGGAAGCATGAAAATCACTTTAAACATGCTAATTTTAGCTCTAACACTGATGATCCACCTACAAATGTGAACTGACGTTCAAAAATAAAACATTTGAAAACGGACCATTTTCCACATTTCTGAAGCATGACGTAATGGGGGGGTGTTATCTCTTTTGTCGAAAATCAGCCGTTTTTGCTCGAACATTAAATGCCTCCAAATGGTATTTAATTAACTTCCCGGGGTGAAGAAACCCTTTTTGAGAACTCAGAGTGAGTAAATTGGCCATTTTCATGCACTTTTAACCATTCCATAAATCTTGTGTTTTGGGCCCCTGGAAGCATGAAAATCACTTTAAACATGCTAATTTTAGCTCTAACACTGATTATCCACCTACAAATGTGAACTGACGTTCAAAAATAAAACATTTGAAAACGGACCATTTTCCACATTTCTGAAGCATGACGTAATGGGGGGGTGTTATCTCTTTTGTCGAAAATCAGCCGTTTTTGCTCGAACATTAAATGCCTCCAAATGGTATTTAATTAACTTCCCGGGGTGAAGAAACCCTTTTTGAGAACTCAGAGTGAGTAAATTGGCCATTTTCATGCACTTTTAACCATTCCATAAATCTTGTGTTTTGGGCCCCTGGAAGCATGAAAATCACTTTAAACATGCTAATTTTAGCTCTAACACTGATGATCCACCTACAAATGTGAACTGACGTTCAAAAATAAAACATTTGAAAACGGACCATTTTCCACATTTCTGAAGCATGACGTAATGGGGGGGTGTTATCTCTTTTGTCGAAAATCAGCCGTTTTTGCTCGAACATTAAATGCCTCCAAATGGTATTTAATTAACTTCCCGAGCCCCTGGAAGCATGAAAATCACTTTAAACATGCTAATTTTAGCTCTAACACTGATGATCCACCTACAAATGTGAACTGACGTTCAAAAATAAAACATTTGAAAACGGACCATTTTCCACATTTCTGAAGCATGACGTAATGGGGGGGTGTTATCTCTTTTGTCGAAAATCAGCCGTTTTTGCTCGAACATTAAATGCCTCCAAATGGTATTTAATTAACTTCCCGGGGTGAAGAAACCCTTTTTGAGAACTCAGAGTGAGTAAATTGGCCATTTTCATGCACTTTTAACCATTCCATAAATCTTGTGTTTTGGGCCCCTGGAAGCATGAAAATCACTTTAAACATGCTAATTTTAGCTCTAACACTGATTATCCACCTACAAATGTGAACTGACGTTCAAAAATAAAACATTTGAAAACGGACCATTTTCCACATTTCTGAAGCATGACGTAATGGGGGGGTGTTATCTCTTTTGTCGAAAATCAGCCGTTTTTGCTCGAACATTAAATGCCTCCAAATGGTATTTAATTAACTTCCCGGGGTGAAGAAACCCTTTTTGAGAACTCAGAGTGAGTAAATTGGCCATTTTCATGCACTTTTAACCATTCCATAAATCTTGTGTTTTGGGCCCCTGGAAGCATGAAAATCACTTTAAACATGCTAATTTTAGCTCTAACACTGATGATCCACCTACAAATGTGAACTGACGTTAAAAAATAAAACATTTGAAAACGGACCATTTTCCACATTTCTGAAGCATGACGTAATGGGGGGGTGTTATCTCTTTTGTCGAAAATCAGCCGTTTTTGCTCGAACATTAAATGCCTCCAAATGGTATTTAATTAACTTCCCGAGCCCCTGGAAGCATGAAAATCACTTTAAACATGCTAATTTTAGCTCTAACACTGATGATCCACCTACAAATGTGAACTGACGTTCAAAAATAAAACATTTGAAAACGGACCATTTTCCACATTTCTGAAGCATGACGTAATGGGGGGGTGTTATCTCTTTTGTCGAAAATCAGCCGTTTTTGCTCGAACATTAAATGCCTCCAAATGGTATTTAATTAACTTACCGGGGTGAAGAAACCCTTTTTGAGAACTCAGAGTGAGTAAATTGGCCATTTTCATGCACTTTTAACCATTCCATAAATCTTGTGTTTTGGGCCCCTGGAAGCATGAAAATCACTTTAAACATGCTAATTTTAGCTCTAACACTGATGATCCACCTACAAATGTGAACTGACGTTCAAAAATAAAACATTTGAAAATGGGCCATTTTCCACATTTCTGAAGCATGACGTAATGGGGGGGTGTTATCTCTTTTGTCGAAAATCAGCCGTTTTTGCTCGAACATTAAATGCCTCCAAATGGTATTTAATTAACTTCCCGAGCCCCTGGAAGCATGAAAATCACTTTAAACATGCTAATTTTAGCTCTAACACTGATGATCCACCTACAAATGTGAACTGACGTTCAAAAATAAAACATTTGAAAACGGACCATTTTCCACATTTCTGAAGCATGACGTAATGGGGGGGTGTTATCTCTTTTGTCGAAAATCAGCCGTTTTTGCTCGAACATTAAATGCCTCCAAATGGTATTTAATTAACTTCCCGGGGTGAAGAAACCCTTTTTGAGAACTCAGAGTGAGTAAATTGGCCATTTTCATGCACTTTTAACCATTCCATAAATCTTGTGTTTTGGGCCCCTGGAAGCTTGAAAATCACTTTAAACATGCTAATTTTAGCTCTAACACTGATGATCCACCTACAAATGTGAACTGACGTTCAAAAATAAAACATTTGAAAACGGACCATTTTCCACATTTCTGAAGCATGACGTAATGGGGGGGTGTTATCTCTTTTGTCGAAAATCAGCCGTTTTTGCTCGAACATTAAATGCCTCCAAATGGTATTTATTTAACTTCCCGAGCCCCTGGAAGCATGAAAATCACTTTAAACATGCTAATTTTAGCTCTAACACTGATGATCCACCTACAAATGTGAACTGACGTTCAAAAATAAAACATTTGAAAACGGACCATTTTCCACATTTCTGAAGCATGACGTAATGGGGGGGTGTTATCTCTTTTGTCGAAAATCAGCCGTTTTTGCTCGAACATTAAATGCCTCCAAATGGTATTTAATTAACTTCCCGGGGTGAAGAAACCCTTTTTGAGAACTCAGAGTGAGTAAATTGGCCATTTTCATGCACTTTTAACCATTCCATAAATCTTGTGTTTTGGGCCCCTGGAAGCATGAAAATCACTTTAAACATGCTAATTTTAGCTCTAACACTGATGATCCACCTACAAATGTGAACTGACGTTCAAAAATAAAACATTTGAAAACGGACCATTTTCCACATTTCTGAAGCATGACGTAATGGGGGGGTGTTATCTCTTTTGTCGAAAATCAGCCGTTTTTGCTCGACCATTAAATGCCTCCAAATGGTATTTAATTAACTTCCCGAGCCCCTGGAAGCATGAAAATCACTTTAAACATGCTAATTTTAGCTCTAACACTGATGATCCACCTACAAATGTGAACTGACGTTCAAAAATAAAACATTTGAAAACGGACCATTTTCCACATTTCTGAAGCATGACGTAATGGGGGGGTGTTATCTCTTTTGTCGAAAATCAGCCGTTTTTGCTCGAACATTAAATGCCTCCAAATGGTATTTAATTAACTTCCCGGGGTGAAGAAACCCTTTTTGAGAACTCAGAGTGAGTAAATTGGCCATTTTCATGCACTTTTAACCATTCCATAAATCTTGTGTTTTGGGCCCCTGGAAGCATGAAAATCACTTTAAACATGCTAATTTTAGCTCTAACACTGATGATCCACCTACAAATGTGAACTGACGTTCAAAAATAAAACATTTGAAAACGGACCATTTTCCACATTTCTGAAGCATGACGTAATGGGGGGGTGTTATCTCTTTTGTCGAAAATCAGCCGTTTTTGCTCGAACATTAAATGCCTCCAAATGGTATTTAATTAACTTCCCGAGCCCCTGGAAGCATGATAATCACTTTAAACATGCTAATTTTAGCTCTAACACTGATGATCCACCTACAAATGTGAACTGACGTTCAAAAATAAAACATTTGAAAACGGACCATTTTCCACATTTCTGAAGCATGACGTAATGGGGGGGGTGTTATCTCTTTTGTCGAAAATCAGCCGTTTTTGCTCGAACATTAAATGCCTCCAAATGGTATTTAATTAACTTCCCGGGGTGAAGAAACCCTTTTTGAGAACTCAGAGTGAGTAAATTGGCCATTTTCATGCACTTTTAACCATTCCATAAATCTTGTGTTTTGGGCCCCTGGAAGCATGAAAATCACTTTAAACATGCTAATTTTAGCTCTAACACTGATGATCCACCTACAAATGTGAACTGACGTTCAAAAATAAAACATTTGAAAACGGACCATTTTCCACATTTCTGAAGCATGACGTAATGGGGGGGTGTTATCTCTTTTGTCGAAAATCAGCCGTTTTTGCTCGAACATTAAATGCCTCCAAATGGTATTTATTTCACTTCCCGGGGTGAAGAAACCCTTTTTGAGAACTCAGATTGAGTAAATTGGCCATTTTCATGCACTTTTAACCATTCCATAAATCTTGTGTTTTGGGCCCCTGGAAGCATGAAAATCACTTTAAACATGCTAATTTTAGCTCTAACACTGATGATCCACCTACAAATGTGAACTGACGTTCAAAAATAAAACATTTGAAAACGGACCATTTTCCACATTTCTGAAGCATGACGTAATGGGGGGGTGTTATCTCTTTTGTCGAAAATCAGCCGTTTTTGCTCGAACATTAAATGCCTCCAAATGGTAGTTAATTAACTTCCCGAGCCCCTGGAAGCATGAAAATCACTTTAAACATGCTAATTTTAGCTCTAACACTGATGATCCACCTACAAATGTGAACTGACGTTCAAAAATAAAACATTTGAAAACGGACCATTTTCCACATTTCTGAAGCATGACGTAATGGGGGGGTGTTATCTCTTTTGTCGAAAATCAGCCGTTTTTGCTCGAACATTAAATGCCTCCAAATGGTATTTAATTAACTTCCCGGGGTGAAGAAACCCTTTTTGAGAACTCAGAGTGAGTAAATTGGCCATTTTCATGCACTTTTAACCATTCCATAAATCTTGTGTTTAGGGCCCCTGGAAGCATGAAAATCACTTTAAACATGCTAATTTTAGCTCTAACACTGATGATCCACCTACAAATGTGAACTGACGTTCAAAAATAAAACATTTGAAAACGGACCATTTTCCACATTTCTGAAGCATGACGTAATGGGGGGGGTGTTATCTCTTTTGTCGAAAATCAGCCGTTTTTGCTCGAACATTAAATGCCTCCAAATGGTATTTAATTAACTTCCCGAGCCCCTGGAAGCATGAAAATCACTTTAAACATGCTAATTTTAGCTCTAACACTGATGATCCACCTACAAATGTGAACTGACGTTCAAAAATAAAACATTTGAAAACGGACCATTTTCCACATTTCTGAAGCATGACGTAATGGAGGGGTGTTATCTCTTTTGTCGAAAATCAGCCGTTTTTGCTCGAACATTAAATGCCTCCAAATGGTATTTAATTAACTTCCCGGGGTGAAGAAACCCTTTTTGAGAACTCAGAGTGAGTAAATTGGCCATTTTCATGCACTTTTAACCATTCCATAAATCTTGTGTTTTGGGCCCCTGGAAGCATGAAAATCACTTTAAACATGCTAATTTTAGCTCTAACACTGATTATCCACCTACAAATGTGAACTGACGTTCAAAAATAAAACATTTGAAAACGGACCATTTTCCACATTTCTGAAGCATGACGTAATGGGGGGGTGTTATCTCTTTTGTCGAAAATCAGCCGTTTTTGCTCGAACATTAAATGCCTCCAAATGGTATTTAATTAACTTCCCGGGGTGAAGGAACCCTTTTTGAGAACTCAGAGTGAGTAAATTGGCCATTTTCATGCACTTTTAACCATTCCATAAATCTTGTGTTTTGGGCCCCTGGAAGCATGAAAATCACTTTAAACATGCTAATTTTAGCTCTAACACTGATGATCCACCTACAAATGTGAACTGACGTTCAAAAATAAAACATTTGAAAACGGACCATTTTCCACATTTCTGAAGCATGACGTAATGGGGGGGTGTTATCTCTTTTGTCGAAAATCAGCCGTTTTTGCTCGAACATTAAATGCCTCCAAATGGTATTTAATTAACTTCCCGAGCCCCTGGAAGCATGAAAATCACTTTAAACATGCTAATTTTAGCTCTAACACTGATGATCCACCTACAAATGTGAACTGACGTTCAAAAATAAAACATTTGAAAACGGACCATTTTCCACATTTCTGAAGCATGACGTAATGGGGGGGTGTTATCTCTTTTGTCGAAAATCAGCCGTTTTTGCTCGAACATTAAATGCTTCCAAATGGTATTTAATTAACTTCCCGGGGTGAAGAAACCCTTTTTGAGAACTCAGAGTGAGTAAATTGGCCATTTTCATGCACTTTTAACCATTCCATAAATCATGTGTTTTGGGCCCCTGGAAGCATGAAAATCACTTTAAACATGCTAATTTTAGCTCTAACACTGATGATCCACCTACAAATGTGAACTGACGTTCAAAAATAAAACATTTGAAAACGGACCATTTTCCACATTTCTGAAGCATGACGTAATGGGGGGGTGTTATCTCTTTTGTCGAAAATCAGCCGTTTTTGCTCGAACATTAAATGCCTCCAAATGGTATTTAATTAACTTCCCGAGCCCCTGGAAGCATGAAAATCACTTTAAACATGCTAATTTTAGCTCTAACACTGATGATCCACCTACAAATGTGAACTGACGTTCAAAAATAAAACATTTGAAAACGGACCATTTTCCACATTTCTGAAGCATGACGTAATGGGGGGGTGTTATCTCTTTTGTCGAAAATCAGCCGTTTTTGCTCGAACATTAAATGCCTCCAAATGGTATTTAATTAACTTCCCGAGCCCCTGGAAGCATGAAAATCACTTTAAACATGCTAATTTTAGCTCTAACACTGATGATCCACCTACAAATGTGAACTGACGTTCAAAAATAAAACATTTGAAAACGGACCATTTTCCACATTTCTGAAGCATGACGTAATGGGGGGGTGTTATCTCTTTTGTCGAAAATCAGCCGTTTTTGCTCGAACATTAAATGCCTCCAAATGGTATTTATTTAACTTCCCGAGCCCCTGGAAGCATGAAAATCACTTTAAACATGCTAATTTTAGCTCTAACACTGATGATCCACCTACAAATGTGAACTGACGTTCAAAAATAAAACATTTGAAAACGGACCATTTTCCACATTTCTGAAGCATGACGTAATGGGGGGGTGTTATCTCTTTTGTCGAAAATCAGCCGTTTTTGCTCGAACATTAAATGCCTCCAAATGGTATTTAATTAACTTCCCGGGGTGAAGAAACCCTTTTTGAGAACTCAGAGTGAGTAAATTGGCCATTTTCATGCACTTTTAACCATTCCATAAATCTTGTGTTTTGGGCCCCTGGAAGCATGAAAATCACTTTAAACATGCTAATTTTAGCTCTAACACTGATGATCCACCTACAAATGTGAACTGACGTTCAAAAATAAAACATTTGAAAACGGACCATTTTCCACATTTCTGAAGCATGACGTAATGGGGGGGTGTTATCTCTTTTGTCGAAAATCAGCCGTTTTTGCTCGACCATTAAATGCCTCCAAATGGTATTTAATTAACTTCCCGAGCCCCTGGAAGCATGAAAATCACTTTAAACATGCTAATTTTAGCTCTAACACTGATGATCCACCTACAAATGTGAACTGACGTTCAAAAATAAAACATTTGAAAACGGACCATTTTCCACATTTCTGAAGCATGACGTAATGGGGGGGTGTTATCTCTTTTGTCGAAAATCAGCCGTTTTTGCTCGAACATTAAATGCCTCCAAATGGTATTTAATTAACTTCCCGGGGTGAAGAAACCCTTTTTGAGAACTCAGAGTGAGTAAATTGGCCATTTTCATGCACTTTTAACCATTCCATAAATCTTGTGTTTTGGGCCCCTGGAAGCATGAAAATCACTTTAAACATGCTAATTTTAGCTCTAACACTGATGATCCACCTACAAATGTGAACTGACGTTCAAAAATAAAACATTTGAAAACGGACCATTTTCCACATTTCTGAAGCATGACGTAATGGGGGGGTGTTATCTCTTTTGTCGAAAATCAGCCGTTTTTGCTCGAACATTAAATGCCTCCAAATGGTATTTAATTAACTTCCCGAGCCCCTGGAAGCATGATAATCACTTTAAACATGCTAATTTTAGCTCTAACACTGATGATCCAACTACAAATGTGAACTGACGTTCAAAAATAAAACATTTGAAAACGGACCATTTTCCACATTTCTGAAGCATGACGTAATGGGGGGGGTGTTATCTCTTTTGTCGAAAATCAGCCGTTTTTGCTCGAACATTAAATGCCTCCAAATGGTATTTAATTAACTTCCCGGGGTGAAGAAACCCTTTTTGAGAACTCAGAGTGAGTAAATTGGCCATTTTCATGCACTTTTAACCATTCCATAAATCTTGTGTTTTGGGCCCCTGGAAGCATGAAAATCACTTTAAACATGCTAATTTTAGCTCTAACACTGATGATCCACCTACAAATGTGAACTGACGTTCAAAAATAAAACATTTGAAAACGGACCATTTTCCACATTTCTGAAGCATGACGTAATGGGGGGGTGTTATCTCTTTTGTCGAAAATCAGCCGTTTTTGCTCGAACATTAAATGCCTCCAAATGGTATTTATTTCACTTCCCGGGGTGAAGAAACCCTTTTTGAGAACTCAGATTGAGTAAATTGGCCATTTTCATGCACTTTTAACCATTCCATAAATCTTGTGTTTTGGGCCCCTGGAAGCATGAAAATCACTTTAAACATGCTAATTTTAGCTCTAACACTGATGATCCACCTACAAATGTGAACTGACGTTCAAAAATAAAACATTTGAAAACGGACCATTTTCCACATTTCTGAAGCATGACGTAATGGGGGGGTGTTATCTCTTTTGTCGAAAATCAGCCGTTTTTGCTCGAACATTAAATGCCTCCAAATGGTAGTTAATTAACTTCCCGAGCCCCTGGAAGCATGAAAATCACTTTAAACATGCTAATTTTAGCTCTAACACTGATGATCCACCTACAAATGTGAACTGACGTTCAAAAATAAAACATTTGAAAACGGACCATTTTCCACATTTCTGAAGCATGACGTAATGGGGGGGTGTTATCTCTTTTGTCGAAAATCAGCCGTTTTTGCTCGAACATTAAATGCCTCCAAATGGTATTTAATTAACTTCCCGGGGTGAAGAAACCCTTTTTGAGAACTCAGAGTGAGTAAATTGGCCATTTTCATGCACTTTTAACCATTCCATAAATCTTGTGTTTAGGGCCCCTGGAAGCATGAAAATCACTTTAAACATGCTAATTTTAGCTCTAACACTGATGATCCACCTACAAATGTGAACTGACGTTCAAAAATAAAACATTTGAAAACGGACCATTTTCCACATTTCTGAAGCATGACGTAATGGGGGGGGTGTTATCTCTTTTGTCGAAAATCAGCCGTTTTTGCTCGAACATTAAATGCCTCCAAATGGTATTTAATTAACTTCCCGAGCCCCTGGAAGCATGAAAATCACTTTAAACATGCTAATTTTAGCTCTAACACTGATGATCCACCTACAAATGTGAACTGACGTTCAAAAATAAAACATTTGAAAACGGACCATTTTCCACATTTCTGAAGCATGACGTAATGGAGGGGTGTTATCTCTTTTGTCGAAAATCAGCCGTTTTTGCTCGAACATTAAATGCCTCCAAATGGTATTTAATTAACTTCCCGGGGTGAAGAAACCCTTTTTGAGAACTCAGAGTGAGTAAATTGGCCATTTTCATGCACTTTTAACCATTCCATAAATCTTGTGTTTTGGGCCCCTGGAAGCATGAAAATCACTTTAAACATGCTAATTTTAGCTCTAACACTGATTATCCACCTACAAATGTGAACTGACGTTCAAAAATAAAACATTTGAAAACGGACCATTTTCCACATTTCTGAAGCATGACGTAATGGGGGGGTGTTATCTCTTTTGTCGAAAATCAGCCGTTTTTGCTCGAACATTAAATGCCTCCAAATGGTATTTAATTAACTTCCCGGGGTGAAGGAACCCTTTTTGAGAACTCAGAGTGAGTAAATTGGCCATTTTCATGCACTTTTAACCATTCCATAAATCTTGTGTTTTGGGCCCCTGGAAGCATGAAAATCACTTTAAACATGCTAATTTTAGCTCTAACACTGATGATCCACCTACAAATGTGAACTGACGTTCAAAAATAAAACATTTGAAAACGGACCATTTTCCACATTTCTGAAGCATGACGTAATGGGGGGGTGTTATCTCTTTTGTCGAAAATCAGCCGTTTTTGCTCGAACATTAAATGCCTCCAAATGGTATTTAATTAACTTCCCGAGCCCCTGGAAGCATGAAAATCACTTTAAACATGCTAATTTTAGCTCTAACACTGATGATCCACCTACAAATGTGAACTGACGTTCAAAAATAAAACATTTGAAAACGGACCATTTTCCACATTTCTGAAGCATGACGTAATGGGGGGGTGTTATCTCTTTTGTCGAAAATCAGCCGTTTTTGCTCGAACATTAAATGCTTCCAAATGGTATTTAATTAACTTCCCGGGGTGAAGAAACCCTTTTTGAGAACTCAGAGTGAGTAAATTGGCCATTTTCATGCACTTTTAACCATTCCATAAATCATGTGTTTTGGGCCCCTGGAAGCATGAAAATCACTTTAAACATGCTAATTTTAGCTCTAACACTGATGATCCACCTACAAATGTGAACTGACGTTCAAAAATAAAACATTTGAAAACGGACCATTTTCCACATTTCTGAAGCATGACGTAATGGGGGGGTGTTATCTCTTTTGTCGAAAATCAGCCGTTTTTGCTCGAACATTAAATGCCTCCAAATGGTATTTAATTAACTTCCCGAGCCCCTGGAAGCATGAAAATCACTTTAAACATGCTAATTTTAGCTCTAACACTGATGATCCACCTACAAATGTGAACTGACGTTCAAAAATAAAACATTTGAAAACGGACCATTTTCCACATTTCTGAAGCATGACGTAATGGGGGGGTGTTATCTCTTTTGTCGAAAATCAGCCGTTTTTGCTCGAACATTAAATGCTTCCAAATGGTATTTAATTAACTTCCCGGGGTGAAGAAACCCTTTTTGAGAACTCAGAGTGAGTAAATTGGCCATTTTCATGCACTTTTAACCATTCCATAAATCATGTGTTTTGGGCCCCTGGAAGCATGAAAATCACTTTAAACATGCTAATTTTAGCTCTAACACTGATGATCCACCTACAAATGTGAACTGACGTTCAAAAATAAAACATTTGAAAACGGACCATTTTCCACATTTCTGAAGCATGACGTAATGGGGGGGTGTTATCTCTTTTGTCGAAAATCAGCCGTTTTTGCTCGAACATTAAATGCCTCCAAATGGTATTTAATTAACTTCCCGAGCCCCTGGAAGCATGAAAATCACTTTAAACATGCTAATTTTAGCTCTAACACTGATGATCCACCTACAAATGTGAACTGACGTTCAAAAATAAAACATTTGAAAACGGACCATTTTCCACATTTCTGAAGCATGACGTAATGGGGGGGTGTTATCTCTTTTGTCGAAAATCAGCCGTTTTTGCTCGAACATTAAATGCCTCCAAATGGTATTTAATTAACTTCCCGAGCCCCTGGAAGCATGAAAATCACTTTAAACATGCTAATTTTAGCTCTAACACTGATGATCCACCTACAAATGTGAACTGACGTTCAAAAATAAAACATTTGAAAACGGACCATTTTCCACATTTCTGAAGCATGACGTAATGGGGGGGTGTTATCTCTTTTGTCGAAAATCAGCCGTTTTTGCTCGAACATTAAATGCCTCCAAATGGTATTTATTTAACTTCCCGAGCCCCTGGAAGCATGAAAATCACTTTAAACATGCTAATTTTAGCTCTAACACTGATGATCCACCTACAAATGTGAACTGACGTTCAAAAATAAAACATTTGAAAACGGACCATTTTCCACATTTCTGAAGCATGACGTAATGGGGGGGTGTTATCTCTTTTGTCGAAAATCAGCCGTTTTTGCTCGAACATTAAATGCCTCCAAATGGTATTTAATTAACTTCCCGGGGTGAAGAAACCCTTTTTGAGAACTCAGAGTGAGTAAATTGGCCATTTTCATGCACTTTTAACCATTCCATAAATCTTGTGTTTTGGGCCCCTGGAAGCATGAAAATCACTTTAAACATGCTAATTTTAGCTCTAACACTGATGATCCACCTACAAATGTGAACTGACGTTCAAAAATAAAACATTTGAAAACGGACCATTTTCCACATTTCTGAAGCATGACGTAATGGGGGGGTGTTATCTCTTTTGTCGAAAATCAGCCGTTTTTGCTCGACCATTAAATGCCTCCAAATGGTATTTAATTAACTTCCCGAGCCCCTGGAAGCATGAAAATCACTTTAAACATGCTAATTTTAGCTCTAACACTGATGATCCACCTACAAATGTGAACTGACGTTCAAAAATAAAACATTTGAAAACGGACCATTTTCCACATTTCTGAAGCATGACGTAATGGGGGGGTGTTATCTCTTTTGTCGAAAATCAGCCGTTTTTGCTCGAACATTAAATGCCTCCAAATGGTATTTAATTAACTTCCCGGGGTGAAGAAACCCTTTTTGAGAACTCAGAGTGAGTAAATTGGCCATTTTCATGCACTTTTAACCATTCCATAAATCTTGTGTTTTGGGCCCCTGGAAGCATGAAAATCACTTTAAACATGCTAATTTTAGCTCTAACACTGATGATCCACCTACAAATGTGAACTGACGTTCAAAAATAAAACATTTGAAAACGGACCATTTTCCACATTTCTGAAGCATGACGTAATGGGGGGGTGTTATCTCTTTTGTCGAAAATCAGCCGTTTTTGCTCGAACATTAAATGCCTCCAAATGGTATTTAATTAACTTCCCGAGCCCCTGGAAGCATGATAATCACTTTAAACATGCTAATTTTAGCTCTAACACTGATGATCCACCTACAAATGTGAACTGACGTTCAAAAATAAAACATTTGAAAACGGACCATTTTCCACATTTCTGAAGCATGACGTAATGGGGGGGGTGTTATCTCTTTTGTCGAAAATCAGCCGTTTTTGCTCGAACATTAAATGCCTCCAAATGGTATTTAATTAACTTCCCGGGGTGAAGAAACCCTTTTTGAGAACTCAGAGTGAGTAAATTGGCCATTTTCATGCACTTTTAACCATTCCATAAATCTTGTGTTTTGGGCCCCTGGAAGCATGAAAATCACTTTAAACATGCTAATTTTAGCTCTAACACTGATGATCCACCTACAAATGTGAACTGACGTTCAAAAATAAAACATTTGAAAACGGACCATTTTCCACATTTCTGAAGCATGACGTAATGGGGGGGTGTTATCTCTTTTGTCGAAAATCAGCCGTTTTTGCTCGAACATTAAATGCCTCCAAATGGTATTTAATTAACTTCCCGAGCCCCTGGAAGCATGATAATCACTTTAAACATGCTAATTTTAGCTCTAACACTGATGATCCAACTACAAATGTGAACTGACGTTCAAAAATAAAACATTTGAAAACGGACCATTTTCCACATTTCTGAAGCATGACGTAATGGGGGGGGTGTTATCTCTTTTGTCGAAAATCAGCCGTTTTTGCTCGAACATTAAATGCCTCCAAATGGTATTTAATTAACTTCCCGGGGTGAAGAAACCCTTTTTGAGAACTCAGAGTGAGTAAATTGGCCATTTTCATGCACTTTTAACCATTCCATAAATCTTGTGTTTTGGGCCCCTGGAAGCATGAAAATCACTTTAAACATGCTAATTTTAGCTCTAACACTGATGATCCACCTACAAATGTGAACTGACGTTCAAAAATAAAACATTTGAAAACGGACCATTTTCCACATTTCTGAAGCATGACGTAATGGGGGGGTGTTATCTCTTTTGTCGAAAATCAGCCGTTTTTGCTCGAACATTAAATGCCTCCAAATGGTATTTATTTTACTTCCCGGGGTGAAGAAACCCTTTTTGAGAACTCAGATTGAGTAAATTGGCCATTTTCATGCACTTTTAACCATTCCATAAATCTTGTGTTTTGGGCCCCTGGAAGCATGAAAATCACTTTAAACATGCTAATTTTAGCTCTAACACTGATGATCCACCTACAAATGTGAACTGACGTTCAAAAATAAAACATTTGAAAACGGACCATTTTCCACATTTCTGAAGCATGACGTAATGGGGGGGTGTTATCTCTTTTGTCGAAAATCAGCCGTTTTTGCTCGAACATTAAATGCCTCCAAATGGTAGTTAATTAACTTCCCGAGCCCCTGGAAGCATGAAAATCACTTTAAACATGCTAATTTTAGCTCTAACACTGATGATCCACCTACAAATGTGAACTGACGTTCAAAAATAAAACATTTGAAAACGGACCATTTTCCACATTTCTGAAGCATGACGTAATGGGGGGGTGTTATCTCTTTTGTCGAAAATCAGCCGTTTTTGCTCGAACATTAAATGCCTCCAAATGGTATTTAATTAACTTCCCGGGGTGAAGAAACCCTTTTTGAGAACTCAGAGTGAGTAAATTGGCCATTTTCATGCACTTTTAACCATTCCATAAATCTTGTGTTTAGGGCCCCTGGAAGCATGAAAATCACTTTAAACATGCTAATTTTAGCTCTAACACTGATGATCCACCTACAAATGTGAACTGACGTTCAAAAATAAAACATTTGAAAACGGACCATTTTCCACATTTCTGAAGCATGACGTAATGGGGGGGGTGTTATCTCTTTTGTCGAAAATCAGCCGTTTTTGCTCGAACATTAAATGCCTCCAAATGGTATTTAATTAACTTCCCGAGCCCCTGGAAGCATGAAAATCACTTTAAACATGCTAATTTTAGCTCTAACACTGATGATCCACCTACAAATGTGAACTGACGTTCAAAAATAAAACATTTGAAAACGGACCATTTTCCACATTTCTGAAGCATGACGTAATGGAGGGGTGTTATCTCTTTTGTCGAAAATCAGCCGTTTTTGCTCGAACATTAAATGCCTCCAAATGGTATTTAATTAACTTCCCGGGGTGAAGAAACCCTTTTTGAGAACTCAGAGTGAGTAAATTGGCCATTTTCATGCACTTTTAACCATTCCATAAATCTTGTGTTTTGGGCCCCTGGAAGCATGAAAATCACTTTAAACATGCTAATTTTAGCTCTAACACTGATTATCCACCTACAAATGTGAACTGACGTTCAAAAATAAAACATTTGAAAACGGACCATTTTCCACATTTCTGAAGCATGACGTAATGGGGGGGTGTTATCTCTTTTGTCGAAAATCAGCCGTTTTTGCTCGAACATTAAATGCCTCCAAATGGTATTTAATTAACTTCCCGGGGTGAAGGAACCCTTTTTGAGAACTCAGAGTGAGTAAATTGGCCATTTTCATGCACTTTTAACCATTCCATAAATCTTGTGTTTTGGGCCCCTGGAAGCATGAAAATCACTTTAAACATGCTAATTTTAGCTCTAACACTGATGATCCACCTACAAATGTGAACTGACGTTCAAAAATAAAACATTTGAAAACGGACCATTTTCCACATTTCTGAAGCATGACGTAATGGGGGGGTGTTATCTCTTTTGTCGAAAATCAGCCGTTTTTGCTCGAACATTAAATGCCTCCAAATGGTATTTAATTAACTTCCCGAGCCCCTGGAAGCATGAAAATCACTTTAAACATGCTAATTTTAGCTCTAACACTGATGATCCACCTACAAATGTGAACTGACGTTCAAAAATAAAACATTTGAAAACGGACCATTTTCCACATTTCTGAAGCATGACGTAATGGGGGGGTGTTATCTCTTTTGTCGAAAATCAGCCGTTTTTGCTCGAACATTAAATGCTTCCAAATGGTATTTAATTAACTTCCCGGGGTGAAGAAACCCTTTTTGAGAACTCAGAGTGAGTAAATTGGCCATTTTCATGCACTTTTAACCATTCCATAAATCATGTGTTTTGGGCCCCTGGAAGCATGAAAATCACTTTAAACATGCTAATTTTAGCTCTAACACTGATGATCCACCTACAAATGTGAACTGACGTTCAAAAATAAAACATTTGAAAACGGACCATTTTCCACATTTCTGAAGCATGACGTAATGGGGGGGTGTTATCTCTTTTGTCGAAAATCAGCCGTTTTTGCTCGAACATTAAATGCCTCCAAATGGTATTTAATTAACTTCCCGAGCCCCTGGAAGCATGAAAATCACTTTAAACATGCTAATTTTAGCTCTAACACTGATGATCCACCTACAAATGTGAACTGACGTTCAAAAATAAAACATTTGAAAACGGACCATTTTCCACATTTCTGAAGCATGACGTAATGGGGGGGTGTTATCTCTTTTGTCGAAAATCAGCCGTTTTTGCTCGAACATTAAATGCTTCCAAATGGTATTTAATTAACTTCCCGGGGTGAAGAAACCCTTTTTGAGAACTCAGAGTGAGTAAATTGGCCATTTTCATGCACTTTTAACCATTCCATAAATCATGTGTTTTGGGCCCCTGGAAGCATGAAAATCACTTTAAACATGCTAATTTTAGCTCTAACACTGATGATCCACCTACAAATGTGAACTGACGTTCAAAAATAAAACATTTGAAAACGGACCATTTTCCACATTTCTGAAGCATGACGTAATGGGGGGGTGTTATCTCTTTTGTCGAAAATCAGCCGTTTTTGCTCGAACATTAAATGCCTCCAAATGGTATTTAATTAACTTCCCGAGCCCCTGGAAGCATGAAAATCACTTTAAACATGCTAATTTTAGCTCTAACACTGATGATCCACCTACAAATGTGAACTGACGTTCAAAAATAAAACATTTGAAAACGGACCATTTTCCACATTTCTGAAGCATGACGTAATGGGGGGGTGTTATCTCTTTTGTCGAAAATCAGCCGTTTTTGCTCGAACATTAAATGCCTCCAAATGGTATTTAATTAACTTCCCGAGCCCCTGGAAGCATGAAAATCACTTTAAACATGCTAATTTTAGCTCTAACACTGATGATCCACCTACAAATGTGAACTGACGTTCAAAAATAAAACATTTGAAAACGGACCATTTTCCACATTTCTGAAGCATGACGTAATGGGGGGGTGTTATCTCTTTTGTCGAAAATCAGCCGTTTTTGCTCGAACATTAAATGCCTCCAAATGGTATTTATTTAACTTCCCGAGCCCCTGGAAGCATGAAAATCACTTTAAACATGCTAATTTTAGCTCTAACACTGATGATCCACCTACAAATGTGAACTGACGTTCAAAAATAAAACATTTGAAAACGGACCATTTTCCACATTTCTGAAGCATGACGTAATGGGGGGGTGTTATCTCTTTTGTCGAAAATCAGCCGTTTTTGCTCGAACATTAAATGCCTCCAAATGGTATTTAATTAACTTCCCGGGGTGAAGAAACCCTTTTTGAGAACTCAGAGTGAGTAAATTGGCCATTTTCATGCACTTTTAACCATTCCATAAATCTTGTGTTTTGGGCCCCTGGAAGCATGAAAATCACTTTAAACATGCTAATTTTAGCTCTAACACTGATGATCCACCTACAAATGTGAACTGACGTTCAAAAATAAAACATTTGAAAACGGACCATTTTCCACATTTCTGAAGCATGACGTAATGGGGGGGTGTTATCTCTTTTGTCGAAAATCAGCCGTTTTTGCTCGACCATTAAATGCCTCCAAATGGTATTTAATTAACTTCCCGAGCCCCTGGAAGCATGAAAATCACTTTAAACATGCTAATTTTAGCTCTAACACTGATGATCCACCTACAAATGTGAACTGACGTTCAAAAATAAAACATTTGAAAACGGACCATTTTCCACATTTCTGAAGCATGACGTAATGGGGGGGTGTTATCTCTTTTGTCGAAAATCAGCCGTTTTTGCTCGAACATTAAATGCCTCCAAATGGTATTTAATTAACTTCCCGGGGTGAAGAAACCCTTTTTGAGAACTCAGAGTGAGTAAATTGGCCATTTTCATGCACTTTTAACCATTCCATAAATCTTGTGTTTTGGGCCCCTGGAAGCATGAAAATCACTTTAAACATGCTAATTTTAGCTCTAACACTGATGATCCACCTACAAATGTGAACTGACGTTCAAAAATAAAACATTTGAAAACGGACCATTTTCCACATTTCTGAAGCATGACGTAATGGGGGGGTGTTATCTCTTTTGTCGAAAATCAGCCGTTTTTGCTCGAACATTAAATGCCTCCAAATGGTATTTAATTAACTTCCCGAGCCCCTGGAAGCATGATAATCACTTTAAACATGCTAATTTTAGCTCTAACACTGATGATCCACCTACAAATGTGAACTGACGTTCAAAAATAAAACATTTGAAAACGGACCATTTTCCACATTTCTGAAGCATGACGTAATGGGGGGGGTGTTATCTCTTTTGTCGAAAATCAGCCGTTTTTGCTCGAACATTAAATGCCTCCAAATGGTATTTAATTAACTTCCCGGGGTGAAGAAACCCTTTTTGAGAACTCAGAGTGAGTAAATTGGCCATTTTCATGCACTTTTAACCATTCCATAAATCTTGTGTTTTGGGCCCCTGGAAGCATGAAAATCACTTTAAACATGCTAATTTTAGCTCTAACACTGATGATCCACCTACAAATGTGAACTGACGTTCAAAAATAAAACATTTGAAAACGGACCATTTTCCACATTTCTGAAGCATGACGTAATGGGGGGGTGTTATCTCTTTTGTCGAAAATCAGCCGTTTTTGCTCGAACATTAAATGCCTCCAAATGGTATTTATTTCACTTCCCGGGGTGAAGAAACCCTTTTTGAGAACTCAGATTGAGTAAATTGGCCATTTTCATGCACTTTTAACCATTCCATAAATCTTGTGTTTTGGGCCCCTGGAAGCATGAAAATCACTTTAAACATGCTAATTTTAGCTCTAACACTGATGATCCACCTACAAATGTGAACTGACGTTCAAAAATAAAACATTTGAAAACGGACCATTTTCCACATTTCTGAAGCATGACGTAATGGGGGGGTGTTATCTCTTTTGTCGAAAATCAGCCGTTTTTGCTCGAACATTAAATGCCTCCAAATGGTAGTTAATTAACTTCCCGAGCCCCTGGAAGCATGAAAATCACTTTAAACATGCTAATTTTAGCTCTAACACTGATGATCCACCTACAAATGTGAACTGACGTTCAAAAATAAAACATTTGAAAACGGACCATTTTCCACATTTCTGAAGCATGACGTAATGGGGGGGTGTTATCTCTTTTGTCGAAAATCAGCCGTTTTTGCTCGAACATTAAATGCCTCCAAATGGTATTTAATTAACTTCCCGGGGTGAAGAAACCCTTTTTGAGAACTCAGAGTGAGTAAATTGGCCATTTTCATGCACTTTTAACCATTCCATAAATCTTGTGTTTAGGGCCCCTGGAAGCATGAAAATCACTTTAAACATGCTAATTTTAGCTCTAACACTGATGATCCACCTACAAATGTGAACTGACGTTCAAAAATAAAACATTTGAAAACGGACCATTTTCCACATTTCTGAAGCATGACGTAATGGGGGGGGTGTTATCTCTTTTGTCGAAAATCAGCCGTTTTTGCTCGAACATTAAATGCCTCCAAATGGTATTTAATTAACTTCCCGAGCCCCTGGAAGCATGAAAATCACTTTAAACATGCTAATTTTAGCTCTAACACTGATGATCCACCTACAAATGTGAACTGACGTTCAAAAATAAAACATTTGAAAACGGACCATTTTCCACATTTCTGAAGCATGACGTAATGGAGGGGTGTTATCTCTTTTGTCGAAAATCAGCCGTTTTTGCTCGAACATTAAATGCCTCCAAATGGTATTTAATTAACTTCCCGGGGTGAAGAAACCCTTTTTGAGAACTCAGAGTGAGTAAATTGGCCATTTTCATGCACTTTTAACCATTCCATAAATCTTGTGTTTTGGGCCCCTGGAAGCATGAAAATCACTTTAAACATGCTAATTTTAGCTCTAACACTGATTATCCACCTACAAATGTGAACTGACGTTCAAAAATAAAACATTTGAAAACGGACCATTTTCCACATTTCTGAAGCATGACGTAATGGGGGGGTGTTATCTCTTTTGTCGAAAATCAGCCGTTTTTGCTCGAACATTAAATGCCTCCAAATGGTATTTAATTAACTTCCCGGGGTGAAGGAACCCTTTTTGAGAACTCAGAGTGAGTAAATTGGCCATTTTCATGCACTTTTAACCATTCCATAAATCTTGTGTTTTGGGCCCCTGGAAGCATGAAAATCACTTTAAACATGCTAATTTTAGCTCTAACACTGATGATCCACCTACAAATGTGAACTGACGTTCAAAAATAAAACATTTGAAAACGGACCATTTTCCACATTTCTGAAGCATGACGTAATGGGGGGGTGTTATCTCTTTTGTCGAAAATCAGCCGTTTTTGCTCGAACATTAAATGCCTCCAAATGGTATTTAATTAACTTCCCGAGCCCCTGGAAGCATGAAAATCACTTTAAACATGCTAATTTTAGCTCTAACACTGATGATCCACCTACAAATGTGAACTGACGTTCAAAAATAAAACATTTGAAAACGGACCATTTTCCACATTTCTGAAGCATGACGTAATGGGGGGGTGTTATCTCTTTTGTCGAAAATCAGCCGTTTTTGCTCGAACATTAAATGCTTCCAAATGGTATTTAATTAACTTCCCGGGGTGAAGAAACCCTTTTTGAGAACTCAGAGTGAGTAAATTGGCCATTTTCATGCACTTTTAACCATTCCATAAATCATGTGTTTTGGGCCCCTGGAAGCATGAAAATCACTTTAAACATGCTAATTTTAGCTCTAACACTGATGATCCACCTACAAATGTGAACTGACGTTCAAAAATAAAACATTTGAAAACGGACCATTTTCCACATTTCTGAAGCATGACGTAATGGGGGGGTGTTATCTCTTTTGTCGAAAATCAGCCGTTTTTGCTCGAACATTAAATGCCTCCAAATGGTATTTAATTAACTTCCCGAGCCCCTGGAAGCATGAAAATCACTTTAAACATGCTAATTTTAGCTCTAACACTGATGATCCACCTACAAATGTGAACTGACGTTCAAAAATAAAACATTTGAAAACGGACCATTTTCCACATTTCTGAAGCATGACGTAATGGGGGGGTGTTATCTCTTTTGTCGAAAATCAGCCGTTTTTGCTCGAACATTAAATGCCTCCAAATGGTATTTAATTAACTTCCCGAGCCCCTGGAAGCATGAAAATCACTTTAAACATGCTAATTTTAGCTCTAACACTGATGATCCACCTACAAATGTGAACTGACGTTCAAAAATAAAACATTTGAAAACGGACCATTTTCCACATTTCTGAAGCATGACGTAATGGGGGGGTGTTATCTCTTTTGTCGAAAATCAGCAGTTTTTGCTCGAACATTAAATGCCTCCAAATGGTATTTAATTAACTTCCCGGGGTGAAGAAACCCTTTTTGAGAACTCAGAGTGAGTAAATTGGCCATTTTCATGCACTTTTAACCATTCCATAAATCTTGTGTTTTGGGCCCCTGGAAGCATGAAAATCACTTTAAACATGCTAATTTTAGCTCTAACACTGATGATCCACCTACAAATGTGAACTGACGTTCAAAAATAAAACATTTGAAAACGGACCATTTTCCACATTTCTGAAGCATGACGTAATGGGGGGGTGTTATCTCTTTTGTCGAAAATCAGCCGTTTTTGCTCGACCATTAAATGCCTCCAAATGGTATTTAATTAACTTCCCGAGCCCCTGGAAGCATGAAAATCACTTTAAACATGCTAATTTTAGCTCTAACACTGATGATCCACCTACAAATGTGAACTGACGTTCAAAAATAAAACATTTGAAAACGGACCATTTTCCACATTTCTGAAGCATGACGTAATGGGGGGGTGTTATCTCTTTTGTCGAAAATCAGCCGTTTTTGCTCGAACATTAAATGCCTCCAAATGGTATTTAATTAACTTCCCGGGGTGAAGAAACCCTTTTTGAGAACTCAGAGTGAGTAAATTGGCCATTTTCATGCACTTTTAACCATTCCATAAATCTTGTGTTTTGGGCCCCTGGAAGCATGAAAATCACTTTAAACATGCTAATTTTAGCTCTAACACTGATGATCCACCTACAAATGTGAACTGACGTTCAAAAATAAAACATTTGAAAACGGACCATTTTCCACATTTCTGAAGCATGACGTAATGGGGGGGTGTTATCTCTTTTGTCGAAAATCAGCCGTTTTTGCTCGACCATTAAATGCCTCCAAATGGTATTTAATTAACTTCCCGAGCCCCTGGAAGCATGAAAATCACTTTAAACATGCTAATTTTAGCTCTAACACTGATGATCCACCTACAAATGTGAACTGACGTTCAAAAATAAAACATTTGAAAACGGACCATTTTCCACATTTCTGAAGCATGACGTAATGGGGGGGTGTTATCTCTTTTGTCAAAAATCAGCCGTTTTTGCTCGAACATTAAATGCCTCCAAATGGTATTTAATTAACTTCCCGGGGTGAAGAAACCCTTTTTGAGAACTCAGAGTGAGTAAATTGGCCATTTTCATGCACTTTTAACCATTCCATAAATCTTGTGTTTTGGGCCCCTGGAAGCATGAAAATCACTTTAAACATGCTAATTTTAGCTCTAACACTGATGATCCACCTACAAATGTGAACTGACGTTCAAAAATAAAACATTTGAAAACGGACCATTTTCCACATTTCTGAAGCATGACGTAATGGGGGGGTGTTATCTCTTTTGTCGAAAATCAGCCGTTTTTGCTCGAACATTAAATGCCTCCAAATGGTATTTAATTAACTTCCCGAGCCCCTGGAAGCATGATAATCACTTTAAACATGCTAATTTTAGCTCTAACACTGATGATCCACCTACAAATGTGAACTGACGTTCAAAAATAAAACATTTGAAAACGGACCATTTTCCACATTTCTGAAGCATGACGTAATGGGGGGGGGTGTTATCTCTTTTGTCGAAAATCAGCCGTTTTTGCTCGAACATTAAATGCCTCCAAATGGTATTTAATTAACTTCCCGGGGTGAAGAAACCCTTTTTGAGAACTCAGAGTGAGTAAATTGGCCATTTTCATGCACTTTTAACCATTCCATAAATCTTGTGTTTTGGGCCCCTGGAAGCATGAAAATCACTTTAAACATGCTAATTTTAGCTCTAACACTGATGATCCACCTACAAATGTGAACTGACGTTCAAAAATAAAACATTTGAAAACGGACCATTTTCCACATTTCTGAAGCATGACGTAATGGGGGGTGTTATCTCTTTTGTCGAAAATCAGCCGTTTTTGCTCGAACATTAAATGCCTCCAAATGGTATTTAATTAACTTCCCGAGTCCCTGGAAGCATGAAAATCACTTTAAACATGCTAATTTTAGCTCTAACACTGATGATCCACCTACAAATGTGAACTGACGTTCAAAAATAAAACATTTGAAAACGGACCATTTTCCACATTTCTGAAGCATGACGTAATGGGGGGGGTGTTATCTCTTTTGTCGAAAATCAGCCGTTTTTGCTCGAACATTAAATGCCTCCAAATGGTATTTATTTCACTTCCCGGGGTGAAGAAACCCTTTTTGAGAACTCAGAGTGAGTAAATTGGCCATTTTCATGCACTTTTAACCATTCCATAAATCTTGTGTTTTGGGCCCCTGGAAGCATGAAAATCACTTTAAACATGCTAATTTTAGCTCTAACACTGATGATCCACCTACAAATGTGAACTGACGTTCAAAAATAAAACATTTGAAAACGGACCATTTTCCACATTTCTGAAGCATGACGTAATGGGGGGGTGTTATCTCTTTTGTCGAAAATCAGCCGTTTTTGCTCGAACATTAAATGCCTCCAAATGGTATTTAATTAACTTCCCGGGGTGAAGAAACCCTTTTTGAGAACTCAGAGTGAGTAAATTGGCCATTTTCATGCACTTTTAACCATTCCATAAATCTTGTGTTTTGGGCCCCTGGAAGCATGAAAATCACTTTAAACATGCTAATTTTAGCTCTAACACTGATGATCCACCTACAAATGTGAACTGACGTTCAAAAATAAAACATTTGAAAACGGACCATTTTCCACATTTCTGAAGCATGACGTAATGGGGGGGTGTTATCTCTTTTGTCGAAAATCAGCCGTTTTTGCTCGAACATTAAATGCCTCCAAATGGTATTTAATTAACTTCCCGAGCCCCTGGAAGCATGAAAATCACTTTAAACATGCTAATTTTAGCTCTAACACTGATGATCCACCTACAAATGTGAACTGACGTTCAAAAATAAAACATTTGAAAACGGACCATTTTCCACATTTCTGAAGCATGACGTAATGGGGGGGTGTTATCTCTTTTGTCGAAAATCAGCCGTTTTTGCTCGAACATTAAATGCCTCCAAATGGTATTTAATTAACTTCCCGGGGTGAAGAAACCCTTTTTGAGAACTCAGAGTGAGTAAATTGGCCATTTTCATGCACTTTTAACCATTCCATAAATCTTGTGTTTTGGGCCCCTGGAAGCATGAAAATCACTTTAAACATGCTAATTTTAGCTCTAACACTGATTATCCACCTACAAATGTGAACTGACGTTCAAAAATAAAACATTTGAAAACGGACCATTTTCCACATTTCTGAAGCATGACGTAATGGGGGGGTGTTATCTCTTTTGTCGAAAATCAGCCGTTTTTGCTCGAACATTAAATGCCTCCAAATGGTATTTAATTAACTTCCCGGGGTGAAGAAACCCTTTTTGAGAACTCAGAGTGAGTAAATTGGCCATTTTCATGCACTTTTAACCATTCCATAAATCTTGTGTTTTGGGCCCCTGGAAGCATGAAAATCACTTTAAACATGCTAATTTTAGCTCTAACACTGATGATCCACCTACAAATGTGAACTGACGTTCAAAAATAAAACATTTGAAAACGGACCATTTTCCACATTTCTGAAGCATGACGTAATGGGGGGGTGTTATCTCTTTTGTCGAAAATCAGCCGTTTTTGCTCGAACATTAAATGCCTCCAAATGGTATTTAATTAACTTCCCGAGCCCCTGGAAGCATGAAAATCACTTTAAACATGCTAATTTTAGCTCTAACACTGATGATCCACCTACAAATGTGAACTGACGTTCAAAAATAAAACATTTGAAAACGGACCATTTTCCACATTTCTGAAGCATGACGTAATGGGGGGGTGTTATCTCTTTTGTCGAAAATCAGCCGTTTTTGCTCGAACATTAAATGCCTCCAAATGGTATTTAATTAACTTCCCGGGGTGAAGAAACCCTTTTTGAGAACTCAGAGTGAGTAAATTGGCCATTTTCATGCACTTTTAACCATTCCATAAATCTTGTGTTTTGGGCCCCTGGAAGCATGAAAATCACTTTAAACATGCTAATTTTAGCTCTAACACTGATTATCCACCTACAAATGTGAACTGACGTTCAAAAATAAAACATTTGAAAACGGACCATTTTCCACATTTCTGAAGCATGACGTAATGGGGGGGTGTTATCTCTTTTGTCGAAAATCAGCCGTTTTTGCTCGAACATTAAATGCCTCCAAATGGTATTTAATTAACTTCCCGGGGTGAAGAAACCCTTTTTGAGAACTCAGAGTGAGTAAATTGGCCATTTTCATGCACTTTTAACCATTCCATAAATCTTGTGTTTTGGGCCCCTGGAAGCATGAAAATCACTTTAAACATGCTAATTTTAGCTCTAACACTGATGATCCACCTACAAATGTGAACTGACGTTAAAAAATAAAACATTTGAAAACGGACCATTTTCCACATTTCTGAAGCATGACGTAATGGGGGGGTGTTATCTCTTTTGTCGAAAATCAGCCGTTTTTGCTCGAACATTAAATGCCTCCAAATGGTATTTAATTAACTTCCCGAGCCCCTGGAAGCATGAAAATCACTTTAAACATGCTAATTTTAGCTCTAACACTGATGATCCACCTACAAATGTGAACTGACGTTCAAAAATAAAACATTTGAAAACGGACCATTTTCCACATTTCTGAAGCATGACGTAATGGGGGGGTGTTATCTCTTTTGTCGAAAATCAGCCGTTTTTGCTCGAACATTAAATGCCTCCAAATGGTATTTAATTAACTTACCGGGGTGAAGAAACCCTTTTTGAGAACTCAGAGTGAGTAAATTGGCCATTTTCATGCACTTTTAACCATTCCATAAATCTTGTGTTTTGGGCCCCTGGAAGCATGAAAATCACTTTAAACATGCTAATTTTAGCTCTAACACTGATGATCCACCTACAAATGTGAACTGACGTTCAAAAATAAAACATTTGAAAATGGGCCATTTTCCACATTTCTGAAGCATGACGTAATGGGGGGGTGTTATCTCTTTTGTCGAAAATCAGCCGTTTTTGCTCGAACATTAAATGCCTCCAAATGGTATTTAATTAACTTCCCGAGCCCCTGGAAGCATGAAAATCACTTTAAACATGCTAATTTTAGCTCTAACACTGATGATCCACCTACAAATGTGAACTGACGTTCAAAAATAAAACATTTGAAAACGGACCATTTTCCACATTTCTGAAGCATGACGTAATGGGGGGGTGTTATCTCTTTTGTCGAAAATCAGCCGTTTTTGCTCGAACATTAAATGCCTCCAAATGGTATTTAATTAACTTCCCGGGGTGAAGAAACCCTTTTTGAGAACTCAGAGTGAGTAAATTGGCCATTTTCATGCACTTTTAACCATTCCATAAATCTTGTGTTTTGGGCCCCTGGAAGCTTGAAAATCACTTTAAACATGCTAATTTTAGCTCTAACACTGATGATCCACCTACAAATGTGAACTGACGTTCAAAAATAAAACATTTGAAAACGGACCATTTTCCACATTTCTGAAGCATGACGTAATGGGGGGGTGTTATCTCTTTTGTCGAAAATCAGCCGTTTTTGCTCGAACATTAAATGCCTCCAAATGGTATTTATTTAACTTCCCGAGCCCCTGGAAGCATGAAAATCACTTTAAACATGCTAATTTTAGCTCTAACACTGATGATCCACCTACAAATGTGAACTGACGTTCAAAAATAAAACATTTGAAAACGGACCATTTTCCACATTTCTGAAGCATGACGTAATGGGGGGGTGTTATCTCTTTTGTCGAAAATCAGCCGTTTTTGCTCGAACATTAAATGCCTCCAAATGGTATTTAATTAACTTCCCGGGGTGAAGAAACCCTTTTTGAGAACTCAGAGTGAGTAAATTGGCCATTTTCATGCACTTTTAACCATTCCATAAATCTTGTGTTTTGGGCCCCTGGAAGCATGAAAATCACTTTAAACATGCTAATTTTAGCTCTAACACTGATGATCCACCTACAAATGTGAACTGACGTTCAAAAATAAAACATTTGAAAACGGACCATTTTCCACATTTCTGAAGCATGACGTAATGGGGGGGTGTTATCTCTTTTGTCGAAAATCAGCCGTTTTTGCTCGACCATTAAATGCCTCCAAATGGTATTTAATTAACTTCCCGAGCCCCTGGAAGCATGAAAATCACTTTAAACATGCTAATTTTAGCTCTAACACTGATGATCCACCTACAAATGTGAACTGACGTTCAAAAATAAAACATTTGAAAACGGACCATTTTCCACATTTCTGAAGCATGACGTAATGGGGGGGTGTTATCTCTTTTGTCGAAAATCAGCCGTTTTTGCTCGAACATTAAATGCCTCCAAATGGTATTTAATTAACTTCCCGGGGTGAAGAAACCCTTTTTGAGAACTCAGAGTGAGTAAATTGGCCATTTTCATGCACTTTTAACCATTCCATAAATCTTGTGTTTTGGGCCCCTGGAAGCATGAAAATCACTTTAAACATGCTAATTTTAGCTCTAACACTGATGATCCACCTACAAATGTGAACTGACGTTCAAAAATAAAACATTTGAAAACGGACCATTTTCCACATTTCTGAAGCATGACGTAATGGGGGGGTGTTATCTCTTTTGTCGAAAATCAGCCGTTTTTGCTCGAACATTAAATGCCTCCAAATGGTATTTAATTAACTTCCCGAGCCCCTGGAAGCATGATAATCACTTTAAACATGCTAATTTTAGCTCTAACACTGATGATCCACCTACAAATGTGAACTGACGTTCAAAAATAAAACATTTGAAAACGGACCATTTTCCACATTTCTGAAGCATGACGTAATGGGGGGGGTGTTATCTCTTTTGTCGAAAATCAGCCGTTTTTGCTCGAACATTAAATGCCTCCAAATGGTATTTAATTAACTTCCCGGGGTGAAGAAACCCTTTTTGAGAACTCAGAGTGAGTAAATTGGCCATTTTCATGCACTTTTAACCATTCCATAAATCTTGTGTTTTGGGCCCCTGGAAGCATGAAAATCACTTTAAACATGCTAATTTTAGCTCTAACACTGATGATCCACCTACAAATGTGAACTGACGTTCAAAAATAAAACATTTGAAAACGGACCATTTTCCACATTTCTGAAGCATGACGTAATGGGGGGGTGTTATCTCTTTTGTCGAAAATCAGCCGTTTTTGCTCGAACATTAAATGCCTCCAAATGGTATTTATTTCACTTCCCGGGGTGAAGAAACCCTTTTTGAGAACTCAGATTGAGTAAATTGGCCATTTTCATGCACTTTTAACCATTCCATAAATCTTGTGTTTTGGGCCCCTGGAAGCATGAAAATCACTTTAAACATGCTAATTTTAGCTCTAACACTGATGATCCACCTACAAATGTGAACTGACGTTCAAAAATAAAACATTTGAAAACGGACCATTTTCCACATTTCTGAAGCATGACGTAATGGGGGGGTGTTATCTCTTTTGTCGAAAATCAGCCGTTTTTGCTCGAACATTAAATGCCTCCAAATGGTAGTTAATTAACTTCCCGAGCCCCTGGAAGCATGAAAATCACTTTAAACATGCTAATTTTAGCTCTAACACTGATGATCCACCTACAAATGTGAACTGACGTTCAAAAATAAAACATTTGAAAACGGACCATTTTCCACATTTCTGAAGCATGACGTAATGGGGGGGTGTTATCTCTTTTGTCGAAAATCAGCCGTTTTTGCTCGAACATTAAATGCCTCCAAATGGTATTTAATTAACTTCCCGGGGTGAAGAAACCCTTTTTGAGAACTCAGAGTGAGTAAATTGGCCATTTTCATGCACTTTTAACCATTCCATAAATCTTGTGTTTAGGGCCCCTGGAAGCATGAAAATCACTTTAAACATGCTAATTTTAGCTCTAACACTGATGATCCACCTACAAATGTGAACTGACGTTCAAAAATAAAACATTTGAAAACGGACCATTTTCCACATTTCTGAAGCATGACGTAATGGGGGGGGTGTTATCTCTTTTGTCGAAAATCAGCCGTTTTTGCTCGAACATTAAATGCCTCCAAATGGTATTTAATTAACTTCCCGAGCCCCTGGAAGCATGAAAATCACTTTAAACATGCTAATTTTAGCTCTAACACTGATGATCCACCTACAAATGTGAACTGACGTTCAAAAATAAAACATTTGAAAACGGACCATTTTCCACATTTCTGAAGCATGACGTAATGGAGGGGTGTTATCTCTTTTGTCGAAAATCAGCCGTTTTTGCTCGAACATTAAATGCCTCCAAATGGTATTTAATTAACTTCCCGGGGTGAAGAAACCCTTTTTGAGAACTCAGAGTGAGTAAATTGGCCATTTTCATGCACTTTTAACCATTCCATAAATCTTGTGTTTTGGGCCCCTGGAAGCATGAAAATCACTTTAAACATGCTAATTTTAGCTCTAACACTGATTATCCACCTACAAATGTGAACTGACGTTCAAAAATAAAACATTTGAAAACGGACCATTTTCCACATTTCTGAAGCATGACGTAATGGGGGGGTGTTATCTCTTTTGTCGAAAATCAGCCGTTTTTGCTCGAACATTAAATGCCTCCAAATGGTATTTAATTAACTTCCCGGGGTGAAGGAACCCTTTTTGAGAACTCAGAGTGAGTAAATTGGCCATTTTCATGCACTTTTAACCATTCCATAAATCTTGTGTTTTGGGCCCCTGGAAGCATGAAAATCACTTTAAACATGCTAATTTTAGCTCTAACACTGATGATCCACCTACAAATGTGAACTGACGTTCAAAAATAAAACATTTGAAAACGGACCATTTTCCACATTTCTGAAGCATGACGTAATGGGGGGGTGTTATCTCTTTTGTCGAAAATCAGCCGTTTTTGCTCGAACATTAAATGCCTCCAAATGGTATTTAATTAACTTCCCGAGCCCCTGGAAGCATGAAAATCACTTTAAACATGCTAATTTTAGCTCTAACACTGATGATCCACCTACAAATGTGAACTGACGTTCAAAAATAAAACATTTGAAAACGGACCATTTTCCACATTTCTGAAGCATGACGTAATGGGGGGGTGTTATCTCTTTTGTCGAAAATCAGCCGTTTTTGCTCGAACATTAAATGCTTCCAAATGGTATTTAATTAACTTCCCGGGGTGAAGAAACCCTTTTTGAGAACTCAGAGTGAGTAAATTGGCCATTTTCATGCACTTTTAACCATTCCATAAATCATGTGTTTTGGGCCCCTGGAAGCATGAAAATCACTTTAAACATGCTAATTTTAGCTCTAACACTGATGATCCACCTACAAATGTGAACTGACGTTCAAAAATAAAACATTTGAAAACGGACCATTTTCCACATTTCTGAAGCATGACGTAATGGGGGGGTGTTATCTCTTTTGTCGAAAATCAGCCGTTTTTGCTCGAACATTAAATGCCTCCAAATGGTATTTAATTAACTTCCCGAGCCCCTGGAAGCATGAAAATCACTTTAAACATGCTAATTTTAGCTCTAACACTGATGATCCACCTACAAATGTGAACTGACGTTCAAAAATAAAACATTTGAAAACGGACCATTTTCCACATTTCTGAAGCATGACGTAATGGGGGGGTGTTATCTCTTTTGTCGAAAATCAGCCGTTTTTGCTCGAACATTAAATGCCTCCAAATGGTATTTAATTAACTTCCCGAGCCCCTGGAAGCATGAAAATCACTTTAAACATGCTAATTTTAGCTCTAACACTGATGATCCACCTACAAATGTGAACTGACGTTCAAAAATAAAACATTTGAAAACGGACCATTTTCCACATTTCTGAAGCATGACGTAATGGGGGGGTGTTATCTCTTTTGTCGAAAATCAGCCGTTTTTGCTCGAACATTAAATGCCTCCAAATGGTATTTATTTAACTTCCCGAGCCCCTGGAAGCATGAAAATCACTTTAAACATGCTAATTTTAGCTCTAACACTGATGATCCACCTACAAATGTGAACTGACGTTCAAAAATAAAACATTTGAAAACGGACCATTTTCCACATTTCTGAAGCATGACGTAATGGGGGGGTGTTATCTCTTTTGTCGAAAATCAGCCGTTTTTGCTCGAACATTAAATGCCTCCAAATGGTATTTAATTAACTTCCCGGGGTGAAGAAACCCTTTTTGAGAACTCAGAGTGAGTAAATTGGCCATTTTCATGCACTTTTAACCATTCCATAAATCTTGTGTTTTGGGCCCCTGGAAGCATGAAAATCACTTTAAACATGCTAATTTTAGCTCTAACACTGATGATCCACCTACAAATGTGAACTGACGTTCAAAAATAAAACATTTGAAAACGGACCATTTTCCACATTTCTGAAGCATGACGTAATGGGGGGGTGTTATCTCTTTTGTCGAAAATCAGCCGTTTTTGCTCGACCATTAAATGCCTCCAAATGGTATTTAATTAACTTCCCGAGCCCCTGGAAGCATGAAAATCACTTTAAACATGCTAATTTTAGCTCTAACACTGATGATCCACCTACAAATGTGAACTGACGTTCAAAAATAAAACATTTGAAAACGGACCATTTTCCACATTTCTGAAGCATGACGTAATGGGGGGGTGTTATCTCTTTTGTCGAAAATCAGCCGTTTTTGCTCGAACATTAAATGCCTCCAAATGGTATTTAATTAACTTCCCGGGGTGAAGAAACCCTTTTTGAGAACTCAGAGTGAGTAAATTGGCCATTTTCATGCACTTTTAACCATTCCATAAATCTTGTGTTTTGGGCCCCTGGAAGCATGAAAATCACTTTAAACATGCTAATTTTAGCTCTAACACTGATGATCCACCTACAAATGTGAACTGACGTTCAAAAATAAAACATTTGAAAACGGACCATTTTCCACATTTCTGAAGCATGACGTAATGGGGGGGTGTTATCTCTTTTGTCGAAAATCAGCCGTTTTTGCTCGAACATTAAATGCCTCCAAATGGTATTTAATTAACTTCCCGAGCCCCTGGAAGCATGATAATCACTTTAAACATGCTAATTTTAGCTCTAACACTGATGATCCAACTACAAATGTGAACTGACGTTCAAAAATAAAACATTTGAAAACGGACCATTTTCCACATTTCTGAAGCATGACGTAATGGGGGGGGTGTTATCTCTTTTGTCGAAAATCAGCCGTTTTTGCTCGAACATTAAATGCCTCCAAATGGTATTTAATTAACTTCCCGGGGTGAAGAAACCCTTTTTGAGAACTCAGAGTGAGTAAATTGGCCATTTTCATGCACTTTTAACCATTCCATAAATCTTGTGTTTTGGGCCCCTGGAAGCATGAAAATCACTTTAAACATGCTAATTTTAGCTCTAACACTGATGATCCACCTACAAATGTGAACTGACGTTCAAAAATAAAACATTTGAAAACGGACCATTTTCCACATTTCTGAAGCATGACGTAATGGGGGGGTGTTATCTCTTTTGTCGAAAATCAGCCGTTTTTGCTCGAACATTAAATGCCTCCAAATGGTATTTATTTCACTTCCCGGGGTGAAGAAACCCTTTTTGAGAACTCAGATTGAGTAAATTGGCCATTTTCATGCACTTTTAACCATTCCATAAATCTTGTGTTTTGGGCCCCTGGAAGCATGAAAATCACTTTAAACATGCTAATTTTAGCTCTAACACTGATGATCCACCTACAAATGTGAACTGACGTTCAAAAATAAAACATTTGAAAACGGACCATTTTCCACATTTCTGAAGCATGACGTAATGGGGGGGTGTTATCTCTTTTGTCGAAAATCAGCCGTTTTTGCTCGAACATTAAATGCCTCCAAATGGTAGTTAATTAACTTCCCGAGCCCCTGGAAGCATGAAAATCACTTTAAACATGCTAATTTTAGCTCTAACACTGATGATCCACCTACAAATGTGAACTGACGTTCAAAAATAAAACATTTGAAAACGGACCATTTTCCACATTTCTGAAGCATGACGTAATGGGGGGGTGTTATCTCTTTTGTCGAAAATCAGCCGTTTTTGCTCGAACATTAAATGCCTCCAAATGGTATTTAATTAACTTCCCGGGGTGAAGAAACCCTTTTTGAGAACTCAGAGTGAGTAAATTGGCCATTTTCATGCACTTTTAACCATTCCATAAATCTTGTGTTTAGGGCCCCTGGAAGCATGAAAATCACTTTAAACATGCTAATTTTAGCTCTAACACTGATGATCCACCTACAAATGTGAACTGACGTTCAAAAATAAAACATTTGAAAACGGACCATTTTCCACATTTCTGAAGCATGACGTAATGGGGGGGGTGTTATCTCTTTTGTCGAAAATCAGCCGTTTTTGCTCGAACATTAAATGCCTCCAAATGGTATTTAATTAACTTCCCGAGCCCCTGGAAGCATGAAAATCACTTTAAACATGCTAATTTTAGCTCTAACACTGATGATCCACCTACAAATGTGAACTGACGTTCAAAAATAAAACATTTGAAAACGGACCATTTTCCACATTTCTGAAGCATGACGTAATGGAGGGGTGTTATCTCTTTTGTCGAAAATCAGCCGTTTTTGCTCGAACATTAAATGCCTCCAAATGGTATTTAATTAACTTCCCGGGGTGAAGAAACCCTTTTTGAGAACTCAGAGTGAGTAAATTGGCCATTTTCATGCACTTTTAACCATTCCATAAATCTTGTGTTTTGGGCCCCTGGAAGCATGAAAATCACTTTAAACATGCTAATTTTAGCTCTAACACTGATTATCCACCTACAAATGTGAACTGACGTTCAAAAATAAAACATTTGAAAACGGACCATTTTCCACATTTCTGAAGCATGACGTAATGGGGGGGTGTTATCTCTTTTGTCGAAAATCAGCCGTTTTTGCTCGAACATTAAATGCCTCCAAATGGTATTTAATTAACTTCCCGGGGTGAAGGAACCCTTTTTGAGAACTCAGAGTGAGTAAATTGGCCATTTTCATGCACTTTTAACCATTCCATAAATCTTGTGTTTTGGGCCCCTGGAAGCATGAAAATCACTTTAAACATGCTAATTTTAGCTCTAACACTGATGATCCACCTACAAATGTGAACTGACGTTCAAAAATAAAACATTTGAAAACGGACCATTTTCCACATTTCTGAAGCATGACGTAATGGGGGGGTGTTATCTCTTTTGTCGAAAATCAGCCGTTTTTGCTCGAACATTAAATGCCTCCAAATGGTATTTAATTAACTTCCCGAGCCCCTGGAAGCATGAAAATCACTTTAAACATGCTAATTTTAGCTCTAACACTGATGATCCACCTACAAATGTGAACTGACGTTCAAAAATAAAACATTTGAAAACGGACCATTTTCCACATTTCTGAAGCATGACGTAATGGGGGGGTGTTATCTCTTTTGTCGAAAATCAGCCGTTTTTGCTCGAACATTAAATGCTTCCAAATGGTATTTAATTAACTTCCCGGGGTGAAGAAACCCTTTTTGAGAACTCAGAGTGAGTAAATTGGCCATTTTCATGCACTTTTAACCATTCCATAAATCATGTGTTTTGGGCCCCTGGAAGCATGAAAATCACTTTAAACATGCTAATTTTAGCTCTAACACTGATGATCCACCTACAAATGTGAACTGACGTTCAAAAATAAAACATTTGAAAACGGACCATTTTCCACATTTCTGAAGCATGACGTAATGGGGGGGTGTTATCTCTTTTGTCGAAAATCAGCCGTTTTTGCTCGAACATTAAATGCCTCCAAATGGTATTTAATTAACTTCCCGAGCCCCTGGAAGCATGAAAATCACTTTAAACATGCTAATTTTAGCTCTAACACTGATGATCCACCTACAAATGTGAACTGACGTTCAAAAATAAAACATTTGAAAACGGACCATTTTCCACATTTCTGAAGCATGACGTAATGGGGGGGTGTTATCTCTTTTGTCGAAAATCAGCCGTTTTTGCTCGAACATTAAATGCTTCCAAATGGTATTTAATTAACTTCCCGGGGTGAAGAAACCCTTTTTGAGAACTCAGAGTGAGTAAATTGGCCATTTTCATGCACTTTTAACCATTCCATAAATCATGTGTTTTGGGCCCCTGGAAGCATGAAAATCACTTTAAACATGCTAATTTTAGCTCTAACACTGATGATCCACCTACAAATGTGAACTGACGTTCAAAAATAAAACATTTGAAAACGGACCATTTTCCACATTTCTGAAGCATGACGTAATGGGGGGGTGTTATCTCTTTTGTCGAAAATCAGCCGTTTTTGCTCGAACATTAAATGCCTCCAAATGGTATTTAATTAACTTCCCGAGCCCCTGGAAGCATGAAAATCACTTTAAACATGCTAATTTTAGCTCTAACACTGATGATCCACCTACAAATGTGAACTGACGTTCAAAAATAAAACATTTGAAAACGGACCATTTTCCACATTTCTGAAGCATGACGTAATGGGGGGGTGTTATCTCTTTTGTCGAAAATCAGCCGTTTTTGCTCGAACATTAAATGCCTCCAAATGGTATTTAATTAACTTCCCGAGCCCCTGGAAGCATGAAAATCACTTTAAACATGCTAATTTTAGCTCTAACACTGATGATCCACCTACAAATGTGAACTGACGTTCAAAAATAAAACATTTGAAAACGGACCATTTTCCACATTTCTGAAGCATGACGTAATGGGGGGGTGTTATCTCTTTTGTCGAAAATCAGCCGTTTTTGCTCGAACATTAAATGCCTCCAAATGGTATTTATTTAACTTCCCGAGCCCCTGGAAGCATGAAAATCACTTTAAACATGCTAATTTTAGCTCTAACACTGATGATCCACCTACAAATGTGAACTGACGTTCAAAAATAAAACATTTGAAAACGGACCATTTTCCACATTTCTGAAGCATGACGTAATGGGGGGGTGTTATCTCTTTTGTCGAAAATCAGCCGTTTTTGCTCGAACATTAAATGCCTCCAAATGGTATTTAATTAACTTCCCGGGGTGAAGAAACCCTTTTTGAGAACTCAGAGTGAGTAAATTGGCCATTTTCATGCACTTTTAACCATTCCATAAATCTTGTGTTTTGGGCCCCTGGAAGCATGAAAATCACTTTAAACATGCTAATTTTAGCTCTAACACTGATGATCCACCTACAAATGTGAACTGACGTTCAAAAATAAAACATTTGAAAACGGACCATTTTCCACATTTCTGAAGCATGACGTAATGGGGGGGTGTTATCTCTTTTGTCGAAAATCAGCCGTTTTTGCTCGACCATTAAATGCCTCCAAATGGTATTTAATTAACTTCCCGAGCCCCTGGAAGCATGAAAATCACTTTAAACATGCTAATTTTAGCTCTAACACTGATGATCCACCTACAAATGTGAACTGACGTTCAAAAATAAAACATTTGAAAACGGACCATTTTCCACATTTCTGAAGCATGACGTAATGGGGGGGTGTTATCTCTTTTGTCGAAAATCAGCCGTTTTTGCTCGAACATTAAATGCCTCCAAATGGTATTTAATTAACTTCCCGGGGTGAAGAAACCCTTTTTGAGAACTCAGAGTGAGTAAATTGGCCATTTTCATGCACTTTTAACCATTCCATAAATCTTGTGTTTTGGGCCCCTGGAAGCATGAAAATCACTTTAAACATGCTAATTTTAGCTCTAACACTGATGATCCACCTACAAATGTGAACTGACGTTCAAAAATAAAACATTTGAAAACGGACCATTTTCCACATTTCTGAAGCATGACGTAATGGGGGGGTGTTATCTCTTTTGTCGAAAATCAGCCGTTTTTGCTCGAACATTAAATGCCTCCAAATGGTATTTAATTAACTTCCCGAGCCCCTGGAAGCATGATAATCACTTTAAACATGCTAATTTTAGCTCTAACACTGATGATCCACCTACAAATGTGAACTGACGTTCAAAAATAAAACATTTGAAAACGGACCATTTTCCACATTTCTGAAGCATGACGTAATGGGGGGGGTGTTATCTCTTTTGTCGAAAATCAGCCGTTTTTGCTCGAACATTAAATGCCTCCAAATGGTATTTAATTAACTTCCCGGGGTGAAGAAACCCTTTTTGAGAACTCAGAGTGAGTAAATTGGCCATTTTCATGCACTTTTAACCATTCCATAAATCTTGTGTTTTGGGCCCCTGGAAGCATGAAAATCACTTTAAACATGCTAATTTTAGCTCTAACACTGATGATCCACCTACAAATGTGAACTGACGTTCAAAAATAAAACATTTGAAAACGGACCATTTTCCACATTTCTGAAGCATGACGTAATGGGGGGGTGTTATCTCTTTTGTCGAAAATCAGCCGTTTTTGCTCGAACATTAAATGCCTCCAAATGGTATTTAATTAACTTCCCGAGCCCCTGGAAGCATGATAATCACTTTAAACATGCTAATTTTAGCTCTAACACTGATGATCCAACTACAAATGTGAACTGACGTTCAAAAATAAAACATTTGAAAACGGACCATTTTCCACATTTCTGAAGCATGACGTAATGGGGGGGGTGTTATCTCTTTTGTCGAAAATCAGCCGTTTTTGCTCGAACATTAAATGCCTCCAAATGGTATTTAATTAACTTCCCGGGGTGAAGAAACCCTTTTTGAGAACTCAGAGTGAGTAAATTGGCCATTTTCATGCACTTTTAACCATTCCATAAATCTTGTGTTTTGGGCCCCTGGAAGCATGAAAATCACTTTAAACATGCTAATTTTAGCTCTAACACTGATGATCCACCTACAAATGTGAACTGACGTTCAAAAATAAAACATTTGAAAACGGACCATTTTCCACATTTCTGAAGCATGACGTAATGGGGGGGTGTTATCTCTTTTGTCGAAAATCAGCCGTTTTTGCTCGAACATTAAATGCCTCCAAATGGTATTTATTTTACTTCCCGGGGTGAAGAAACCCTTTTTGAGAACTCAGATTGAGTAAATTGGCCATTTTCATGCACTTTTAACCATTCCATAAATCTTGTGTTTTGGGCCCCTGGAAGCATGAAAATCACTTTAAACATGCTAATTTTAGCTCTAACACTGATGATCCACCTACAAATGTGAACTGACGTTCAAAAATAAAACATTTGAAAACGGACCATTTTCCACATTTCTGAAGCATGACGTAATGGGGGGGTGTTATCTCTTTTGTCGAAAATCAGCCGTTTTTGCTCGAACATTAAATGCCTCCAAATGGTAGTTAATTAACTTCCCGAGCCCCTGGAAGCATGAAAATCACTTTAAACATGCTAATTTTAGCTCTAACACTGATGATCCACCTACAAATGTGAACTGACGTTCAAAAATAAAACATTTGAAAACGGACCATTTTCCACATTTCTGAAGCATGACGTAATGGGGGGGTGTTATCTCTTTTGTCGAAAATCAGCCGTTTTTGCTCGAACATTAAATGCCTCCAAATGGTATTTAATTAACTTCCCGGGGTGAAGAAACCCTTTTTGAGAACTCAGAGTGAGTAAATTGGCCATTTTCATGCACTTTTAACCATTCCATAAATCTTGTGTTTAGGGCCCCTGGAAGCATGAAAATCACTTTAAACATGCTAATTTTAGCTCTAACACTGATGATCCACCTACAAATGTGAACTGACGTTCAAAAATAAAACATTTGAAAACGGACCATTTTCCACATTTCTGAAGCATGACGTAATGGGGGGGGTGTTATCTCTTTTGTCGAAAATCAGCCGTTTTTGCTCGAACATTAAATGCCTCCAAATGGTATTTAATTAACTTCCCGAGCCCCTGGAAGCATGAAAATCACTTTAAACATGCTAATTTTAGCTCTAACACTGATGATCCACCTACAAATGTGAACTGACGTTCAAAAATAAAACATTTGAAAACGGACCATTTTCCACATTTCTGAAGCATGACGTAATGGAGGGGTGTTATCTCTTTTGTCGAAAATCAGCCGTTTTTGCTCGAACATTAAATGCCTCCAAATGGTATTTAATTAACTTCCCGGGGTGAAGAAACCCTTTTTGAGAACTCAGAGTGAGTAAATTGGCCATTTTCATGCACTTTTAACCATTCCATAAATCTTGTGTTTTGGGCCCCTGGAAGCATGAAAATCACTTTAAACATGCTAATTTTAGCTCTAACACTGATTATCCACCTACAAATGTGAACTGACGTTCAAAAATAAAACATTTGAAAACGGACCATTTTCCACATTTCTGAAGCATGACGTAATGGGGGGGTGTTATCTCTTTTGTCGAAAATCAGCCGTTTTTGCTCGAACATTAAATGCCTCCAAATGGTATTTAATTAACTTCCCGGGGTGAAGGAACCCTTTTTGAGAACTCAGAGTGAGTAAATTGGCCATTTTCATGCACTTTTAACCATTCCATAAATCTTGTGTTTTGGGCCCCTGGAAGCATGAAAATCACTTTAAACATGCTAATTTTAGCTCTAACACTGATGATCCACCTACAAATGTGAACTGACGTTCAAAAATAAAACATTTGAAAACGGACCATTTTCCACATTTCTGAAGCATGACGTAATGGGGGGGTGTTATCTCTTTTGTCGAAAATCAGCCGTTTTTGCTCGAACATTAAATGCCTCCAAATGGTATTTAATTAACTTCCCGAGCCCCTGGAAGCATGAAAATCACTTTAAACATGCTAATTTTAGCTCTAACACTGATGATCCACCTACAAATGTGAACTGACGTTCAAAAATAAAACATTTGAAAACGGACCATTTTCCACATTTCTGAAGCATGACGTAATGGGGGGGTGTTATCTCTTTTGTCGAAAATCAGCCGTTTTTGCTCGAACATTAAATGCTTCCAAATGGTATTTAATTAACTTCCCGGGGTGAAGAAACCCTTTTTGAGAACTCAGAGTGAGTAAATTGGCCATTTTCATGCACTTTTAACCATTCCATAAATCATGTGTTTTGGGCCCCTGGAAGCATGAAAATCACTTTAAACATGCTAATTTTAGCTCTAACACTGATGATCCACCTACAAATGTGAACTGACGTTCAAAAATAAAACATTTGAAAACGGACCATTTTCCACATTTCTGAAGCATGACGTAATGGGGGGGTGTTATCTCTTTTGTCGAAAATCAGCCGTTTTTGCTCGAACATTAAATGCCTCCAAATGGTATTTAATTAACTTCCCGAGCCCCTGGAAGCATGAAAATCACTTTAAACATGCTAATTTTAGCTCTAACACTGATGATCCACCTACAAATGTGAACTGACGTTCAAAAATAAAACATTTGAAAACGGACCATTTTCCACATTTCTGAAGCATGACGTAATGGGGGGGTGTTATCTCTTTTGTCGAAAATCAGCCGTTTTTGCTCGAACATTAAATGCTTCCAAATGGTATTTAATTAACTTCCCGGGGTGAAGAAACCCTTTTTGAGAACTCAGAGTGAGTAAATTGGCCATTTTCATGCACTTTTAACCATTCCATAAATCATGTGTTTTGGGCCCCTGGAAGCATGAAAATCACTTTAAACATGCTAATTTTAGCTCTAACACTGATGATCCACCTACAAATGTGAACTGACGTTCAAAAATAAAACATTTGAAAACGGACCATTTTCCACATTTCTGAAGCATGACGTAATGGGGGGGTGTTATCTCTTTTGTCGAAAATCAGCCGTTTTTGCTCGAACATTAAATGCCTCCAAATGGTATTTAATTAACTTCCCGAGCCCCTGGAAGCATGAAAATCACTTTAAACATGCTAATTTTAGCTCTAACACTGATGATCCACCTACAAATGTGAACTGACGTTCAAAAATAAAACATTTGAAAACGGACCATTTTCCACATTTCTGAAGCATGACGTAATGGGGGGGTGTTATCTCTTTTGTCGAAAATCAGCCGTTTTTGCTCGAACATTAAATGCCTCCAAATGGTATTTAATTAACTTCCCGAGCCCCTGGAAGCATGAAAATCACTTTAAACATGCTAATTTTAGCTCTAACACTGATGATCCACCTACAAATGTGAACTGACGTTCAAAAATAAAACATTTGAAAACGGACCATTTTCCACATTTCTGAAGCATGACGTAATGGGGGGGTGTTATCTCTTTTGTCGAAAATCAGCCGTTTTTGCTCGAACATTAAATGCCTCCAAATGGTATTTATTTAACTTCCCGAGCCCCTGGAAGCATGAAAATCACTTTAAACATGCTAATTTTAGCTCTAACACTGATGATCCACCTACAAATGTGAACTGACGTTCAAAAATAAAACATTTGAAAACGGACCATTTTCCACATTTCTGAAGCATGACGTAATGGGGGGGTGTTATCTCTTTTGTCGAAAATCAGCCGTTTTTGCTCGAACATTAAATGCCTCCAAATGGTATTTAATTAACTTCCCGGGGTGAAGAAACCCTTTTTGAGAACTCAGAGTGAGTAAATTGGCCATTTTCATGCACTTTTAACCATTCCATAAATCTTGTGTTTTGGGCCCCTGGAAGCATGAAAATCACTTTAAACATGCTAATTTTAGCTCTAACACTGATGATCCACCTACAAATGTGAACTGACGTTCAAAAATAAAACATTTGAAAACGGACCATTTTCCACATTTCTGAAGCATGACGTAATGGGGGGGTGTTATCTCTTTTGTCGAAAATCAGCCGTTTTTGCTCGACCATTAAATGCCTCCAAATGGTATTTAATTAACTTCCCGAGCCCCTGGAAGCATGAAAATCACTTTAAACATGCTAATTTTAGCTCTAACACTGATGATCCACCTACAAATGTGAACTGACGTTCAAAAATAAAACATTTGAAAACGGACCATTTTCCACATTTCTGAAGCATGACGTAATGGGGGGGTGTTATCTCTTTTGTCGAAAATCAGCCGTTTTTGCTCGAACATTAAATGCCTCCAAATGGTATTTAATTAACTTCCCGGGGTGAAGAAACCCTTTTTGAGAACTCAGAGTGAGTAAATTGGCCATTTTCATGCACTTTTAACCATTCCATAAATCTTGTGTTTTGGGCCCCTGGAAGCATGAAAATCACTTTAAACATGCTAATTTTAGCTCTAACACTGATGATCCACCTACAAATGTGAACTGACGTTCAAAAATAAAACATTTGAAAACGGACCATTTTCCACATTTCTGAAGCATGACGTAATGGGGGGGTGTTATCTCTTTTGTCGAAAATCAGCCGTTTTTGCTCGAACATTAAATGCCTCCAAATGGTATTTAATTAACTTCCCGAGCCCCTGGAAGCATGATAATCACTTTAAACATGCTAATTTTAGCTCTAACACTGATGATCCACCTACAAATGTGAACTGACGTTCAAAAATAAAACATTTGAAAACGGACCATTTTCCACATTTCTGAAGCATGACGTAATGGGGGGGGTGTTATCTCTTTTGTCGAAAATCAGCCGTTTTTGCTCGAACATTAAATGCCTCCAAATGGTATTTAATTAACTTCCCGGGGTGAAGAAACCCTTTTTGAGAACTCAGAGTGAGTAAATTGGCCATTTTCATGCACTTTTAACCATTCCATAAATCTTGTGTTTTGGGCCCCTGGAAGCATGAAAATCACTTTAAACATGCTAATTTTAGCTCTAACACTGATGATCCACCTACAAATGTGAACTGACGTTCAAAAATAAAACATTTGAAAACGGACCATTTTCCACATTTCTGAAGCATGACGTAATGGGGGGGTGTTATCTCTTTTGTCGAAAATCAGCCGTTTTTGCTCGAACATTAAATGCCTCCAAATGGTATTTATTTCACTTCCCGGGGTGAAGAAACCCTTTTTGAGAACTCAGATTGAGTAAATTGGCCATTTTCATGCACTTTTAACCATTCCATAAATCTTGTGTTTTGGGCCCCTGGAAGCATGAAAATCACTTTAAACATGCTAATTTTAGCTCTAACACTGATGATCCACCTACAAATGTGAACTGACGTTCAAAAATAAAACATTTGAAAACGGACCATTTTCCACATTTCTGAAGCATGACGTAATGGGGGGGTGTTATCTCTTTTGTCGAAAATCAGCCGTTTTTGCTCGAACATTAAATGCCTCCAAATGGTAGTTAATTAACTTCCCGAGCCCCTGGAAGCATGAAAATCACTTTAAACATGCTAATTTTAGCTCTAACACTGATGATCCACCTACAAATGTGAACTGACGTTCAAAAATAAAACATTTGAAAACGGACCATTTTCCACATTTCTGAAGCATGACGTAATGGGGGGGTGTTATCTCTTTTGTCGAAAATCAGCCGTTTTTGCTCGAACATTAAATGCCTCCAAATGGTATTTAATTAACTTCCCGGGGTGAAGAAACCCTTTTTGAGAACTCAGAGTGAGTAAATTGGCCATTTTCATGCACTTTTAACCATTCCATAAATCTTGTGTTTAGGGCCCCTGGAAGCATGAAAATCACTTTAAACATGCTAATTTTAGCTCTAACACTGATGATCCACCTACAAATGTGAACTGACGTTCAAAAATAAAACATTTGAAAACGGACCATTTTCCACATTTCTGAAGCATGACGTAATGGGGGGGGTGTTATCTCTTTTGTCGAAAATCAGCCGTTTTTGCTCGAACATTAAATGCCTCCAAATGGTATTTAATTAACTTCCCGAGCCCCTGGAAGCATGAAAATCACTTTAAACATGCTAATTTTAGCTCTAACACTGATGATCCACCTACAAATGTGAACTGACGTTCAAAAATAAAACATTTGAAAACGGACCATTTTCCACATTTCTGAAGCATGACGTAATGGAGGGGTGTTATCTCTTTTGTCGAAAATCAGCCGTTTTTGCTCGAACATTAAATGCCTCCAAATGGTATTTAATTAACTTCCCGGGGTGAAGAAACCCTTTTTGAGAACTCAGAGTGAGTAAATTGGCCATTTTCATGCACTTTTAACCATTCCATAAATCTTGTGTTTTGGGCCCCTGGAAGCATGAAAATCACTTTAAACATGCTAATTTTAGCTCTAACACTGATTATCCACCTACAAATGTGAACTGACGTTCAAAAATAAAACATTTGAAAACGGACCATTTTCCACATTTCTGAAGCATGACGTAATGGGGGGGTGTTATCTCTTTTGTCGAAAATCAGCCGTTTTTGCTCGAACATTAAATGCCTCCAAATGGTATTTAATTAACTTCCCGGGGTGAAGGAACCCTTTTTGAGAACTCAGAGTGAGTAAATTGGCCATTTTCATGCACTTTTAACCATTCCATAAATCTTGTGTTTTGGGCCCCTGGAAGCATGAAAATCACTTTAAACATGCTAATTTTAGCTCTAACACTGATGATCCACCTACAAATGTGAACTGACGTTCAAAAATAAAACATTTGAAAACGGACCATTTTCCACATTTCTGAAGCATGACGTAATGGGGGGGTGTTATCTCTTTTGTCGAAAATCAGCCGTTTTTGCTCGAACATTAAATGCCTCCAAATGGTATTTAATTAACTTCCCGAGCCCCTGGAAGCATGAAAATCACTTTAAACATGCTAATTTTAGCTCTAACACTGATGATCCACCTACAAATGTGAACTGACGTTCAAAAATAAAACATTTGAAAACGGACCATTTTCCACATTTCTGAAGCATGACGTAATGGGGGGGTGTTATCTCTTTTGTCGAAAATCAGCCGTTTTTGCTCGAACATTAAATGCTTCCAAATGGTATTTAATTAACTTCCCGGGGTGAAGAAACCCTTTTTGAGAACTCAGAGTGAGTAAATTGGCCATTTTCATGCACTTTTAACCATTCCATAAATCATGTGTTTTGGGCCCCTGGAAGCATGAAAATCACTTTAAACATGCTAATTTTAGCTCTAACACTGATGATCCACCTACAAATGTGAACTGACGTTCAAAAATAAAACATTTGAAAACGGACCATTTTCCACATTTCTGAAGCATGACGTAATGGGGGGGTGTTATCTCTTTTGTCGAAAATCAGCCGTTTTTGCTCGAACATTAAATGCCTCCAAATGGTATTTAATTAACTTCCCGAGCCCCTGGAAGCATGAAAATCACTTTAAACATGCTAATTTTAGCTCTAACACTGATGATCCACCTACAAATGTGAACTGACGTTCAAAAATAAAACATTTGAAAACGGACCATTTTCCACATTTCTGAAGCATGACGTAATGGGGGGGTGTTATCTCTTTTGTCGAAAATCAGCCGTTTTTGCTCGAACATTAAATGCCTCCAAATGGTATTTAATTAACTTCCCGAGCCCCTGGAAGCATGAAAATCACTTTAAACATGCTAATTTTAGCTCTAACACTGATGATCCACCTACAAATGTGAACTGACGTTCAAAAATAAAACATTTGAAAACGGACCATTTTCCACATTTCTGAAGCATGACGTAATGGGGGGGTGTTATCTCTTTTGTCGAAAATCAGCAGTTTTTGCTCGAACATTAAATGCCTCCAAATGGTATTTAATTAACTTCCCGGGGTGAAGAAACCCTTTTTGAGAACTCAGAGTGAGTAAATTGGCCATTTTCATGCACTTTTAACCATTCCATAAATCTTGTGTTTTGGGCCCCTGGAAGCATGAAAATCACTTTAAACATGCTAATTTTAGCTCTAACACTGATGATCCACCTACAAATGTGAACTGACGTTCAAAAATAAAACATTTGAAAACGGACCATTTTCCACATTTCTGAAGCATGACGTAATGGGGGGGTGTTATCTCTTTTGTCGAAAATCAGCCGTTTTTGCTCGAACATTAAATGCCTCCAAATGGTATTTAATTAACTTCCTGAGCCCCTGGAAGCATGAAAATCACTTTAAACATGCTAATTTTAGCTCTAACACTGATGATCCACCTACAAATGTGAACTGACGTTCAAAAATAAAACATTTGAAAACGGACCATTTTCCACATTTCTGAAGCATGACGTAATGGGGGGGTGTTATCTCTTTTGTCGAAAATCAGCCGTTTTTGCTCGAACATTAAATGCCTCCAAATGGTATTTAATTAACTTCCCGGGGTGAAGAAACCCTTTTTGAGAACTCAGAGTGAGTAAATTGGCCATTTTCATGCACTTTTAACCATTCCATAAATCTTGTGTTTTGGGCCCCCGGAAGCATGAAAATCACTTTAAACATGCTAATTTTAGCTCTAACACTGATGATCCACCTACAAATGTGAACTGACGTTCAAAAATAAAACATTTGAAAACGGACCATTTTCCACATTTCTGAAGCATGACGTAATGGGGGGGTGTTATCTCTTTTGTCGAAAATCAGCCGTTTTTGCTCGAACATTAAATGCCTCCAAATGGTATTTAATTAACTTCCCGGGGTGAAGAAACCCTTTTTGAGAACTCAGAGTGAGTAAATTGGCCATTTTCATGCACTTTTAACCATTCCATAAATCTTGTGTTTTGGGCCCCTGGAAGCATGAAAATCACTTTAAACATGCTAATTTTAGCTCTAACACTGATGATCCACCTACAAATGTGAACTGATGTTCAAAAATAAAACATTTGAAAACGGACCATTTTCCACATTTCTGAAGCATGACGTAATGGGGGGGTGTTATCTCTTTTGTCGAAAATCAGCCGTTTTTGCTCGACCATTAAATGCCTCCAAATGGTATTTAATTAACTTCCCGAGCCCCTGGAAGCATGAAAATCACTTTAAACATGCTAATTTTAGCTCTAACACTGATGATCCACCTACAAATGTGAACTGACGTTCAAAAATAAAACATTTGAAAACGGACCATTTTCCACATTTCTGAAGCATGACGTAATGGGGGGGTGTTATCTCTTTTGTCGAAAATCATCCGTTTTTGCTCGAACATTAAATGCCTCCAAATGGTATTTAATTAACTTCCCGGGGTGAAGAAACCCTTTTTGAGAACTCAGAGTGAGTAAATTGGCCATTTTCATGCACTTTTAACCATTCCATAAATCTTGTGTTTTGGGCCCCTGGAAGCATGAAAATCACTTTAAACATGCTAATTTTAGCTCTAACACTGATGATCCACCTACAAATGTGAACTGACGTTCAAAAATAAAACATTTGAAAACGGACCATTTTCCACATTTCTGAAGCATGACGTAATGGGGGGGTGTTATCTCTTTTGTCGAAAATCAGCCGTTTTTGCTCGACCATTAAATGCCTCCAAATGGTATTTAATTAACTTCCCGAGCCCCTGGAAGCATGAAAATCACTTTAAACATGCTAATTTTAGCTCTAACACTGATGATCCACCTACAAATGTGAACTGACGTTCAAAAATAAAACATTTGAAAACGGACCATTTTCCACATTTCTGAAGCATGACGTAATGGGGGGGTGTTATCTCTTTTGTCAAAAATCAGCCGTTTTTGCTCGAACATTAAATGCCTCCAAATGGTATTTAATTAACTTCCCGGGGTGAAGAAACCCTTTTTGAGAACTCAGAGTGAGTAAATTGGCCATTTTCATGCACTTTTAACCATTCCATAAATCTTGTGTTTTGGGCCCCTGGAAGCATGAAAATCACTTTAAACATGCTAATTTTAGCTCTAACACTGATGATCCACCTACAAATGTGAACTGACGTTCAAAAATAAAACATTTGAAAACGGACCATTTTCCACATTTCTGAAGCATGACGTAATGGGGGGGTGTTATCTCTTTTGTCGAAAATCAGCCGTTTTTGCTCGAACATTAAATGCCTCCAAATGGTATTTAATTAACTTCCCGAGCCCCTGGAAGCATGATAATCACTTTAAACATGCTAATTTTAGCTCTAACACTGATGATCCACCTACAAATGTGAACTGACGTTCAAAAATAAAACATTTGAAAACGGACCATTTTCCACATTTCTGAAGCATGACGTAATGGGGGGGGGTGTTATCTCTTTTGTCGAAAATCAGCCGTTTTTGCTCGAACATTAAATGCCTCCAAATGGTATTTAATTAACTTCCCGGGGTGAAGAAACCCTTTTTGAGAACTCAGAGTGAGTAAATTGGCCATTTTCATGCACTTTTAACCATTCCATAAATCTTGTGTTTTGGGCCCCTGGAAGCATGAAAATCACTTTAAACATGCTAATTTTAGCTCTAACACTGATGATCCACCTACAAATGTGAACTGACGTTCAAAAATAAAACATTTGAAAACGGACCATTTTCACATTTCTGAAGCATGACGTAATGGGGGGTGTTATCTCTTTTGTCGAAAATCAGCCGTTTTTGCTCGAACATTAAATGCCTCCAAATGGTATTTAATTAACTTCCCGAGTCCCTGGAAGCATGAAAATCACTTTAAACATGCTAATTTTAGCTCTAACACTGATGATCCACCTACAAATGTGAACTGACGTTCAAAAATAAAACATTTGAAAACGGACCATTTTCCACATTTCTGAAGCATGACGTAATGGGGGGGGTGTTATCTCTTTTGTCGAAAATCAGCCGTTTTTGCTCGAACATTAAATGCCTCCAAATGGTATTTATTTCACTTCCCGGGGTGAAGAAACCCTTTTTGAGAACTCAGAGTGAGTAAATTGGCCATTTTCATGCACTTTTAACCATTCCATAAATCTTGTGTTTTGGGCCCCTGGAAGCATGAAAATCACTTTAAACATGCTAATTTTAGCTCTAACACTGATGATCCACCTACAAATGTGAACTGACGTTCAAAAATAAAACATTTGAAAACGGACCATTTTCCACATTTCTGAAGCATGACGTAATGGGGGGGTGTTATCTCTTTTGTCGAAAATCAGCCGTTTTTGCTCGAACATTAAATGCCTCCAAATGGTATTTAATTAACTTCCCGGGGTGAAGAAACCCTTTTTGAGAACTCAGAGTGAGTAAATTGGCCATTTTCATGCACTTTTAACCATTCCATAAATCTTGTGTTTTGGGCCCCTGGAAGCATGAAAATCACTTTAAACATGCTAATTTTAGCTCTAACACTGATGATCCACCTACAAATGTGAACTGACGTTCAAAAATAAAACATTTGAAAACGGACCATTTTCCACATTTCTGAAGCATGACGTAATGGGGGGGTGTTATCTCTTTTGTCGAAAATCAGCCGTTTTTGCTCGAACATTAAATGCCTCCAAATGGTATTTAATTAACTTCCCGAGCCCCTGGAAGCATGAAAATCACTTTAAACATGCTAATTTTAGCTCTAACACTGATGATCCACCTACAAATGTGAACTGACGTTCAAAAATAAAACATTTGAAAACGGACCATTTTCCACATTTCTGAAGCATGACGTAATGGGGGGGTGTTATCTCTTTTGTCGAAAATCAGCCGTTTTTGCTCGAACATTAAATGCCTCCAAATGGTATTTAATTAACTTCCCGGGGTGAAGAAACCCTTTTTGAGAACTCAGAGTGAGTAAATTGGCCATTTTCATGCACTTTTAACCATTCCATAAATCTTGTGTTTTGGGCCCCTGGAAGCATGAAAATCACTTTAAACATGCTAATTTTAGCTCTAACACTGATTATCCACCTACAAATGTGAACTGACGTTCAAAAATAAAACATTTGAAAACGGACCATTTTCCACATTTCTGAAGCATGACGTAATGGGGGGGTGTTATCTCTTTTGTCGAAAATCAGCCGTTTTTGCTCGAACATTAAATGCCTCCAAATGGTATTTAATTAACTTCCCGGGGTGAAGAAACCCTTTTTGAGAACTCAGAGTGAGTAAATTGGCCATTTTCATGCACTTTTAACCATTCCATAAATCTTGTGTTTTGGGCCCCTGGAAGCATGAAAATCACTTTAAACATGCTAATTTTAGCTCTAACACTGATGATCCACCTACAAATGTGAACTGACGTTCAAAAATAAAACATTTGAAAACGGACCATTTTCCACATTTCTGAAGCATGACGTAATGGGGGGGTGTTATCTCTTTTGTCGAAAATCAGCCGTTTTTGCTCGAACATTAAATGCCTCCAAATGGTATTTAATTAACTTCCCGAGCCCCTGGAAGCATGAAAATCACTTTAAACATGCTAATTTTAGCTCTAACACTGATGATCCACCTACAAATGTGAACTGACGTTCAAAAATAAAACATTTGAAAACGGACCATTTTCCACATTTCTGAAGCATGACGTAATGGGGGGGTGTTATCTCTTTTGTCGAAAATCAGCCGTTTTTGCTCGAACATTAAATGCCTCCAAATGGTATTTAATTAACTTCCCGGGGTGAAGAAACCCTTTTTGAGAACTCAGAGTGAGTAAATTGGCCATTTTCATGCACTTTTAACCATTCCATAAATCTTGTGTTTTGGGCCCCTGGAAGCATGAAAATCACTTTAAACATGCTAATTTTAGCTCTAACACTGATTATCCACCTACAAATGTGAACTGACGTTCAAAAATAAAACATTTGAAAACGGACCATTTTCCACATTTCTGAAGCATGACGTAATGGGGGGGTGTTATCTCTTTTGTCGAAAAGCAGCCGTTTTTGCTCGAACATTAAATGCCTCCAAATGGTATTTAATTAACTTCCCGGGGTGAAGAAACCCTTTTTGAGAACTCAGAGTGAGTAAATTGGCCATTTTCATGCACTTTTAACCATTCCATAAATCTTGTGTTTTGGGCCCCTGGAAGCATGAAAATCACTTTAAACATGCTAATTTTAGCTCTAACACTGATGATCCACCTACAAATGTGAACTGACGTTAAAAAATAAAACATTTGAAAACGGACCATTTTCCACATTTCTGAAGCATGACGTAATGGGGGGTTGTTATCTCTTTTGTCGAAAATCAGCCGTTTTTGCTCGAACATTAAATGCCTCCAAATGGTATTTAATTAACTTCCCGAGCCCCTGGAAGCATGAAAATCACTTTAAACATGCTAATTTTAGCTCTAACACTGATGATCCACCTACAAATGTGAACTGACGTTCAAAAATAAAACATTTGAAAACGGACCATTTTCCACATTTCTGAAGCATGACGTAATGGGGGGGTGTTATCTCTTTTGTCGAAAATCAGCCGTTTTTGCTCGAACATTAAATGCCTCCAAATGGTATTTAATTAACTTACCGGGGTGAAGAAACCCTTTTTGAGAACTCAGAGTGAGTAAATTGGCCATTTTCATGCACTTTTAACCATTCCATAAATCTTGTGTTTTGGGCCCCTGGAAGCATGAAAATCACTTTAAACATGCTAATTTTAGCTCTAACACTGATGATCCACCTACAAATGTGAACTGACGTTCAAAAATAAAACATTTGAAAATGGGCCATTTTCCACATTTCTGAAGCATGACGTAATGGGGGGGTGTTATCTCTTTTGTCGAAAATCAGCCGTTTTTGCTCGAACATTAAATGCCTCCAAATGGTATTTAATTAACTTCCCGAGCCCCTGGAAGCATGAAAATCACTTTAAACATGCTAATTTTAGCTCTAACACTGATGATCCACCTACAAATGTGAACTGACGTTCAAAAATAAAACATTTGAAAACGGACCATTTTCCACATTTCTGAAGCATGACGTAATGGGGGGGTGTTATCTCTTTTGTCGAAAATCAGCCGTTTTTGCTCGAACATTAAATGCCTCCAAATGGTATTTAATTAACTTCCCGGGGTGAAGAAACCCTTTTTGAGAACTCAGAGTGAGTAAATTGGCCATTTTCATGCACTTTTAACCATTCCATAAATCTTGTGTTTTGGGCCCCTGGAAGCTTGAAAATCACTTTAAACATGCTAATTTTAGCTCTAACACTGATGATCCACCTACAAATGTGAACTGACGTTCAAAAATAAAACATTTGAAAACGGACCATTTTCCACATTTCTGAAGCATGACGTAATGGGGGGGTGTTATCTCTTTTGTCGAAAATCAGCCGTTTTTGCTCGAACATTAAATGCCTCCAAATGGTATTTATTTAACTTCCCGAGCCCCTGGAAGCATGAAAATCACTTTAAACATGCTAATTTTAGCTCTAACACTGATGATCCACCTACAAATGTGAACTGACGTTCAAAAATAAAACATTTGAAAACGGACCATTTTCCACATTTCTGAAGCATGACGTAATGGGGGGGTGTTATCTCTTTTGTCGAAAATCAGCCGTTTTTGCTCGAACATTAAATGCCTCCAAATGGTATTTAATTAACTTCCCGGGGTGAAGAAACCCTTTTTGAGAACTCAGAGTGAGTAAATTGGCCATTTTCATGCACTTTTAACCATTCCATAAATCTTGTGTTTTGGGCCCCTGGAAGCATGAAAATCACTTTAAACATGCTAATTTTAGCTCTAACACTGATGATCCACCTACAAATGTGAACTGACGTTCAAAAATAAAACATTTGAAAACGGACCATTTTCCACATTTCTGAAGCATGACGTAATGGGGGGGTGTTATCTCTTTTGTCGAAAATCAGCCGTTTTTGCTCGACCATTAAATGCCTCCAAATGGTATTTAATTAACTTCCCGAGCCCCTGGAAGCATGAAAATCACTTTAAACATGCTAATTTTAGCTCTAACACTGATGATCCACCTACAAATGTGAACTGACGTTCAAAAATAAAACATTTGAAAACGGACCATTTTCCACATTTCTGAAGCATGACGTAATGGGGGGGTGTTATCTCTTTTGTCGAAAATCAGCCGTTTTTGCTCGAACATTAAATGCCTCCAAATGGTATTTAATTAACTTCCCGGGGTGAAGAAACCCTTTTTGAGAACTCAGAGTGAGTAAATTGGCCATTTTCATGCACTTTTAACCATTCCATAAATCTTGTGTTTTGGGCCCCTGGAAGCATGAAAATCACTTTAAACATGCTAATTTTAGCTCTAACACTGATGATCCACCTACAAATGTGAACTGACGTTCAAAAATAAAACATTTGAAAACGGACCATTTTCCACATTTCTGAAGCATGACGTAATGGGGGGGTGTTATCTCTTTTGTCGAAAATCAGCCGTTTTTGCTCGAACATTAAATGCCTCCAAATGGTATTTAATTAACTTCCCGAGCCCCTGGAAGCATGATAATCACTTTAAACATGCTAATTTTAGCTCTAACACTGATGATCCACCTACAAATGTGAACTGACGTTCAAAAATAAAACATTTGAAAACGGACCATTTTCCACATTTCTGAAGCATGACGTAATGGGGGGGGTGTTATCTCTTTTGTCGAAAATCAGCCGTTTTTGCTCGAACATTAAATGCCTCCAAATGGTATTTAATTAACTTCCCGGGGTGAAGAAACCCTTTTTGAGAACTCAGAGTGAGTAAATTGGCCATTTTCATGCACTTTTAACCATTCCATAAATCTTGTGTTTTGGGCCCCTGGAAGCATGAAAATCACTTTAAACATGCTAATTTTAGCTCTAACACTGATGATCCACCTACAAATGTGAACTGACGTTCAAAAATAAAACATTTGAAAACGGACCATTTTCCACATTTCTGAAGCATGACGTAATGGGGGGGTGTTATCTCTTTTGTCGAAAATCAGCCGTTTTTGCTCGAACATTAAATGCCTCCAAATGGTATTTATTTCACTTCCCGGGGTGAAGAAACCCTTTTTGAGAACTCAGATTGAGTAAATTGGCCATTTTCATGCACTTTTAACCATTCCATAAATCTTGTGTTTTGGGCCCCTGGAAGCATGAAAATCACTTTAAACATGCTAATTTTAGCTCTAACACTGATGATCCACCTACAAATGTGAACTGACGTTCAAAAATAAAACATTTGAAAACGGACCATTTTCCACATTTCTGAAGCATGACGTAATGGGGGGGTGTTATCTCTTTTGTCGAAAATCAGCCGTTTTTGCTCGAACATTAAATGCCTCCAAATGGTAGTTAATTAACTTCCCGAGCCCCTGGAAGCATGAAAATCACTTTAAACATGCTAATTTTAGCTCTAACACTGATGATCCACCTACAAATGTGAACTGACGTTCAAAAATAAAACATTTGAAAACGGACCATTTTCCACATTTCTGAAGCATGACGTAATGGGGGGGTGTTATCTCTTTTGTCGAAAATCAGCCGTTTTTGCTCGAACATTAAATGCCTCCAAATGGTATTTAATTAACTTCCCGGGGTGAAGAAACCCTTTTTGAGAACTCAGAGTGAGTAAATTGGCCATTTTCATGCACTTTTAACCATTCCATAAATCTTGTGTTTAGGGCCCCTGGAAGCATGAAAATCACTTTAAACATGCTAATTTTAGCTCTAACACTGATGATCCACCTACAAATGTGAACTGACGTTCAAAAATAAAACATTTGAAAACGGACCATTTTCCACATTTCTGAAGCATGACGTAATGGGGGGGGTGTTATCTCTTTTGTCGAAAATCAGCCGTTTTTGCTCGAACATTAAATGCCTCCAAATGGTATTTAATTAACTTCCCGAGCCCCTGGAAGCATGAAAATCACTTTAAACATGCTAATTTTAGCTCTAACACTGATGATCCACCTACAAATGTGAACTGACGTTCAAAAATAAAACATTTGAAAACGGACCATTTTCCACATTTCTGAAGCATGACGTAATGGAGGGGTGTTATCTCTTTTGTCGAAAATCAGCCGTTTTTGCTCGAACATTAAATGCCTCCAAATGGTATTTAATTAACTTCCCGGGGTGAAGAAACCCTTTTTGAGAACTCAGAGTGAGTAAATTGGCCATTTTCATGCACTTTTAACCATTCCATAAATCTTGTGTTTTGGGCCCCTGGAAGCATGAAAATCACTTTAAACATGCTAATTTTAGCTCTAACACTGATTATCCACCTACAAATGTGAACTGACGTTCAAAAATAAAACATTTGAAAACGGACCATTTTCCACATTTCTGAAGCATGACGTAATGGGGGGGTGTTATCTCTTTTGTCGAAAATCAGCCGTTTTTGCTCGAACATTAAATGCCTCCAAATGGTATTTAATTAACTTCCCGGGGTGAAGGAACCCTTTTTGAGAACTCAGAGTGAGTAAATTGGCCATTTTCATGCACTTTTAACCATTCCATAAATCTTGTGTTTTGGGCCCCTGGAAGCATGAAAATCACTTTAAACATGCTAATTTTAGCTCTAACACTGATGATCCACCTACAAATGTGAACTGACGTTCAAAAATAAAACATTTGAAAACGGACCATTTTCCACATTTCTGAAGCATGACGTAATGGGGGGGTGTTATCTCTTTTGTCGAAAATCAGCCGTTTTTGCTCGAACATTAAATGCCTCCAAATGGTATTTAATTAACTTCCCGAGCCCCTGGAAGCATGAAAATCACTTTAAACATGCTAATTTTAGCTCTAACACTGATGATCCACCTACAAATGTGAACTGACGTTCAAAAATAAAACATTTGAAAACGGACCATTTTCCACATTTCTGAAGCATGACGTAATGGGGGGGTGTTATCTCTTTTGTCGAAAATCAGCCGTTTTTGCTCGAACATTAAATGCTTCCAAATGGTATTTAATTAACTTCCCGGGGTGAAGAAACCCTTTTTGAGAACTCAGAGTGAGTAAATTGGCCATTTTCATGCACTTTTAACCATTCCATAAATCATGTGTTTTGGGCCCCTGGAAGCATGAAAATCACTTTAAACATGCTAATTTTAGCTCTAACACTGATGATCCACCTACAAATGTGAACTGACGTTCAAAAATAAAACATTTGAAAACGGACCATTTTCCACATTTCTGAAGCATGACGTAATGGGGGGGTGTTATCTCTTTTGTCGAAAATCAGCCGTTTTTGCTCGAACATTAAATGCCTCCAAATGGTATTTAATTAACTTCCCGAGCCCCTGGAAGCATGAAAATCACTTTAAACATGCTAATTTTAGCTCTAACACTGATGATCCACCTACAAATGTGAACTGACGTTCAAAAATAAAACATTTGAAAACGGACCATTTTCCACATTTCTGAAGCATGACGTAATGGGGGGGTGTTATCTCTTTTGTCGAAAATCAGCCGTTTTTGCTCGAACATTAAATGCCTCCAAATGGTATTTAATTAACTTCCCGAGCCCCTGGAAGCATGAAAATCACTTTAAACATGCTAATTTTAGCTCTAACACTGATGATCCACCTACAAATGTGAACTGACGTTCAAAAATAAAACATTTGAAAACGGACCATTTTCCACATTTCTGAAGCATGACGTAATGGGGGGGTGTTATCTCTTTTGTCGAAAATCAGCAGTTTTTGCTCGAACATTAAATGCCTCCAAATGGTATTTAATTAACTTCCCGGGGTGAAGAAACCCTTTTTGAGAACTCAGAGTGAGTAAATTGGCCATTTTCATGCACTTTTAACCATTCCATAAATCTTGTGTTTTGGGCCCCTGGAAGCATGAAAATCACTTTAAACATGCTAATTTTAGCTCTAACACTGATGATCCACCTACAAATGTGAACTGACGTTCAAAAATAAAACATTTGAAAACGGACCATTTTCCACATTTCTGAAGCATGACGTAATGGGGGGGTGTTATCTCTTTTGTCGAAAATCAGCCGTTTTTGCTCGAACATTAAATGCCTCCAAATGGTATTTAATTAACTTCCTGAGCCCCTGGAAGCATGAAAATCACTTTAAACATGCTAATTTTAGCTCTAACACTGATGATCCACCTACAAATGTGAACTGACGTTCAAAAATAAAACATTTGAAAACGGACCATTTTCCACATTTCTGAAGCATGACGTAATGGGGGGGTGTTATCTCTTTTGTCGAAAATCAGCCGTTTTTGCTCGAACATTAAATGCCTCCAAATGGTATTTAATTAACTTCCCGGGGTGAAGAAACCCTTTTTGAGAACTCAGAGTGAGTAAATTGGCCATTTTCATGCACTTTTAACCATTCCATAAATCTTGTGTTTTGGGCCCCCGGAAGCATGAAAATCACTTTAAACATGCTAATTTTAGCTCTAACACTGATGATCCACCTACAAATGTGAACTGACGTTCAAAAATAAAACATTTGAAAACGGACCATTTTCCACATTTCTGAAGCATGACGTAATGGGGGGGTGTTATCTCTTTTGTCGAAAATCAGCCGTTTTTGCTCGAACATTAAATGCCTCCAAATGGTATTTAATTAACTTCCCGGGGTGAAGAAACCCTTTTTGAGAACTCAGAGTGAGTAAATTGGCCATTTTCATGCACTTTTAACCATTCCATAAATCTTGTGTTTTGGGCCCCTGGAAGCATGAAAATCACTTTAAACATGCTAATTTTAGCTCTAACACTGATGATCCACCTACAAATGTGAACTGACGTTCAAAAATAAAACATTTGAAAACGGACCATTTTCCACATTTCTGAAGCATGACGTAATGGGGGGGTGTTATCTCTTGTCGAAAATCAGCCGTTTTTGCTCGAACATTAAATGCCTCCAAATGGTATTTAATTAACTTCCCGAGCCCCTGGAAGCATGAAAATCACTTTAAACATGCTAATTTTAGCTCTAACACTGATGATCCACCTACAAATGTGAACTGACGTTCAAAAATTAAACATTTGAAAACGGACCATTTTCCACATTTCTGAAGCATGACGTAATGGGGGGGTGTTATCTCTTTTGTCGAAAATCAGCCGTTTTTGCTCGAACATTAAATGCCTCCAAATGGTATTTAATTAACTTCCCGGGGTGAAGAAACCCTTTTTGAGAACTCAGAGTGAGTAAATTGGCCATTTTCATGCACTTTTAACCATTCCATAAATCTTGTGTTTTGGGCCCCTGGAAGCATGAAAATCACTTTAAACATGCTAATTTTAGCTCTAACACTGATGATCCACCTACAAATGTGAACTGACGTTCAAAAATAAAACATTTGAAAACGGACCATTTTCCACATTTCTGAAGCATGACGTAATGGGGGGGGTGTTATCTCTTTTGTCGAAAATCAGCCGTTTTTGCTCGAACATTAAATGCCTCCAAATGGTATTTAATTAACTTCCCGAGCCCCTGGAAGCATGAAAATCACTTTAAACATGCTAATTTTAGCTCTAACACTGATGATCCACCTACAAATGTGAACTGACGTTCAAAAATAAAACATTTGAAAACAGACCATTTTCCACATTTCTGAAGCATGACGTAATGGGGGGGTGTTATCTCTTTTGTCGAAAATCAGCCGTTTTTGCTCGAACATTAAATGCCTCCAAATGGTATTTAATTAACTTCCCGGGGTGAAGAAACCCTTTTTGAGAACTCAGAGTGAGTAAATTGGCCATTTTCATGCACTTTTAACCATTCCATAAATCTTGTGTTTTGGGCCCCTGGAAGCATGAAAATCACTTTAAACATGCTAATTTTAGCTCTAACACTGATGATCCACCTACAAATGTGAACTGACGTTCAAAAATAAAACATTTGAAAACGGACCATTTTCCACATTTCTGAAGCATGACGTAATGGGGGGGTGTTATCTCTTTTGTCGAAAATCAGCCGTTTTTGCTCGAACATTAAATGCCTCCAAATGGTATTTAATTAACTTCCCGAGCCCCTGGAAGCATGAAAATCACTTTAAACATGCTAATTTTAGCTCTAACACTGATGATCCACCTACAAATGTGAACTGACGTTCAAAAATAAAACATTTGAAAACGGACCATTTTCCACATTTCTGAAGCATGACGTAATGGGGGGGTGTTATCTCTTTTGTCGAAAATCAGCCGTTTTTGCTCGAACATTAAATGCCTCCAAATGGTATTTAATTAACTTCCCGGGGTGAAGAAACCCTTTTTGAGAACTCAGAGTGAGTAAATTGGCCATTTTCATGCACTTTTAACCATTCCATAAATCTTGTGTTTTGGGCCCCTGGAAGCATGAAAATCACTTTAAACATGCTAATTTTAGCTCTAACACTGATGATCCACCTACAAATGTGAACTGACGTTCAAAAATAAAACATTTGAAAACGGACCATTTTCCACATTTCTGAAGCATGACGTAATGGGGGGGTGTTATCTCTTTTGTCGAAAATCAGCCGTTTTTGCTCGAACATTAAATGCCTCCAAATGGTATTTAATTAACTTCCCGAGCCCCTGGAAGCATGAAAATCACTTTAAACATGCTAATTTTAGCTCTAACACTGATGATCCACCTACAAATGTGAACTGACGTTCAAAAATAAAACATTTGAAAACGGACCATTTTCCACATTTCTGAAGCATGACGTAATGGGGGGGTGTTATCTCTTTTGTCGAAAATCAGCCGTTTTTGCTCGAACATTAAATGCCTCCAAATGGTATTTAATTAACTTCCCGGGGTGAAGAAACCCTTTTTGAGAACTCAGAGTGAGTAAATTGGCCATTTTCATGCACTTTTAACCATTCCATAAATCTTGTGTTTGGGCCCCTGGAAGCATGAAAATCACTTTAAACATGCTAATTTTAGCTCTAACACTGATGATCCACCTACAAATGTGAACTGACGTTCAAAAATAAAACATTTGAAAACGGACCATTTTCCACATTTCTGAAGCATGACGTAATGGGGGGGTGTTATCTCTTTTGTCGAAAATCAGCCGTTTTTGCTTGAACATTAAATGCCTCCAAATGGTATTTATTTCACTTCCCGAGCCCCTGGAAGCATGAAAATCACTTTAAACATGCTAATTTTAGCTCTAACACTGATGATCCACCTACAAATGTGAACTGACGTTCAAAAATAAAACATTTGAAAACGGACCATTTTGCACATTTCTGAAGCATGACGTAATGGGGGGGTGTTATCTCTTTTGTCGAAAATCAGCCGTTTTTGCTCGAACATTAAATGCCTCCAAATGGTATTTAATTAACTTCCCGGGGTGAAGAAACCCTTTTTGAGAACTCAGAGTGAGTAAATTGGCCATTTTCATGCACTTTTAACCATTCCATAAATCTTGTGTTTTGGGCCCCTGGAAGCATGAAAATCACTTTAAACATGCAAATTTTAGCTCTAACACTGATGATCCACCTACAAATGTGAACTGACGTTCAAAAATAAAACATTTGAAAACGGACCATTTTCCACATTTCTGAAGCATGACGTAATGGGGGGGTGTTATCTCTTTTGTCGAAAAATCAGCCGTTTTTGCTCGAACATTAAATGCCTCCAAATGGTATTTAATTAACTTCCCGAGCCCCTGGAAGCATGAAAATCACTTTAAACATGCTAATTTTAGCTCTAACACTGATGATCCACCTACAAATGTGAACTGACGTTCAAAAATAAAACATTTGAAAACGGACCATTTTCCACATTTCTGAAGCATGACGTAATGGGGGGGTGTTATCTCTTTTGTCGGAAATCATCCATTTTTGCTCAAACATTAAATGCCTCCAAATGGTATTTAATTAACTTCCCGGGGTGAAGAAACCCTTTTTGAGAACTCAGAGTGAGTAAATTGGCCATTTTCATGCACTTTTAACCATTCCATAAATCTTGTGTTTTGGGCCCCTGGAAGCATGAAAATCACTTTAAACATGCTAATTTTAGCTCTAACACTGATGATCCACCTACAAATGTGAACTGACGTTCAAAAATAAAACATTTGAAAACGGACCATTTTCCACATTTCTGAAGCATGACGTAATGGGGGGTGTTATCTCTTTTGTCGAAAATCAGCCGTTTTTGCTCGAACATTAAATGCCTCCAAAGGGTATTTAATTAACTTCCCGAGCCCCTGGAAGCATGAAAATCACTTTAAACATGCTAATTTTAGCTCTAACACTGATGATCCACCTACAAATGTGAACTGACGTTCAAAAATAAAACATTTGAAAACGGACCATTTTCCACATTTCTGAAGCATGACGTAATGGGGGGGTGTTATCTCTTTTGTCGAAAATCAGCCGTTTTTGCTCGAACATTAAATGCCTCCAAATGGTATTTAATTAACTTCCCGGGGTGAAGAAACCCTTTTTGAGAACTCAGAGTGAGTAAATTGGCCATTTTCATGCACTTTTAACCATTCCATAAATCTTGTGTTTTGGGCCCATGGAAGCATGAAAATCACTTTAAACATGCTAATTTTAGCTCTAACACTGATGATCCACCTACAAATGTGAACTGACGTTCAAAAATAAAACATTTGAAAATGGACCATTTTCCACATTTCTGAAGCATGACGTAATGGGGGGGTGTTATCTCTTTTGTCGAAAATCAGCCGTTTTTGCTCGAACATTAAATGCCTCCAAATGGTATTTAATTAACTTCCCGAGCCCCTGGAAGCATGAAAATCACTTTAAACATGCTAATTTTAGCTCTAACACTGATGATCCACCTACAAATGTGAACTGACGTTCAAAAATAAAACATTTGAAAACGGACCATTTTCCACATTTCTGAAGCATGACGTAATGGGGGGGTGTTATCTCTTTTGTCGAAAATCAGCCGTTTTTGCTCGAACATTAAATGCCTCCAAATGGTATTTAATTAACTTCCCGGGGTGAAGAAACCCTTTTTGAGAACTCAGAGTGAGTAAATTGGCCATTTTCATGCACTTTTAACCATTCCATAAATCTTGTGTTTTGGGCCCCTGGAAGCATGAAAATCACTTTAAACATGCTAATTTTAGCTCTAACACTGATGATCCACCTACAAATGTGAACTGACGTTCAAAAATAAAACATTTGAAAACGGACAATTTTCCACATTTCTGAAGCATGACGTAATGGGGGGGTTTTATCTCTTTTGTCGAAAATCAGCAGTTTTTGCTCGAACATTAAATGCCTCCAAATGGTATTTAATTAACTTCCCGAGCCCCTGGAAGCATGAAAATCACTTTAAACATGCTAATTTTAGCTCTAACACTGATGATCCACCTACAAATGTGAACTGACGTTCAAAAATAAAACGTTTGAAAACGGACCATTTTCCACATTTCTGAAGCATGACGTAATGGGGGGGTGTTATCTCTTTTGTCGAAAATCAGCCGTTTTTGCTCGAACATTAAATGCCTCCAAATGGTATTTAATTAACTTCCCGGGGTGAAGAAACCCTTTTTGAGAACTCAGAGTGAGTAAATTGGCCATTTTCATGCACTTTTAACCATTCCATAAATCTTGTGTTTTGGGCCCCTGGAAGCATGAAAATCACTTTAAACATGCTAATTTTAGCTCTAACACTGATGATCCACCTACAAATGTGAACTGACGTTCAAAAATAAAACATTTGAAAACGGACCATTTTCCACATTTCTGAAGCATGACGTAATGGGGGGTGTTATCTCTTTTGTCGAAAATCAGCCGTTTTTGCTCGAACATTAAATGCCTCCAAATGGTATTTAATTAACTTCCCGGGGTGAAGAAACCCTTTTTGAGAACTCAGAGTGAGTAAATTGGCCATTTTCATGCACTTTTAACCATTCCATAAATCTTGTGTTTTGGGCCCCTGGAAGCATGAAAATCACTTTAAACATGCTAATTTTAGCTCTAACACTGATGATCCACCTACAAATGTGAACTGACGTTCAAAAATAAAACATTTGAAAACGGACCATTTTCCACATTTCTGAAGCATGACGTAATGGGGGGGTGTTATCTCTTTTGTCGAAAATCAGCCGTTTTTGCTCGAACATTAAATGCCTCCAAATGGTATTTAATTAACTTCCCGAGCCCCTGGAAGCATGAAAATCACTTTAAACATGCTAATTTTAGCTCTAACACTGATGATCCACCTACAAATGTGAACTGACGTTCAAAAATTAAACATTTGAAAACGGACCATTTTCCACATTTCTGAAGCATGACGTAATGGGGGGGTGTTATCTCTTTTGTCGAAAATCAGCCATTTTTGCTCGAACATTAAATGCCTCCAAATGGTATTTAATTAACTTCCCGGGGTGAAGAAACCCTTTTTGAGAACTCAGAGTGAGTAAATTGGCCATTTTCATGCACTTTTAACCATTCCATAAATCTTGTGTTTTGGGCCCCTGGAAGCATGAAAATCACTTTAAACATGCTAATTTTAGCTCTAACACTGATGATCCACCTACAAATGTGAACTGACGTTCAAAAATAAAACATTTGAAAACGGACCATTTTCCACATTTCTGAAGCATGACGTAATGGGGGGGGTGTTATCTCTTTTGTCGAAAATCAGCCGTTTTTGCTCGAACATTAAATGCCTCCAAATGGTATTTAATTAACTTCCCGAGCCCCTGGAAGCATGAAAATCACTTTAAACATGCTAATTTTAGCTCTAACACTGATGATCCACCTACAAATGTGAACTGACGTTCAAAAATAAAACATTTGAAAACGGACCATTTTCCACATTTCTGAAGCATGACGTAATGGGAGGGTGTTATCTCTTTTGTCGAAAATCAGCCGTTTTTGCTCGAACATTAAATGCCTCCAAATGGTATTTAATTAACTTCCCGGGGTGAAGAAACCCTTTTTGAGAACTCAGAGTGAGTAAATTGGCCATTTTCATGCACTTTTAACCATTCCATAAATCTTGTGTTTGGGCCCCTGGAAGCATGAAAATCACTTTAAACATGCTAATTTTAGCTCTAACACTGATGATCCACCTACAAATGTGAACTGACGTTCAAAAATAAAACATTTGAAAACGGACCATTTTCCACATTTCTGAAGCATGGCGTAATGGGGGGGTGTTATCTCTTTTGTCGAAAATCAGCCGTTTTTGCTCGAACATTAAATGCCTCCAAATGGTATTTAATTAACTTCCCGGGGTGAAGAAACCCTTTTTGAGAACTCAGAGTGAGTAAATTGGCCATTTTCATGCACTTTTAACCATTCCATAAATCTTGTGTTTTGGGCCCCTGGAAGCATGAAAATCACTTTAAACATGCTAATTTTAGCTCTAACACTGATGATCCACCTACAAATGTGAACTGACGTTCAAAAATAAAACATTTGAAAACGGACCATTTTCCACATTTCTGAAGCATGACGTAATGGGGGGGTGTTATCTCTTTTGTCGAAAATCAGCCGTTTTTGCTTGAACATTAAATGCCTCCAAATGGTATTTATTTCACTTCCCGAGCCCCTGGAAGCATGAAAATCACTTTAAACATGCTAATTTTAGCTCTAACACTGATGATCCACCTACAAATGTGAACTGACGTTCAAAAATAAAACATTTGAAAACGGACCATTTTCCACATTTCTGAAGCATGACGTAATGGGGGGGTGTTATCTCTTTTGTCGAAAATCAGCCGTTTTTGCTCGAACATTAAATGCCTCCAAATGGTATTTAATTAACTTCCCGGGGTGAAGAAACCCTTTTTGAGAACTCAGAGTGAGTAAATTGGCCATTTTCATGCACTTTTAACCATTCCATAAATCTTGTGTTTTGGGCCCCTGGAAGCATGAAAATCACTTTAAACATGCAAATTTTAGCTCTAACACTGATGATCCACCTACAAATGTGAACTGACGTTCAAAAATAAAACATTTGAAAACGGACCATTTTCCACATTTCTGAAGCATGACGTAATGGAGGGGTTTTATCTCTTTTGTCGAAAATCAGCCGTTTTTGCTCGAACATTAAATGCCTCCAAATGGTATTTAATTAACTTCCCGAGCCCCTGGAAGCATGAAAATCACTTTAAACATGCTAATTTTAGCTCTAACACTGATGATCCACCTACAAATGTGAACTGACATTCAAAAATAAAACATTTGAAAACGGACCATTTTCCACATTTCTGAAGCATGACGTAATGGGGGGGTGTTATCTCTTTTGTCGGAAATCAGCCGTTTTTGCTCGAACATTAAATGCCTCCAAATGGTATTTAATTAACTTCCCGGGGTGAAGAAACCCTTTTTGAGAACTCAGAGTGAGTAAATTGGCCATTTTCATGCACTTTTAACCATTCCATAAATCTTGTGTTTTGGGCCCCTGGAAGCATGAAAATCACTTTAAACATGCTAATTTTAGCTCTAACACTGATGATCCACCTACAAATGTGAACTGACGTTCAAAAATAAAACATTTGAAAACGGACCATTTTCCACATTTCTGAAGCATGACGTAATGGGGGGTGTTATCTCTTTTGTCGAAAATCAGCCGTTTTTGCTCGAACATTAAATGCCTCCAAATGGTATTTAATTAACTTCCCGAGCCCCTGGAAGCATGAAAATCACTTTAAACATGCAAATTTTAGCTCTAACACTGATGATCCACCTACAAATGTGAACTGACGTTCAAAAATAAAACATTTGAAAACGGACCATTTTCCACATTTCTGAAGCATGACGTAATGGGGGGGTGTTATCTCTTTTGTCGAAAAATCAGCCGTTTTTGCTCGAACATTAAATGCCTCCAAATGGTATTTAATTAACTTCCCGAGCCCCTGGAAGCATGAAAATCACTTTAAACATGCTAATTTTAGCTCTAACACTGATGATCCACCTACAAATGTGAACTGACGTTCAAAAATAAAACATTTGAAAACGGACCATTTTCCACATTTCTGAAGCATGACGTAATGGGGGGGTGTTATCTCTTTTGTCGGAAATCATCCATTTTTGCTCAAACATTAAATGCCTCCAAATGGTATTTAATTAACTTCCCGGGGTGAAGAAACCCTTTTTGAGAACTCAGAGTGAGTAAATTGGCCATTTTCATGCACTTTTAACCATTCCATAAATCTTGTGTTTTGGGCCCCTGGAAGCATGAAAATCACTTTAAACATGCTAATTTTAGCTCTAACACTGATGATCCACCTACAAATGTGAACTGACGTTCAAAAATAAAACATTTGAAAACGGACCATTTTCCACATTTCTGAAGCATGACGTAATGGGGGGTGTTATCTCTTTTGTCGAAAATCAGCCGTTTTTGCTCGAACATTAAATGCCTCCAAAGGGTATTTAATTAACTTCCCGAGCCCCTGGAAGCATGAAAATCACTTTAAACATGCTAATTTTAGCTCTAACACTGATGATCCACCTACAAATGTGAACTGACGTTCAAAAATAAAACATTTGAAAACGGACCATTTTCCACATTTCTGAAGCATGACGTAATGGGGGGGTGTTATCTCTTTTGTCGAAAATCAGCCGTTTTTGCTCGAACATTAAATGCCTCCAAATGGTATTTAATTAACTTCCCGGGGTGAAGAAACCCTTTTTGAGAACTCAGAGTGAGTAAATTGGCCATTTTCATGCACTTTTAACCATTCCATAAATCTTGTGTTTTGGGCCCATGGAAGCATGAAAATCACTTTAAACATGCTAATTTTAGCTCTAACACTGATGATCCACCTACAAATGTGAACTGACGTTCAAAAATAAAACATTTGAAAATGGACCATTTTCCACATTTCTGAAGCATGACGTAATGGGGGGGTGTTATCTCTTTTGTCGAAAATCAGCCGTTTTTGCTCGAACATTAAATGCCTCCAAATGGTATTTAATTAACTTCCCGAGCCCCTGGAAGCATGAAAATCACTTTAAACATGCTAATTTTAGCTCTAACACTGATGATCCACCTACAAATGTGAACTGACGTTCAAAAATAAAACATTTGAAAACGGACCATTTTCCACATTTCTGAAGCATGACGTAATGGGGGGGTGTTATCTCTTTTGTCGAAAATCAGCCGTTTTTGCTCGAACATTAAATGCCTCCAAATGGTATTTAATTAACTTCCCGGGGTGAAGAAACCCTTTTTGAGAACTCAGAGTGAGTAAATTGGCCATTTTCATGCACTTTTAACCATTCCATAAATCTTGTGTTTTGGGCCCCTGGAAGCATGAAAATCACTTTAAACATGCTAATTTTAGCTCTAACACTGATGATCCACCTACAAATGTGAACTGACGTTCAAAAATAAAACATTTGAAAACGGACAATTTTCCACATTTCTGAAGCATGACGTAATGGGGGGGTTTTATCTCTTTTGTCGAAAATCAGCAGTTTTTGCTCGAACATTAAATGCCTCCAAATGGTATTTAATTAACTTCCCGAGCCCCTGGAAGCATGAAAATCACTTTAAACATGCTAATTTTAGCTCTAACACTGATGATCCACCTACAAATGTGAACTGACGTTCAAAAATAAAACGTTTGAAAACGGACCATTTTCCACATTTCTGAAGCATGACGTAATGGGGGGGTGTTATCTCTTTTGTCGAAAATCAGCCGTTTTTGCTCGAACATTAAATGCCTCCAAATGGTATTTAATTAACTTCCCGGGGTGAAGAAACCCTTTTTGAGAACTCAGAGTGAGTAAATTGGCCATTTTCATGCACTTTTAACCATTCCATAAATCTTGTGTTTTGGGCCCCTGGAAGCATGAAAATCACTTTAAACATGCTAATTTTAGCTCTAACACTGATGATCCACCTACAAATGTGAACTGACGTTCAAAAATAAAACATTTGAAAACGGACCATTTTCCACATTTCTGAAGCATGACGTAATGGGGGGTGTTATCTCTTTTGTCGAAAATCAGCCGTTTTTGCTCGAACATTAAATGCCTCCAAATGGTATTTAATTAACTTCCCGGGGTGAAGAAACCCTTTTTGAGAACTCAGAGTGAGTAAATTGGCCATTTTCATGCACTTTTAACCATTCCATAAATCTTGTGTTTTGGGCCCCTGGAAGCATGAAAATCACTTTAAACATGCTAATTTTAGCTCTAACACTGATGATCCACCTACAAATGTGAACTGACGTTCAAAAATAAAACATTTGAAAACGGACCATTTTCCACATTTCTGAAGCATGACGTAATGGGGGGGTGTTATCTCTTTTGTCGAAAATCAGCCGTTTTTGCTCGAACATTAAATGCCTCCAAATGGTATTTAATTAACTTCCCGAGCCCCTGGAAGCATGAAAATCACTTTAAACATGCTAATTTTAGCTCTAACACTGATGATCCACCTACAAATGTGAACTGACGTTCAAAAATTAAACATTTGAAAACGGACCATTTTCCACATTTCTGAAGCATGACGTAATGGGGGGGTGTTATCTCTTTTGTCGAAAATCAGCCATTTTTGCTCGAACATTAAATGCCTCCAAATGGTATTTAATTAACTTCCCGGGGTGAAGAAACCCTTTTTGAGAACTCAGAGTGAGTAAATTGGCCATTTTCATGCACTTTTAACCATTCCATAAATCTTGTGTTTTGGGCCCCTGGAAGCATGAAAATCACTTTAAACATGCTAATTTTAGCTCTAACACTGATGATCCACCTACAAATGTGAACTGACGTTCAAAAATAAAACATTTGAAAACGGACCATTTTCCACATTTCTGAAGCATGACGTAATGGGGGGGGTGTTATCTCTTTTGTCGAAAATCAGCCGTTTTTGCTCGAACATTAAATGCCTCCAAATGGTATTTAATTAACTTCCCGAGCCCCTGGAAGCATGAAAATCACTTTAAACATGCTAATTTTAGCTCTAACACTGATGATCCACCTACAAATGTGAACTGACGTTCAAAAATAAAACATTTGAAAACGGACCATTTTCCACATTTCTGAAGCATGACGTAATGGGAGGGTGTTATCTCTTTTGTCGAAAATCAGCCGTTTTTGCTCGAACATTAAATGCCTCCAAATGGTATTTAATTAACTTCCCGGGGTGAAGAAACCCTTTTTGAGAACTCAGAGTGAGTAAATTGGCCATTTTCATGCACTTTTAACCATTCCATAAATCTTGTGTTTGGGCCCCTGGAAGCATGAAAATCACTTTAAACATGCTAATTTTAGCTCTAACACTGATGATCCACCTACAAATGTGAACTGACGTTCAAAAATAAAACATTTGAAAACGGACCATTTTCCACATTTCTGAAGCATGGCGTAATGGGGGGGTGTTATCTCTTTTGTCGAAAATCAGCCGTTTTTGCTCGAACATTAAATGCCTCCAAATGGTATTTAATTAACTTCCCGGGGTGAAGAAACCCTTTTTGAGAACTCAGAGTGAGTAAATTGGCCATTTTCATGCACTTTTAACCATTCCATAAATCTTGTGTTTTGGGCCCCTGGAAGCATGAAAATCACTTTAAACATGCTAATTTTAGCTCTAACACTGATGATCCACCTACAAATGTGAACTGACGTTCAAAAATAAAACATTTGAAAACGGACCATTTTCCACATTTCTGAAGCATGACGTAATGGGGGGGTGTTATCTCTTTTGTCGAAAATCAGCCGTTTTTGCTTGAACATTAAATGCCTCCAAATGGTATTTATTTCACTTCCCGAGCCCCTGGAAGCATGAAAATCACTTTAAACATGCTAATTTTAGCTCTAACACTGATGATCCACCTACAAATGTGAACTGACGTTCAAAAATAAAACATTTGAAAACGGACCATTTTCCACATTTCTGAAGCATGACGTAATGGGGGGGTGTTATCTCTTTTGTCGAAAATCAGCCGTTTTTGCTCGAACATTAAATGCCTCCAAATGGTATTTAATTAACTTCCCGGGGTGAAGAAACCCTTTTTGAGAACTCAGAGTGAGTAAATTGGCCATTTTCATGCACTTTTAACCATTCCATAAATCTTGTGTTTTGGGCCCCTGGAAGCATGAAAATCACTTTAAACATGCAAATTTTAGCTCTAACACTGATGATCCACCTACAAATGTGAACTGACGTTCAAAAATAAAACATTTGAAAACGGACCATTTTCCACATTTCTGAAGCATGACGTAATGGAGGGGTTTTATCTCTTTTGTCGAAAATCAGCCGTTTTTGCTCGAACATTAAATGCCTCCAAATGGTATTTAATTAACTTCCCGAGCCCCTGGAAGCATGAAAATCACTTTAAACATGCTAATTTTAGCTCTAACACTGATGATCCACCTACAAATGTGAACTGACATTCAAAAATAAAACATTTGAAAACGGACCATTTTCCACATTTCTGAAGCATGACGTAATGGGGGGGTGTTATCTCTTTTGTCGGAAATCAGCCGTTTTTGCTCGAACATTAAATGCCTCCAAATGGTATTTAATTAACTTCCCGGGGTGAAGAAACCCTTTTTGAGAACTCAGAGTGAGTAAATTGGCCATTTTCATGCACTTTTAACCATTCCATAAATCTTGTGTTTTGGGCCCCTGGAAGCATGAAAATCACTTTAAACATGCTAATTTTAGCTCTAACACTGATGATCCACCTACAAATGTGAACTGACGTTCAAAAATAAAACATTTGAAAACGGACCATTTTCCACATTTCTGAAGCATGACGTAATGGGGGGTGTTATCTCTTTTGTCGAAAATCAGCCGTTTTTGCTCGAACATTAAATGCCTCCAAATGGTATTTAATTAACTTCCCGAGCCCCTGGAAGCATGAAAATCACTTTAAACATGCTAATTTTAGCTCTAACACTGATGATCCACCTACAAATGTGAACTGACGTTCAAAAATAAAACATTTGAAAACTGACCATTTTCCACATTTCTGAAGCATGACGTAATGGGGGGGTGTTATCTCTTTTGTCGAAAATCAGCCGTTTTTGCTCGAACATTAAATGCCTCCAAATGGTATTTAATTAACTTCCCGGGGTGAAGAAACCCTTTTTGAGAACTCAGAGTGAGTAAATTGGCCATTTTCATGCACTTTTAACCATTCCATAAATCTTGTGTTTTGGGCCCATGGAAGCATGAAAATCACTTTAAACATGCTAATTTTAGCTCTAACACTGATGATCCACCTACAAATGTGAACTGACGTTCAAAAATAAAACATTTGAAAATGGACCATTTTCCACATTTCTGAAGCATGACGTAATGGGGGGGTGTTATCTCTTTTGTCGAAAATCAGCCGTTTTTGCTCGAACATTAAATGCCTCCAAATGGTATTTAATTAACTTCCCGAGCCCCTGGAAGCATGAAAATCACTTTAAACATGCTAATTTTAGCTCTAACACTGATGATCCACCTACAAATGTGAACTGACGTTCAAAAATAAAACATTTGAAAACGGACCATTTTCCACATTTCTGAAGCATGACGTAATGGGGGGGTGTTATCTCTTTTGTCGAAAATCAGCCGTTTTTGCTCGAACATTAAATGCCTCCAAATGGTATTTAATTAACTTCCCGGGGTGAAGAAACCCTTTTTGAGAACTCAGAGTGAGTAAATTGGCCATTTTCATGCACTTTTAACCATTCCATAAATCTTGTGTTTTGGGCCCCTGGAAGCATGAAAATCACTTTAAACATGCTAATTTTAGCTCTAACACTGATGATACACCTACAAATGTGAACTGACGTTCAAAAATAAAACATTTGAAAACGGACAATTTTCCACATTTCTGAAGCATGACGTAATGGGGGGTGTTATCTCTTTTGTCGAAAATCAGCAGTTTTGCTCGTACATTAAATGCCTCCAAATGGTATTTAATTAACTTCCCGAGTCCCTGGAAGCATGAAAATCACTTTAAACATGCTAATTTTAGCTCTAACACTGATGATCCACCTACAAATGTGAACTGACGTTCAAAAATAAAACGTTTGAAAACGGACCATTTTCCACATTTCTGAAGCATGACGTAATGGGGGGGTGTTATCTCTTTTGTCGAAAATCAGCCGTTTTTGCTCGAACATTAAATGCCTCCAAATGGTATTTAATTAACTTCCCGGGGTGAAGAAACCCTTTTTGAGAACTCAGAGTGAGTAAATTGGCCATTTTCATGCACTTTTAACCATTCCATAAATCTTGTGTTTTGGGCCCCTGGAAGCATGAAAATCACTTTAAACATGCTAATTTTAGCTCTAACACTGATGATCCACCTACAAATGTGAACTGACGTTCAAAAATAAAACATTTGAAAACGGACCATTTTCCACATTTCTGAAGCATGACGTAATGGGGGGGTGTTATCTCTTTTGTCGAAAATCAGCCGTTTTTGCTCGAACATTAAATGCCTCCAAATGGTATTTAATTAACTTCCCGAGCCCCTGGAAGCATGAAAATCACTTTAAACATGCTAATTTTAGCTCTAACACTGATGATCCACCTACAAATGTGAACTGACGTTCAAAAATTAAACATTTGAAAACGGACCATTTTCCACATTTCTGAAGCATGACGTAATGGGGGGGTGTTATCTCTTTTGTCGAAAATCAGCCGTTTTTGCTCGAACATTAAATGCCTCCAAATGGTATTTAATTAACTTCCCGGGGTGAAGAAACCCTTTTTGAGAACTCAGAGTGAGTAAATTGGCCATTTTCATGCACTTTTAACCATTCCATAAATCTTGTGTTTTGGGCCCCTGGAAGCATGAAAATCACTTTAAACATGCTAATTTTAGCTCTAACACTGATGATCCACCTACAAATGTGAACTGACGTTCAAAAATAAAACATTTGAAAACGGACCATTTTCCACATTTCTGAAGCATGACGTAATTGGGGGGGTGTTATCTCTTTTGTCGAAAATCAGCCGTTTTTGCTCGAACATTAAATGCCTCCAAATGGTATTTAATTAACTTCCCGAGCCCCTGGAAGCATGAAAATCACTTTAAACATGCTAATTTTAGCTCTAACACTGATGATCCACCTACAAATGTGAACTGACGTTCAAAAATAAAACATTTGAAAACGGACCATTTTCCACATTTCTGAAGCATGACGTAATGGGGGGGTGTTATCTCTTTTGTCGAAAATCAGCCGTTTTTGCTCGAACATTAAATGCCTCCAAATGGTATTTAATTAACTTCCCGGGGTGAAGAAACCCTTTTTGAGAACTCAGAGTGAGTAAATTGGCCATTTTCATGCACTTTTAACCATTCCATAAATCTTGTGTTTTGGGCCCCTGGAAGCATGAAAATCACTTTAAACATGCTAATTTTAGCTCTAACACTGATGATCCACCTCCAAATGTGAACTGACGTTCAAAAATAAAACATTTGAAAACGGACCATTTTCCACATTTCTGAAGCATGACGTAATGGGGGGGTGTTATCTCTTTTGTCGAAAATCAGCCGTTTTTGCTCGAACATTAAATGCCTCCAAATGGTATTTAATTAACTTCCCGAGCCCCTGGAAGCATGAAAATCACTTTAAACATGCTAATTTTAGCTCTAACACTGATGATCCACCTACAAATGTGAACTGACGTTCAAAAATAAAACATTTGAAAACGGACCATTTTCCACATTTCTGAAGCATGACGTAATGGGGGGGTGTTATCTCTTTTGTCGAAAATCAGCCGTTTTTGCTCGAACATTAAATGCCTCCAAATGGTATTTAATTAACTTCCCGGGGTGAAGAAACCCTTTTTGAGAACTCAGAGTGAGTAAATTGGCCATTTTCATGCACTTTTAACCATTCCATAAATCTTGTGTTTGGGCCCCTGGAAGCATGAAAATCACTTTAAACATGCTAATTTTAGCTCTAACACTGATGATCCACCTACAAATGTGAACTGACGTTCAAAAATAAAACATTTGAAAACGGACCATTTTCCACATTTCTGAAGCATGGCGTAATGGGGGGGTGTTATCTCTTTTGTCGAAAATCAGCCGTTTTTGCTCGAACATTAAATGCCTCCAAATGGTATTTAATTAACTTCCCGGGGTGAAGAAACCCTTTTTGAGAACTCAGAGTGAGTAAATTGGCCATTTTCATGCACTTTTAACCATTCCATAAATCTTGTGTTTTGGGCCCCTGGAAGCATGAAAATCACTTTAAACATGCTAATTTTAGCTCTAACACTGATGATCCACCTACAAATGTGAACTGACGTTCAAAAATAAAACATTTGAAAACGGACCATTTTCCACATTTCTGAAGCATGACGTAATTGGGGGGGTGTTATCTCTTTTGTCGAAAATCAGCCGTTTTTGCTCGAACATTAAATGCCTCCAAATGGTATTTAATTAACTTCCCGAGCCCCTGGAAGCATGAAAATCACTTTAAACATGCTAATTTTAGCTCTAACACTGATGATCCACCTACAAATGTGAACTGACGTTCAAAAATAAAACATTTGAAAACGGACCATTTTCCACATTTCTGAAGCATGACGTAATGGGGGGGTGTTATCTCTTTTGTCGAAAATCAGCCGTTTTTGCTCGAACATTAAATGCCTCCAAATGGTATTTAATTAACTTCCCGGGGTGAAGAAACCCTTTTTGAGAACTCAGAGTGAGTAAATTGGCCATTTTCATGCACTTTTAACCATTCCATAAATCTTGTGTTTTGGGCCCCTGGAAGCATGAAAATCACTTTAAACATGCTAATTTTAGCTCTAACACTGATGATCCACCTCCAAATGTGAACTGACGTTCAAAAATAAAACATTTGAAAACGGACCATTTTCCACATTTCTGAAGCATGACGTAATGGGGGGGTGTTATCTCTTTTGTCGAAAATCAGCCGTTTTTGCTCGAACATTAAATGCCTCCAAATGGTATTTAATTAACTTCCCGAGCCCCTGGAAGCATGAAAATCACTTTAAACATGCTAATTTTAGCTCTAACACTGATGATCCACCTACAAATGTGAACTGACGTTCAAAAATAAAACATTTGAAAACGGACCATTTTCCACATTTCTGAAGCATGACGTAATGGGGGGGTGTTATCTCTTTTGTCGAAAATCAGCCGTTTTTGCTCGAACATTAAATGCCTCCAAATGGTATTTAATTAACTTCCCGGGGTGAAGAAACCCTTTTTGAGAACTCAGAGTGAGTAAATTGGCCATTTTCATGCACTTTTAACCATTCCATAAATCTTGTGTTTGGGCCCCTGGAAGCATGAAAATCACTTTAAACATGCTAATTTTAGCTCTAACACTGATGATCCACCTACAAATGTGAACTGACGTTCAAAAATAAAACATTTGAAAACGGACCATTTTCCACATTTCTGAAGCATGACGTAATGGGGGGGTGTTATCTCTTTTGTCGAAAATCAGCCGTTTTAGCTCGAACATTAAATGCCTCCAAATGGTATTTAATTAACTTCCCGGGGTGAAGAAACCCTTTTTGAGAACTCAGAGTGAGTAAATTGGCCATTTTCATGCACTTTTAACCATTCCATAAATCTTGTGTTTTGGGCCCCTGGAAGCATGAAAATCACTTTAAACATGCTAATTTTAGCTCTAACACTGATGATCCACCTACAAATGTGAACTGACGTTCAAAAATAAAACATTTGAAAACGGACCATTTTCCACATTTCTGAAGCATGACGTAATGGGGGGGTGTTATCTCTTTTGTCGAAAATCAGCCGTTTTTGCTTGAACATTAAATGCCTCCAAATGGTATTTATTTCACTTCCCGAGCCCCTGGAAGCATGAAAATCACTTTAAACATGCTAATTTTAGCTCTAACACTGATGATCCACCTACAAATGTGAACTGACGTTCAAAAATAAAACATTTGAAAACGGACCATTTTCCACATTTCTGAAGCATGACGTAATGGGGGGGTGTTATCTCTTTTGTCGAAAATCAGCCGTTTTTGCTCGAACATTAAATGCCTCCAAATGGTATTTAATTAACTTCCCGGGGTGAAGAAACCCTTTTTGAGAACTCAGAGTGAGTAAATTGGCCATTTTCATGCACTTTTAACCATTCCATAAATCTTGTGTTTTGGGCCCCTGGAAGCATGAAAATCACTTTAAACATGCAAATTTTAGCTCTAACACTGATGATCCACCTACAAATGTGAACTGACGTTCAAAAATAAAACATTTGAAAACGGACCATTTTCCACATTTCTGAAGCATGACGTAATGGGGGGGTGTTATCTCTTTTGTCGAAAATCAGCCGTTTTTGCTCGAACATTAAATGCCTCCAAATGGTATTTAATTAACTTCCCGAGCCCCTGGAACCATGAAAATCACTTTAAACATGCTAATTTTAGCTCTAACACTGATGATCCACCTACAAATGTGAACTGACATTCAAAAATAAAACATTTGAAAACGGACCATTTTCCACATTTCTGAAGCATGACGTAATGGGGGGGTGTTATCTCTTTTGTCGGAAATCAGCCGTTTTTGCTCGAACATTAAATGCCTCCAAATGGTATTTAATTAACTTCCCGGGGTGAAGAAACCCTTTTTGAGAACTCAGAGTGAGTAAATTGGCCATTTTCATGCACTTTTAACCATTCCATAAATCTTGTGTTTTGGGCCCCTGGAAGCATGAAAATCACTTTAAACATGCTAATTTTAGCTCTAACACTGATGATCCACCTACAAATGTGAACTGACGTTCAAAAATAAAACATTTGACAACGGACCATTTTCCACATTTCTGAAGCATGACGTAATGGGGGGTGTTATCTCTTTTGTCGAAAATCAGCCGTTTTTGCTCGAACATTAAATGCCTCCAAATGGTATTTAATTAACTTCCCGAGCCCCTGGAAGCATGAAAATCACTTTAAACATGCTAATTTTAGCTCTAACACTGATGATCCACCTACAAATGTGAACTGACGTTCAAAAATAAAACATTTGAAAACGGACCATTTTCCACATTTCTGAAGCATGACGTAATGGGGGGGTGTTATCTCTTTTGTCGAAAATCAGCCGTTTTTGCTCGAACATTAAATGCCTCCAAATGGTATTTAATTAACTTCCCGGGGTGAAGAAACCCTTTTTGAGAACTCAGAGTGAGTAAATTGGCCATTTTCATGCACTTTTAACCATTCCATAAATCTTGTGTTTTGGGCCCATGGAAGCATGAAAATCACTTTAAACATGCTAATTTTAGCTCTAACACTGATGATCCACCTACAAATGTGAACTGACGTTCAAAAATAAAACATTTGAAAATGGACCATTTTCCACATTTCTGAAGCATGACGTAATGGGGGGGTGTTATCTCTTTTGTCGAAAATCAGCCGTTTTTGCTCGAACATTAAATGACTCCAAATGGTATTTAATTAACTTCCCGAGCCCCTGGAAGCATGAAAATCACTTTAAACATGCTAATTTTAGCTCTAACACTGATGATCCACCTACAAATGTGAACTGACGTTCAAAAATAAAACATTTGAAAACGGACCATTTTCCACATTTCTGAAGCATGACGTAATGGGGGGGTGTTATCTCTTTTGTCCAAAATCAGCCGTTTTTGCTCGAACATTAAATGCCTCCAAATGGTATTTAATTAACTTCCCGGGGTGAAGAAACCCTTTTTGAGAACTCAGAGTGAGTAAATTGGCCATTTTCATGCATTTTTAACCATTCCATAAATCTTGTGTTTTGGGCCCCTGGAAGCATGAAAATCACTTTAAACATGCTAATTTTAGCTCTAACACTGATGATCCACCTACAAATGTGAACTGACGTTCAAAAATAAAACATTTGAAAACGGACCATTTTCCACATTTCTGAAGCATGACGTAATGGGGGGGTGTTATCTCTTTTGTCGAAAATCAGCCGTTTTTGCTTGAACATTAAATGCCTCCAAATGGTATTTATTTCACTTCCCGAGCCCCTGGAAGCATGAAAATCACTTTAAACATGCTAATTTTAGCTCTAACACTGATGATCCACCTACAAATGTGAACTGACGTTCAAAAATAAAACATTTGAAAACGGACCATTTTCCACATTTCTGAAGCATGACGTAATGGGGGGGTGTTATCTCTTTTGTCGAAAATCAGCCGTTTTTGCTCGAACATTAAATGCCTCCAAATGGTATTTAATTAACTTCCCGGGGTGAAGAAACCCTTTTTGAGAACTCAGAGTGAGTAAATTGGCCATTTTCATGCACTTTTAACCATTCCATAAATCTTGTGTTTTGGGCCCCTGGAAGCATGAAAATCACTTTAAACATGCAAATTTTAGCTCTAACACTGATGATCCACCTACAAATGTGAACTGACGTTCAAAAATAAAACATTTGAAAACGGACCATTTTCCACATTTCTGAAGCATGACGTAATGGGGGGGTGTTATCTCTTTTGTCGAAAATCAGCCGTTTTTGCTCGAACATTAAATGCCTCCAAATGGTATTTAATTAACTTCCCGAGCCCCTGGAAGCATGAAAATCACTTTAAACATGCTAATTTTAGCTCTAACACTGATGATCCACCTACAAATGTGAACTGACGTTCAAAAATAAAACATTTGAAAACGGACCATTTTCCACATTTCTGAAGCATGACGTAATGGGGGGGTGTTATCTCTTTTGTCGGAAATCAGCCGTTTTTGCTCGAACATTAAATGCCTCCAAATGGTATTTAATTAACTTCCCGGGGTGAAGAAACCCTTTTTGAGAACTCAGAGTGAGTAAATTGGCCATTTTCATGCACTTTTAACCATTCCATAAATCTTGTGTTTTGGGCCCCTGGAAGCATGAAAATCACTTTAAACATGCTAATTTTAGCTCTAACACTGATGATCCACCTACAAATGTGAACTGACGTTCAAAAATAAAACATTTGACAACGGACCATTTTCCACATTTCTGAAGCATGACGTAATGGGGGGTGTTATCTCTTTTGTCGAAAATCAGCCGTTTTTGCTCGAACATTAAATGCCTCCAAATGGTATTTAATTAACTTCCCGAGCCCCTGGAAGCATGAAAATCACTTTAAACATGCTAATTTTAGCTCTAACACTGATGATCCACCTACAAATGTGAACTGACGTTCAAAAATAAAACATTTGAAAACGGACCATTTTCCACATTTCTGAAGCATGACGTAATGGGGGGGTGTTATCTCTTTTGTCGAAAATCAGCCGTTTTTGCTCGAACATTAAATGCCTCCAAATGGTATTTAATTAACTTCCCGGGGTGAAGAAACCCTTTTTGAGAACTCAGAGTGAGTAAATTGGCCATTTTCATGCACTTTTAACCATTCCATAAATCTTGTGTTTTGGGCCCATGGAAGCATGAAAATCACTTTAAACATGCTAATTTTAGCTCTAACACTGATGATCCACCTACAAATGTGAACTGACGTTCAAAAATAAAACATTTGAAAATGGACCATTTTCCACATTTCTGAAGCATGACGTAATGGGGGGGTGTTATCTCTTTTGTCGAAAATCAGCCGTTTTTGCTCGAACATTAAATGACTCCAAATGGTATTTAATTAACTTCCCGAGCCCCTGGAAGCATGAAAATCACTTTAAACATGCTAATTTTAGCTCTAACACTGATGATCCACCTACAAATGTGAACTGACGTTCAAAAATAAAACATTTGAAAACGGACCATTTTCCACATTTCTGAAGCATGACGTAATGGGGGGGTGTTATCTCTTTTGTCGAAAATCAGCCGTTTTTGCTCGAACATTAAATGCCTCCAAATGGTATTTAATTAACTTCCCGGGGTGAAGAAACCCTTTTTGAGAACTCAGAGTGAGTAAATTGGCCATTTTCATGCACTTTTAACCATTCCATAAATCTTGTGTTTTGGGCCCCTGGAAGCATGAAAATCACTTTAAACATGCTAATTTTAGCTCTAACACTGATGATCCACCTACAAATGTGAACTGACGTTCAAAAATAAAACATTTGAAAACGGACCATTTTCCACATTTCTGAAGCATGACGTAATGGGGGGGTGTTATCTCTTTTGTCGAAAATCAGCCGTTTTTGCTCGAACATTAAATGCCTCCAAATGGTATTTAATTAACTTCCCGAGCCCCTGGAAGCATGAAAATCACTTTAAACATGCTAATTTTAGCTCTAACACTGATGATCCACCTACAAATGTGAACTGACGTTCAAAAATAAAACATTTGAAAACGGACCATTTTCCACATTTCTGAAGCATGACGTAATGGGGGGGTGTTATCTCTTTTGTCGAAAATCAGCCGTTTTTGCTCGAACATTAAATGCCTCCAAATGGTATTTAATTAACTTCCCGGGGTGAAGAAACCCTTTTTGAGAACTCAGAGTGAGTAAATTGGCCATTTTCATGCACTTTTAACCATTCCATAAATCTTGTGTTTTGGGCCCCTGGAAGCATGAAAATCACTTTAAACATGCTAATTTTAGTTCTAACACTGATGATCCACCTACAAATGTGAACTGACGTTCAAAAATAAAACATTTGAAAACGGACCATTTTCCACATTTCTGAAGCATGACGTAATGGGGGGGTGTTATCTCTTTTGTCGAAAATCAGCCGTTTTTGCTCGAACATTAAATGCCTCCAAATGGTATTTAATTACCTTCCCGAGCCCCTGGAAGCATCAAAATCACTTTAAACATGCTAATTTTAGCTCTAACACTGATGATCCACCTACAAATGTGAACTGACGTTCAAAAATAAAACGTTTGAAAACGGACCATTTTCCACATTTCTGAAGCATGACGTAATGGGGGGGTGTTATCTCTTTTGTCGAAAATCAGCCGTTTTTGCTCGAACATTAAATGCCTCCAAATGGTATTTAATTAACTTCCCGGGGTGAAGAAACCCTTTTTGAGAACTCAGAGTGAGTAAATTGGCCATTTTCATGCACTTTTAACCATTCCATAAATCTTGTGTTTTGGGCCCCTGGATGCATGAAAATCACTTTAAACATGCTAATTTTAGCTCTAACACTGATGATCCACCTACAAATGTGACCTGACGTTCAAAAATAAAACATTTGAAAACGGACCATTTTCCACATTTCTGAAGCATGACGTAATGGGGGGGTGTTATCTCTTTTGTCGAAAATCAGCCGTTTTTGCTCGAACATTAAATGCCTCCAAATGGTATTTAATTAACTTCCCGAGCCCCTGGAAGCATGAAAATCACTTTAAACATGCTAATTTTAGCTCTAACACTGATGATCCACCTACAAATGTGAACTGACGTTCAAAAATAAAACATTTGAAAACGGACCATTTTCCACATTTCTGAAGCATGACGTAATGGGGGGTGTTATCTCTTTTGTCGAAAATCAGCCGTTTTTGCTCGAACATTAAATGCCTCCAAATGGTATTTATTTCACTTCCCGGGGTGAAGAAACCCTTTTTGAGAACTCAGAGTGAGTAAACTGGCCATTTTCATGCACTTTTAACCATTCCATAAATCTTGTGTTTTGGGCCCCTGGAAGCATGAAAATCACTTTAAACATGCTAATTTTAGCTCTAACACTGATGATCCACCTACAAATGTGAACTGACGTTCAAAAATAAAACATTTGAAAACGGACCATTTTCCACATTTCTGAAGCATGACGTAATGGGGGGATGTTATCTCTTTTGTCGAAAATCAGCCGTTTTTGCTCGAACATTAAATGCCTCCAAATGGTATTTAATTAACTTCCCGAGCCCCTGGAAGCATGAAAATCACTTTAAACATGCTAATTTTAGCTCTAACACTGATGATCCACCTACAAATGTGAACTGACGTTCAAAAATAAAACATTTGAAAACGGACCATTTTCCACATTTCTGAAGCATGACGTAATGGGGGGTGTTATCTCTTTTGTCGAAAATCAGCCGTTTTTGCTCGAACATTAAATGCCTCCAAATGGTATTTAATTAACTTCCCGGGGTGAAGAAACCCTTTTTGAGAACTCAGAGTGAGTAAATTGGCCATTTTCATGCACTTTTAACCATTCCATAAATCTTGTGTTTTGGGCCCCTGGAAGCATGAAAATCACTTTAAACATGCTAATTTTAGCTCTAACACTGATTATCCACCTACAAATGTGAACTGACGTTCAAAAATAAAACATTTGAAAACGGACCATTTTCCACATTTCTGAAGCATGACGTAATGGGGGGGTGTTATCTCTTTTGTCGAAAATCAGCCGTTTTTGCTCGAACATTAAATGCCTCCAAATGGTATTTAATTAACTTCCCGAGCCCCTGGAAGCATGAAAATCACTTTAAACATGCTAATTTTAGCTCTAACACTGATGATCCACCTACAAATGTGAACTGACGTTCAAAAATAAAACATTTGAAAACGGACCATTTTCCACATTTCTGAAGCATGACGTAATGGGGGGGTGTTATCTCTTTTGTCGAAAATCAGCCGTTTTTGCTCGAACATTAAATGCCTCCAAATGGTATTTAATTAACTTCCCGGGGTGAAGAAACCCTTTTTGAGAACTCAGAGTGAGTAAATTGGCCATTTTCATGCACTTTTAACCATTCCATAAATCTTGTGTTTTGGGCCCCTGGAAGCATGAAAATCACTTTAAACATGCTAATTTTAGCTCTAACACTGATGATCCACCTACAAATGTGAACTGACGTTCAAAAATAAAACATTTGAAAATGGACCATTTTCCACATTTCTGAAGCATGACGTAATGGGGGGGTGTTATCTCTTTTGTCGAAAATAAGCCGTTTTTGCTCGAACATTAAATGCCTCCAAATGGTATTTAATTAACTTCCCGAGCCCCTGGAAGCATGAAAATCACTTTAAACATGCTAATTTTAGCTCTAACACTGATGATCCACCTACAAATGTGAACTGACGTTCAAAAATAAAACATTTGAAAACGGACCATTTTCCACATTTCTGAAGCATGACGTAATGGGGGGGTGTTATCTCTTTTGTCGAAAATCAGCCGTTTTTGCTCGAACATTAAATGCCTCCAAATGGTATTTAATTAACTTCCCGGGGTGAAGAAACCCTTTTTGAGAACTCAGAGTGAGTAAATTGGCCATTTTCATGCACTTTTAACCATTCCATAAATCTTGTGTTTTGGGCCCCTGGAAGCATGAAAATCACTTTAAACATGCTAATTTTAGCTCTAACACTGATGATCCACCTACAAATGTGAACTGACGTTCAAAAATAAAACATTTGAAAACGGACCATTTTCCACATTTCTGAAGCATGACGTAATGGGGGGGTGTTATCTCTTTTGTCGAAAATCAGCCGTTTTTGCTCGAACATTAAATGCCTCCAAATGGTATTTAATTAACTTCCCGAGCCCCTGGAAGCATGAAAATCACTTTAAACATGCTAATTTTAGCTCTAACACTGATGATCCACCTACAAATGTGAACTGACGTTCAAAAATAAAACATTTGAAAACGGACCATTTTCCACATTTCGGAAGCATGACGTAATGGGGGGTGTTATCTCTTTTGTCGAAAATCAGCCGTTTTTGCTCGAACATTAAATGCCTCCAAATGGTATTTAATTAACTTCCCGAGCCCCTGGAAGCATGAAAATCACTTTAAACATGCTAATTTTAGCTCTAACACTGATGATCCACCTACAAATGTGAACTGACGTTCAAAAATAAAACATTTGAAAACGGACCATTTTCCACATTTCTGAAGCATGACGTAATGGGGGGGGTGTTATCTCTTTTGTCGAAAATCAGCCGTTTTTGCTCGAACATTAAATGCCTCCAAATGGTATTTAATTAACTTCCCGGGGTGAAGAAACCCTTTTTGAGAACTCAGAGTGAGTAAATTGGCCATTTTCATGCACTTTTAACCATTCCATAAATCTTGTGTTTTGGGCCCCTGGAAGCATGAAAATCACTTTAAACATGCTAATTTTAGCTCTAACACTGATGATCCACCTACAAATGTGAACTGACGTTCAAAAATAAAACATTTGAAAACGGACCATTTTCCACATTTCTGAAGCATGACGTAATGGGGGGGTGTTATCTCTTTTGTCGAAAATCAGCCGTTTTTGCTCGAACATTAAATGCCTCCAAATGGTATTTAATTAACTTCCCGAGCCCCTGGAAGCATGAAAATCACTTTAAACATGCTAATTTTAGCTCTAACACTGATGATCCACCTACAAATGTGAACTGACGTTCAAAAATTAAACATTTGAAAACGGACCATTTTCCACATTTCTGAAGCATGACGTAATGGGGGGGTGTTATCTCTTTTGTCGAAAATCAGCCGTTTTTGCTCGAACATTAAATGCCTCCAAATGGTATTTAATTAACTTCCCGGGGTGAAGAAACCCTTTTTGAGAACTCAGAGTGAGTAAATTGGCCATTTTCATGCACTTTTAACCATTCCATAAATCTTGTGTTTTGGGCCCCTGGAAGCATGAAAATCACTTTAAACATGCTAATTTTAGCTCTAACACTGATGATCCACCTACAAATGTGAACTGACGTTCAAAAATAAAACATTTGAAAACGGACCATTTTCCACATTTCTGAAGCATGACGTAATTGGGGGGGTGTTATCTCTTTTGTCGAAAATCAGCCGTTTTTGCTCGAACATTAAATGCCTCCAAATGGTATTTAATTAACTTCCCGAGCCCCTGGAAGCATGAAAATCACTTTAAACATGCTAATTTTAGCTCTAACACTGATGATCCACCTACAAATGTGAACTGACGTTCAAAAATAAAACATTTGAAAACGGACCATTTTCCACATTTCTGAAGCATGACGTAATGGGGGGGTGTTATCTCTTTTGTCGAAAATCAGCCGTTTTTGCTCGAACATTAAATGCCTCCAAATGGTATTTAATTAACTTCCCGGGGTGAAGAAACCCTTTTTGAGAACTCAGAGTGAGTAAATTGGCCATTTTCATGCACTTTTAACCATTCCATAAATCTTGTGTTTGGGCCCCTGGAAGCATGAAAATCACTTTAAACATGCTAATTTTAGCTCTAACACTGATGATCCACCTACAAATGTGAACTGACGTTCAAAAATAAAACATTTGAAAACGGACCATTTTCCACATTTCTGAAGCATGGCGTAATGGGGGGGTGTTATCTCTTTTGTCGAAAATCAGCCGTTTTTGCTCGAACATTAAATGCCTCCAAATGGTATTTAATTAACTTCCCGGGGTGAAGAAACCCTTTTTGAGAACTCAGAGTGAGTAAATTGGCCATTTTCATGCACTTTTAACCATTCCATAAATCTTGTGTTTTGGGCCCCTGGAAGCATGAAAATCACTTTAAACATGCTAATTTTAGCTCTAACACTGATGATCCACCTACAAATGTGAACTGACGTTCAAAAATAAAACATTTGAAAACGGACCATTTTCCACATTTCTGAAGCATGACGTAATTGGGGGGGTGTTATCTCTTTTGTCGAAAATCAGCCGTTTTTGCTCGAACATTAAATGCCTCCAAATGGTATTTAATTAACTTCCCGAGCCCCTGGAAGCATGAAAATCACTTTAAACATGCTAATTTTAGCTCTAACACTGATGATCCACCTACAAATGTGAACTGACGTTCAAAAATAAAACATTTGAAAACGGACCATTTTCCACATTTCTGAAGCATGACGTAATGGGGGGGTGTTATCTCTTTTGTCGAAAATCAGCCGTTTTTGCTCGAACATTAAATGCCTCCAAATGGTATTTAATTAACTTCCCGGGGTGAAGAAACCCTTTTTGAGAACTCAGAGTGAGTAAATTGGCCATTTTCATGCACTTTTAACCATTCCATAAATCTTGTGTTTTGGGCCCCTGGAAGCATGAAAATCACTTTAAACATGCTAATTTTAGCTCTAACACTGATGATCCACCTCCAAATGTGAACTGACGTTCAAAAATAAAACATTTGAAAACGGACCATTTTCCACATTTCTGAAGCATGACGTAATGGGGGGGTGTTATCTCTTTTGTCGAAAATCAGCCGTTTTTGCTCGAACATTAAATGCCTCCAAATGGTATTTAATTAACTTCCCGAGCCCCTGGAAGCATGAAAATCACTTTAAACATGCTAATTTTAGCTCTAACACTGATGATCCACCTACAAATGTGAACTGACGTTCAAAAATAAAACATTTGAAAACGGACCATTTTCCACATTTCTGAAGCATGACGTAATGGGGGGGTGTTATCTCTTTTGTCGAAAATCAGCCGTTTTTGCTCGAACATTAAATGCCTCCAAATGGTATTTAATTAACTTCCCGGGGTGAAGAAACCCTTTTTGAGAACTCAGAGTGAGTAAATTGGCCATTTTCATGCACTTTTAACCATTCCATAAATTTTGTGTTTGGGCCCCTGGAAGCATGAAAATCACTTTAAACATGCTAATTTTAGCTCTAACACTGATGATCCACCTACAAATGTGAACTGACGTTCAAAAATAAAACATTTGAAAACGGACCATTTTCCACATTTCTGAAGCATGGCGTAATGGGGGGGTGTTATCTCTTTTGTCGAAAATCAGCCGTTTTTGCTCGAACATTAAATGCCTCCAAATGGTATTTAATTAACTTCCCGGGGTGAAGAAACCCTTTTTGAGAACTCAGAGTGAGTAAATTGGCCATTTTCATGCACTTTTAACCATTCCATAAATCTTGTGTTTTGGGCCCCTGGAAGCATGAAAATCACTTTAAACATGCTAATTTTAGCTCTAACACTGATGATCCACCTACAAATGTGAACTGACGTTCAAAAATAAAACATTTGAAAACGGACCATTTTCCACATTTCTGAAGCATGACGTAATGGGGGGGTGTTATCTCTTTTGTCGAAAATCAGCCGTTTTTGCTTGAACATTAAATGCCTCCAAATGGTATTTATTTCACTTCCCGAGCCCCTGGAAGCATGAAAATCACTTTAAACATGCTAATTTTAGCTCTAACACTGATGATCCACCTACAAATGTGAACTGACGTTCAAAAATAAAACATTTGAAAACGGACCATTTTCCACATTTCTGAAGCATGACGTAATGGGGGGGTGTTATCTCTTTTGTCGAAAATCAGCCGTTTTTGCTCGAACATTAAATGCCTCCAAATGGTATTTAATTAACTTCCCGGGGTGAAGAAACCCTTTTTGAGAACTCAGAGTGAGTAAATTGGCCATTTTCATGCACTTTTAACCATTCCATAAATCTTGTGTTTTGGGCCCCTGGAAGCATGAAAATCACTTTAAACATGCAAATTTTAGCTCTAACACTGATGATCCACCTACAAATGTGAACTGACGTTCAAAAATAAAACATTTGAAAACGGACCATTTTCCACATTTCTGAAGCATGACGTAATGGGGGGGGTGTTATCTCTTTTGTCGAAAATCAGCCGTTTTTGCTCGAACATTAAATGCCTCCAAATGGTATTTAATTAACTTCCCGAGCCCCTGGAAGCATGAAAATCACTTTAAACATGCTAATTTTAGCTCTAACACTGATGATCCACCTACAAATGTGAACTGACATTCAAAAATAAAACATTTGAAAACGGACCATTTTCCACATTTCTGAAGCATGACGTAATGGGGGGGTGTTATCTCTTTTGTCGGAAATCAGCCGTTTTTGCTCGAACATTAAATGCCTCCAAATGGTATTTAATTAACTTCCCGGGGTGAAGAAACCCTTTTTGAGAACTCAGAGTGAGTAAATTGGCCATTTTCATGCACTTTTAACCATTCCATAAATCTTGTGTTTTGGGCCCCTGGAAGCATGAAAATCACTTTAAACATGCTAATTTTAGCTCTAACACTGATGATCCACCTACAAATGTGAACTGACGTTCAAAAATAAAACATTTGACAACGGACCATTTTCCACATTTCTGAAGCATGACGTAATGGGGGGTGTTATCTCTTTTGTCGAAAATCAGCCGTTTTTGCTCGAACATTAAATGCCTCCAAATGGTATTTAATTAACTTCCCGAGCCCCTGGAAGCATGAAAATCACTTTAAACATGCTAATTTTAGCTCTAACACTGATGATCCACCTACAAATGTGAACTGACGTTCAAAAATAAAACATTTGAAAACGGACCATTTTCCACATTTCTGAAGCATGACGTAATGGGGGGGTGTTATCTCTTTTGTCGAAAATCAGCCGTTTTTGCTCGAACATTAAATGCCTCCAAATGGTATTTAATTAACTTCCCGGGGTGAAGAAACCCTTTTTGAGAACTCAGAGTGAGTAAATTGGCCATTTTCATGCACTTTTAACCATTCCATAAATCTTGTGTTTTGGGCCCATGGAAGCATGAAAATCACTTTAAACATGCTAATTTTAGCTCTAACACTGATGATCCACCTACAAATGTGAACTGACGTTCAAAAATAAAACATTTGAAAATGGACCATTTTCCACATTTCTGAAGCATGACGTAATGGGGGGGTGTTATCTCTTTTGTCGAAAATCAGCCGTTTTTGCTCGAACATTAAATGACTCCAAATGGTATTTAATTAACTTCCCGAGCCCCTGGAAGCATGAAAATCACTTTAAACATGCTAATTTTAGCTCTAACACTGATGATCCACCTACAAATGTGAACTGACGTTCAAAAATAAAACATTTGAAAACGGACCATTTTCCACATTTCTGAAGCATGACGTAATGGGGGGGTGTTATCTCTTTTGTCGAAAATCAGCCGTTTTTGCTCGAACATTAAATGCCTCCAAATGGTATTTAATTAACTTCCCGGGGTGAAGAAACCCTTTTTGAGAACTCAGAGTGAGTAAATTGGCCATTTTCATGCACTTTTAACCATTCCATAAATCTTGTGTTTTGGGCCCCTGGAAGCATGAAAATCACTTTAAACATGCTAATTTTAGCTCTAACACTGATGATCCACCTACAAATGTGAACTGACGTTCAAAAATAAAACATTTGAAAACGGACCATTTTCCACATTTCTGAAGCATGACGTAATGGGGGGGTGTTATCTCTTTTGTCGAAAATCAGCCGTTTTTGCTCGAACATTAAATGCCTCCAAATGGTATTTAATTAACTTCCCGAGCCCCTGGAAGCATGAAAATCACTTTAAACATGCTAATTTTAGCTCTAACACTGATGATCCACCTACAAATGTGAACTGACGTTCAAAAATAAAACATTTGAAAACGGACCATTTTCCACATTTCTGAAGCATGACGTAATGGGGGGGTGTTATCTCTTTTGTCGAAAATCAGCCGTTTTTGCTCGAACATTAAATGCCTCCAAATGGTATTTAATTAACTTCCCGGGGTGAAGAAACCCTTTTTGAGAACTCAGAGTGAGTAAATTGGCCATTTTCATGCACTTTTAACCATTCCATAAATCTTGTGTTTTGGGCCCCTGGAAGCATGAAAATCACTTTAAACATGCTAATTTTAGTTCTAACACTGATGATCCACCTACAAATGTGAACTGACGTTCAAAAATAAAACATTTGAAAACGGACCATTTTCCACATTTCTGAAGCATGACGTAATGGGGGGGTGTTATCTCTTTTGTCGAAAATCAGCCGTTTTTGCTCGAACATTAAATGCCTCCAAATGGTATTTAATTAACTTCCCGGGGTGAAGAAACCCTTTTTGAGAACTCAGAGTGAGTAAATTGGCCATTTTCATGCACTTTTAACCATTCCATAAATCTTGTGTTTTGGGCCCCTGGAAGCATGAAAATCACTTTAAACATGCTAATTTTAGCTCTAACACTGATGATCCACCTACAAATGTGAACTGACGTTCAAAAATAAAACATTTGAAAACGGACCATTTTCCACATTTCTGAAGCATGACGTAATGGGGGGATGTTATCTCTTTTGTCGAAAATCAGCCGTTTTTGCTCGAACATTAAATGCCTCCAAATGGTATTTAATTAACTTCCCGAGCCCCTGGAAGCATGAAAATCACTTTAAACATGCTAATTTTAGCTCTAACACTGATGATCCACCTACAAATGTGAACTGACGTTCAAAAATAAAACATTTGAAAACGGACCATTTTCCACATTTCTGAAGCATGACGTAATGGGGGGTGTTATCTCTTTTGTCGAAAATCAGCCGTTTTTGCTCGAACATTAAATGCCTCCAAATGGTATTTAATTAACTTCCCGGGGTGAAGAAACCCTTTTTGAGAACTCAGAGTGAGTAAATTGGCCATTTTCATGCACTTTTAACCATTCCATAAATCTTGTGTTTTGGGCCCCTGGAAGCATGAAAATCACTTTAAACATGCTAATTTTAGCTCTAACACTGATTATCCACCTACAAATGTGAACTGACGTTCAAAAATAAAACATTTGAAAACGGACCATTTTCCACATTTCTGAAGCATGACGTAATGGGGGGGTGTTATCTCTTTTGTCGAAAATCAGCCGTTTTTGCTCGAACATTAAATGCCTCCAAATGGTATTTAATTAACTTCCCGAGCCCCTGGAAGCATGAAAATCACTTTAAACATGCTAATTTTAGCTCTAACACTGATGATCCACCTACAAATGTGAACTGACGTTCAAAAATAAAACATTTGAAAACGGACCATTTTCCACATTTCTGAAGCATGACGTAATGGGGGGGTGTTATCTCTTTTGTCGAAAATCAGCCGTTTTTGCTCGAACATTAAATGCCTCCAAATGGTATTTAATTAACTTCCCGGGGTGAAGAAACCCTTTTTGAGAACTCAGAGTGAGTAAATTGGCCATTTTCATGCACTTTTAACCATTCCATAAATCTTGTGTTTTGGGCCCCTGGAAGCATGAAAATCACTTTAAACATGCTAATTTTAGCTCTAACACTGATGATCCACCTACAAATGTGAACTGACGTTCAAAAATAAAACATTTGAAAACGGACCATTTTCCACATTTCTGAAGCATGACGTAATGGGGGGGTGTTATCTCTTTTGTCGAAAATAAGCCGTTTTTGCTCGAACATTAAATGCCTCCAAATGGTATTTAATTAACTTCCCGAGCCCCTGGAAGCATGAAAATCACTTTAAACATGCTAATTTTAGCTCTAACACTGATGATCCACCTACAAATGTGAACTGACGTTCAAAAATAAAACATTTGAAAACGGACCATTTTCCACATTTCTGAAGCATGACGTAATGGGGGGGTGTTATCTCTTTTGTCGAAAATCAGCCGTTTTTGCTCGAACATTAAATGCCTCCAAATGGTATTTAATTAACTTCCCGGGGTGAAGAAACCCTTTTTGAGAACTCAGAGTGAGTAAATTGGCCATTTTCATGCACTTTTAACCATTCCATAAATCTTGTGTTTTGGGCCCCTGGAAGCATGAAAATCACTTTAAACATGCTAATTTTAGCTCTAACACTGATGATCCACCTACAAATGTGAACTGACGTTCAAAAATAAAACATTTGAAAACGGACCATTTTCCACATTTCTGAAGCATGACGTAATGGGGGGGTGTTATCTCTTTTGTCGAAAATCAGCCGTTTTTGCTCGAACATTAAATGCCTCCAAATGGTATTTAATTAACTTCCCGAGCCCCTGGAAGCATGAAAATCACTTTAAACATGCTAATTTTAGCTCTAACACTGATGATCCACCTACAAATGTGAACTGACGTTCAAAAATAAAACATTTGAAAACGGACCATTTTCCACATTTCGGAAGCATGACGTAATGGGGGGTGTTATCTCTTTTGTCGAAAATCAGCCGTTTTTGCTCGAACATTAAATGCCTCCAAATGGTATTTAATTAACTTCCCGAGCCCCTGGAAGCATGAAAATCACTTTAAACATGCTAATTTTAGCTCTAACACTGATGATCCACCTACAAATGTGAACTGACGTTCAAAAATAAAACATTTGAAAACGGACCATTTTCCACATTTCTGAAGCATGACGTAATGGGGGGGGTGTTATCTCTTTTGTCGAAAATCAGCCGTTTTTGCTCGAACATTAAATGCCTCCAAATGGTATTTAATTAACTTCCCGGGGTGAAGAAACCCTTTTTGAGAACTCAGAGTGAGTAAATTGGCCATTTTCATGCACTTTTAACCATTCCATAAATCTTGTGTTTTGGGCCCCTGGAAGCATGAAAATCACTTTAAACATGCTAATTTTAGCTCTAACACTGATGATCCACCTACAAATGTGACCTGACGTTCAAAAATAAAACATTTGAAAACGGACCATTTTCCACATTTCTGAAGCATGACGTAATGGTGGGGTGTTATCTCTTTTGTCGAAAATCAGCCGTTTTTGCTGGAACATTAAATGCCTCCAAATGGTATTTAATTAACTTCCCGAGCCCCTGGAAGCATGAAAATCACTTTAAACATGCTAATTTTAGCTCTAACACTGATGATCCACCTACAAATGTGAACTGACGTTCAAAAATAAAACATTTGAAAACGGACCATTTTCCACATTTCTGAAGCATGACGTAATGGGGGGGTGTTATCTCTTTTGTCGAAAATCAGCCGTTTTTGCTCGAACATTAAATGCCTCCAAATGGTATTTATTTCACTTCCCGGGGTGAAGAAACCCTTTTTGAGAACTAAGAGTGAGTAAACTGGCCATTTCCATGCACTTTTAACCATTCCATAAATCTTGTGTTTTGGGCCCCTGGAAGCATGAAAATCACTTTAAACATGCTAATTTTAGCTCTAACACTGATGATCCACCTACAAATGTGAACTGACGTTCAAAAATAAAACATTTGAAAACGGACCATTTTCCACATTTCTGAAGCATGACGTAATGGGGGGATGTTATCTCTTTTGTCGAAAATCAGCCGTTTTTGCTCGAACATTAAATGCCTCCAAATGGTATTTAATTAACTTCCCGAGCCCCTGGAAGCATGAAAATCACTTTAAACATGCTAATTTTAGCTCTAACACTGATGATCCACCTACAAATGTGAACTGACGTTCAAAAATAAAACATTTGAAAACGGACCATTTTCCACATTTCTGAAGCATGACGTAATGGGGGGTGTTATCTCTTTTGTCGAAAATCAGCCGTTTTTGCTCGAACATTAAATGCCTCCAAATGGTATTTAATTAACTTCCCGGGGTGAAGAAACCCTTTTTGAGAACTCAGAGTGAGTAAATTGGCCATTTTCATGCACTTTTAACCATTCCATAAATCTTGTGTTTTGGGCCCCTGGAAGCATGAAAATCACTTTAAACATGCTAATTTTAGCTCTAACACTGATTATCCACCTACAAATGTGAACTGACGTTCAAAAATAAAACATTTGAAAACGGACCATTTTCCACATTTCTGAAGCATGACGTAATGGGGGGGTGTTATCTCTTTTGTCGAAAATCAGCCGTTTTTGCTCGAACATTAAATGCCTCCAAATGGTATTTAATTAACTTCCCGAGCCCCTGGAAGCATGAAAATCACTTTAAACATGCTAATTTTAGCTCTAACACTGATGATCCACCTACAAATGTGAACTGACGTTCAAAAATAAAACATTTGAAAACGGACCATTTTCCACATTTCTGAAGCATGACGTAATGGGGGGGTGTTATCTCTTTTGTCGAAAATCAGCCGTTTTTGCTCGAACATTAAATGCCTCCAAATGGTATTTAATTAACTTCCCGGGGTGAAGAAACCCTTTTTGAGAACTCAGAGTGAGTAAATTGGCCATTTTCATGCACTTTTAACCATTCCATAAATCTTGTGTTTTGGGCCCCTGGAAGCATGAAAATCACTTTAAACATGCTAATTTTAGCTCTAACACTGATGATCCACCTACAAATGTGAACTGACGTTCAAAAATAAAACATTTGAAAACGGACCATTTTCCACATTTCTGAAGCATGACGTAATGGGGGGGTGTTATCTCTTTTGTCGAAAATAAGCCGTTTTTGCTCGAACATTAAATGCCTCCAAATGGTATTTAATTAACTTCCCGAGCCCCTGGAAGCATGAAAATCACTTTAAACATGCTAATTTTAGCTCTAACACTGATGATCCACCTACAAATGTGAACTGACGTTCAAAAATAAAACATTTGAAAACGGACCATTTTCCACATTTCTGAAGCATGACGTAATGGGGGGGTGTTATCTCTTTTGTCGAAAATCAGCCGTTTTTGCTCGAACATTAAATGCCTCCAAATGGTATTTAATTAACTTCCCGAGCCCCTGGAAGCATGAAAATCACTTTAAACATGCTAATTTGAGCTCTAACACTGATGATCCACCTACAAATGTGAACTGACGTTCAAAAATAAAACATTTGAAAACGGACCATTTTCCACATTTCTGAAGCATGACGTAATGGGGGGGTGTTATCTCTTTTGTCGAAAATCAGCCGTTTTTGCTCGAACATTAAATGCCTCCAAATGGTATTTAATTAACTTCCCGAGCCCCTGGAAGCATGAAAATCACTTTAAACATGCTAATTTTAGCTCTAACACTGATGATCCACCTACAAATGTGAACTGACGTTCAAAAATAAAACATTTGAAAACGGACCATTTTCCACATTTCTGAAGCATGACGTAATGGGGGGGTGTTATCTCTTTTGTCGAAAATCAGCCGTTTTTGCTCGAACATTAAATGCCTCCAAATGGTATTTAATTAACTTCCCGGGGTGAAGAAACCCTTTTTGAGAATTCAGAGTGAGTAAATTGGCCATTTTCATGCACTTTTAACCATTCCATAAATCTTGTGTTTTGGGCCCCTGGAAGCATGAAAATCACTTTAAACATGCTAATTTTAGCTCTAACACTGATGATCCACCTACAAATGTGAACTGACGTTCAAAAATAAAACATTTGAAAACGGACCATTTTCCACATTTCTGAAGCATGACGTAATGGGGGGGTGTTATCTCTTTTGTCGAAAATCAGCCGTTTTTGCTCGAACATTAAATGCCTCCAAATGGTATTTATTTCACTTCCCGAGCCCCTGGAAGCATGAAAATCACTTTAAACATGATAATTTTAGCTCTAACAGTGATGATCCACCTACAAATGTGAACTGACGTTCAAAAATAAAACATTTGAAAACGGACCATTTTCCACATTTCTGAAGCATGACGTAATGGGGGGGTGTTATCTCTTTTGTCGAAAATCAGCCGTTTTTGCTCGAACATTAAATGCCTCCAAATGGTATTTATTTCACTTCCCGAGCCCCTGGAAGCATGAAAATCACTTTAAACATGCTAATTTTAGCTCTAACACTGATGATCCACCTACAAATGTGAACTGACGTTCAAAAATAAAACATTTGAAAACGGACCATTTTCCACATTTCTGAAGCATGACGTAATGGGGGGGTGTTATCTCTTTTGTCGAAAATCAGCCGTTTTTGCTCGAACATTAAATGCCTCCAAATGGTATTTAATTAACTTCCCGAGCCCCTGGAAGCATGAAAATCACTTTAAACATGCTAATTTTAGCTCTAACACTGATGATCCACCTACAAATGTGAACTGACGTTCAAAAATAAAACATTTGAAAACGGACCATTTTCCACATTTCTGAAGCATGACGTAATGGGGGGGTGTTATCTCTTTTGTCGAAAATCAGCCGTTTTTGCTCGAACATTAAATGCCTCCAAATGGTATTTAATTAACTTCCCGGGGTGAAGAAACCCTTTTTGAGAACTCAGAGTGAGTAAATTGGCCATTTTCATGCACTTTTAACCATTCCATAAATCTTGTGTTTTGGGCCCCTGGAAGCATGAAAATCACTTTAAACATGCTAATTTTAGCTCTAACACTGATGATCCACCTACAAATGTGAACTGACGTTCAAAAATAAAACATTTGAAAACGGACCATTTTCCACATTTCTGAAGCATGACGTAATGGGGGGGTGTTATCTCTTTTGTCGAAAATAAGCCGTTTTTGCTCGAACATTAAATGCCTCCAAATGGTATTTAATTAACTTCCCGAGCCCCTGGAAGCATGAAAATCACTTTAAACATGCTAATTTTAGCTCTAACACTGATGATCCACCTACAAATGTGAACTGACGTTCAAAAATAAAACATTTGAAAACGGACCATTTTCCACATTTCTGAAGCATGACGTAATGGGGGGGTGTTATCTCTTTTGTCGAAAATCAGCCGTTTTTGCTCGAACATTAAATGCCTCCAAATGGTATTTAATTAACTTCCCGAGCCCCTGGAAGCATGAAAATCACTTTAAACATGCTAATTTGAGCTCTAACACTGATGATCCACCTACAAATGTGAACTGACGTTCAAAAATAAAACATTTGAAAACGGACCATTTTCCACATTTCTGAAGCATGACGTAATGGGGGGGTGTTATCTCTTTTGTCGAAAATCAGCCGTTTTTGCTCGAACATTAAATGCCTCCAAATGGTATTTAATTAACTTCCCGAGCCCCTGGAAGCATGAAAATCACTTTAAACATGCTAATTTTAGCTCTAACACTGATGATCCACCTACAAATGTGAACTGACGTTCAAAAATAAAACATTTGAAAACGGACCATTTTCCACATTTCTGAAGCATGACGTAATGGGGGGGTGTTATCTCTTTTGTCGAAAATCAGCCGTTTTTGCTCGAACATTAAATGCCTCCAAATGGTATTTAATTAACTTCCCGGGGTGAAGAAACCCTTTTTGAGAATTCAGAGTGAGTAAATTGGCCATTTTCATGCACTTTTAACCATTCCATAAATCTTGTGTTTTGGGCCCCTGGAAGCATGAAAATCACTTTAAACATGCTAATTTTAGCTCTAACACTGATGATCCACCTACAAATGTGAACTGACGTTCAAAAATAAAACATTTGAAAACGGACCATTTTCCACATTTCTGAAGCATGACGTAATGGGGGGGTGTTATCTCTTTTGTCGAAAATCAGCCGTTTTTGCTCGAACATTAAATGCCTCCAAATGGTATTTATTTCACTTCCCGAGCCCCTGGAAGCATGAAAATCACTTTAAACATGATAATTTTAGCTCTAACAGTGATGATCCACCTACAAATGTGAACTGACGTTCAAAAATAAAACATTTGAAAACGGACCATTTTCCACATTTCTGAAGCATGACGTAATGGGGGGGTGTTATCTCTTTTGTCGAAAATCAGCCGTTTTTGCTCGAACATTAAATGCCTCCAAATGGTATTTATTTCACTTCCCGAGCCCCTGGAAGCATGAAAATCACTTTAAACATGCTAATTTTAGCTCTAACACTGATGATCCACCTACAAATGTGAACTGACGTTCAAAAATAAAACATTTGAAAACGGACCATTTTCCACATTTCTGAAGCATGACGTAATGGGGGGGTGTTATCTCTTTTGTCGAAAATCAGCCGTTTTTGCTCGAACATTAAATGCCTCCAAATGGTATTTAATTAACTTCCCGAGCCCCTGGAAGCATGAAAATCACTTTAAACATGCTAATTTTAGCTCTAACACTGATGATCCACCTACAAATGTGAACTGACGTTCAAAAATAAAACATTTGAAAACGGACCATTTTCCACATTTCTGAAGCATGACGTAATGGGGGGGTGTTATCTCTTTTGTCGAAAATCAGCCGTTTTTGCTCGAACATTAAATGCCTCCAAATGGTATTTAATTAACTTCCCGGGGTGAAGAAACCCTTTTTGAGAACTCAGAGTGAGTAAATTGGCCATTTTCATGCACTTTTAACCATTCCATAAATCTTGTGTTTTGGGCCCCTGGAAGCATGAAAATCACTTTAAATATGCTAATTTTAGCTCTAACACTGATGATCCACCTACAAATGTGAACTGACGTTCAAAAATAAAACATTTGAAAACGGACCATTTTCCACATTTCTGAAGCATGACGTAATGGGGGGGGTGTTATCTCTTTTGTCGAAAATCAGCCGTTTTTGCTCGAACATTAAATGCCTCCAAATGGTATTTATTTCACTTCCCGAGCCCCTGGAAGCATGAAAATCACTTTAAACATGCTAATTTTAGCTCTAACACTGATGATCCACCTACAAATGTGAACTGACGTTCAAAAATAAAACATTTGAAAACTGACCATTTTCCACATTTCTGAAGCATGACGTAATGGGGGGGTGTTATCTCTTTTGTCGAAAATCAGCCGTTTTTGCTCGAACATTAAATGCCTCCAAATGGTATTTATTTCACTTCCCGGGGTGAAGAAACCCTTTTTGAGAACTCAGAGTGAGTAAATTGGCCATTTTCATGCACTTTTAACCATTCCATAAATCTTGTGTTTTGGGCCCCTGGAAGCATGAAAATCACTTTAAACATGCTAATTTTAGCTCTAACACTGATGATCCACCTACAAATGTGAACTGACGTTCAAAAATAAAACATTTGAAAACGGACCATTTTCCACATTTCTGAAGCATGACGTAATGGGGGGGTGTTATCTCTTTTGTCGAAAATCAGCCGTTTTTGCTCCAACATTAAATGCCTCCAAATGGTATTTAATTAACTTCCCGAGCCCCTGGAAGCATGAAAATCACTTTAAACATGCTAATTTTAGCTCTAACACTGATGATCCACCTACAAATGTGAACTGACGTTCAAAAATAAAACATTTGAAAACGGACCATTTTCCACATTTCTGAAGCATGACGTAATGGGGGGTGTTATCTCTTTTGTCGAAAATCAGCCGTTTTTGCTCGAACATTAAATGCCTCCAAATGGTATTTAATTAACTTCCCGGGGTGAAGAAACCCTTTTTGAGAACTCAGAGTGAGTAAATTGGCCATTTTCATGCACTTTTAACCATTCCATAAATCTTGTGTTTTGGGCCCCTGGAAGCATGAAAATCACTTTAAACATGCTAATTTTAGCTCTAACACTGATGATCCACCTACAAATGTGAACTGACGTTCAAAAATAAAACATTTGAAAACGGACCATTTTCCACATTTCTGAAGCATGACGTAATGGGGGGGTGTTATCTCTTTTGTCGAAAATCAGCCGTTTTTGCTCGAACATTAAATGCCTCCAAATGGTATTTAATTAACTTCCCGGGGTGAAGAAACCCTTTTTGAGAACTCAGAGTGAGTAAATTGGCCATTTTCATGCACTTTTAACCATTCCATAAATCTTGTGTTTTGGGCCCCTGGAAGCATGAAAATCACTTTAAACATGCTAATTTTAGCTCTAACACTGATGATCCACCTACAAATGTGAACTGCCGTTCAAAAATAAAACATTTGAAAACGGACCATTTTCCACATTTCTGAAGCATGACGTAATGGGGGGGTGTTATCTCTTTTGTCGAAAATCAGCCGTTTTTGCTCGAACATTAAATGCCTCCAAATGGTATTTAATTAACTTCCCGAGCCCCTGGAAGCATGAAAATCACTTTAAACATGCTAATTTTAGCTCTAACACTGATGATCCACCTACAAATGTGAACTGACGTTCGAAAATAAAACATTTGAAAACGGACCATTTTCCACATTTCTGAAGCATGACGTAATGGGGGGGGGTGTTATCTCTTTTGTCGAAAATCAGACGTTTTTGCTCGAACATTAAATGCCTCCAAATGGTATTTAATTAACTTCCCGAGCCCCTGGAAGCATGAAAATCACTTTAAACATGCTAATTTTAGCTCTAACACTGATGATCCACCTACAAATGTGAACTGACGTTCAAAAATAAAACATTTGAAAACGGACCATTTTCCACATTTCTGAAGCATGACGTAATGGGGGGTGTTATCTCTTTTGTCGAAAATTAGCCGTTTTTGCTCGAACATTAAATGCCTCCAAATGGTATTTAATTAACTTCCCGGGATAAAGAAACCCTTTTTGAGAACTCAGAGTGAGTAAATTGGCCATTTTCATGCACTTTTAACCATTCCATAAATCTTGTGTTTTGGGCCCCTGGAAGCATGAAAATCACTTTAAACATGCTAATTTTAGCTCTAACACTGATGATCAACCTACAAATGTGAACTGACGTTCAAAAATAAAACATTTGAAAACGGACCATTTTCCACATTTCTGAAGCATGACGTAATGGGGGGGTGTTATCTCTTTTGTCGAAAATCAGCCGTTTTTGCTCGAACATTAAATGCCTCCAAATGGTATTTAATTAACTTCCCGAGCCCCTGGAAGCATGAAAATCACTTAAACATGCTAATTTTAGCTCTAACACTGATGATCCACCTACAAATGTGAACTGACGTTCGAAAATAAAACATTTGAAAACGGACCATTTTCCACATTTCTGAAGCATGACGTAATGGGGGGGGTGTTATCTCTTTTGTCGAAAATCAGCCGTTTTTGCTCGAACATTAAATGCCTCCAAATGGTATTTAATTAACTTCCCGAGCCCCTGGAAGCATGAAAATCACTTTAAACATGCTAATTTTAGCTCTAACACTGATGATCCACCTACAAATGTGAACTGACGTTCAAAAATAAAACATTTGAAAACGGACCATTTTCCACATTTCTGAAGCATGACGTAATGGGGGGTGTTATCTCTTTTGTCGAAAATTAGCCGTTTTTGCTCGAACATTAAATGCCTCCAAATGGTATTTAATTAACTTCCCGGGGTGAAGAAACCCTTTTTGAGAACTCAGAGTGAGTAAATTGGCCATTTTCATGCACTTTTAACCATTCCATAAATCTTGTGTTTTGGGCCCCTGGAAGCATGAAAATCACTTTAAACATGCTAATTTTAGCTCTAACACTGATGATCCACCTACAAATGTGAACTGACGTTCAAAAATAAAACATTTGAAAACGGACCATTTTCCACATTTCTGAAGCATGACGTAATGGGGGGGTGTTATCTCTTTTGTCGAAAATCAGCCGTTTTTGCTCGAACATTAAATGCCTCCAAATGGTATTTAATTAACTTCCCGGGGTGAAGAAACCCTTTTTGAGAACTCAGAGTGAGTAAATTGGCCATTTTCATGCACTTTTAACCATTCCATAAATCTTGTGTTTTGGGCCCCTGGAAGCATGAAAATCACTTTAAACATGCTAATTTGAGCTCTAACACTGATGATCCACCTACAAATGTGAACTGACGTTCAAAAATAAAACATTTGAAAACGGACCATTTTCCACATTTCTGAAGCATGACGTAATGGGGGGGTGTTATCTCTTTTGTCGAAAATCAGCCGTTTTTGCTCGAACATTAAATGCCTCCAAATGGTATTTATTTCACTTCCCGGGGTGAAGAAACCCTTTTTGAGAACTCAGAGTGAGTAAATTGGCCATTTTCATGCACTTTTAACCATTTCATTAATCTTGTGTTTTGGGCCCCCGGAAGCATGAAAATCACTTTAAACATGCTAATTTTAGCTCTAACACTGATGATCCACCTACAAATGTGAACTGACGTTCAAAAATAAAACATTTGAAAACGGACCATTTTCCACATTTCTGAAGCATGACGTAATGGGGGGGTGTTATCTCTTTTGTCGAAAATCAGCCGTTTTTGCTCGAACATTAAATGCCTCCAAATGGTATTTAATTAACTTCCCGAGCCCCTGGAAGCATGAAAATCACTTTAAACATGCTAATTTTAGCTCTAACACTGATGATCCACCTACAAATGTGAACTGACGTTCAAAAATAAAACATTTGAAAACGGACCATTTTCCACATTTCTGAAGCATGACGTAATGGGGGGGTGTTATCTCTTTTGTCGAAAATCTGCCGTTTTTGCTCGAACATTAAATGCCTCCAAATGGTATTTAATTAACTTCCCGAGCCCCTGGAAGCATGAAAATCACTTTAAACATGCTAATTTTAGCTCTAACACTGATGATCCACCTACAAATGTGAACTGACGTTCAAAAATAAAACATTTGAAAACGGACCATTTTCCACATTTCTGAAGCATGACGTAATGGGGGGGTGTTATCTCTTTTGTCGAAAATCAGCCGTTTTTGCTCGAACATTAAATGCCTCCAAATGGTATTTAATTAACTTCCCGGGGTGAAGAAACCCTTTTTGAGAACTCAGAGTGAGTAAATTGGCCATTTTCATGCACTTTTAACCATTCCATAAATCTTGTGTTTTGGGGCCCCTGGAAGCATGAAAATCACTTTAAACATGCTAATTTTAGCTCTAACACTGATGATCCACCTACAAATGTGAACTGACGTTCAAAAATAAAACATTTGAAAACGGACCATTTTCCACATTTCTGAAGCATGACGTAATGGGGGGGTGTTATCTCTTTTGTCGAAAATCAGCCGTTTTTGCTCGAACATTAAATGCCTCCAAATGGTATTTAATTAACTTCCCGAGCCCCTGGAAGCATGAAAATCACTTTAAACATGCTAATTTTAGCTCTAACACTGATGATCCACCTACAAATGTGAACTGACGTTCAAAAATAAAACATTTGAAAACGGACCATTTTCCACATTTCTGAAGCATGACGTAATGGGGGGGTGTTATCTCTTTTGTCGAAAATCAGCCGTTTTTGCTCGAACATTAAATGCCTCCAAATGGTATTTAATTAACTTCCCGGGGTGAAGAAACCCTTTTTGAGAACTCAGAGTGAGTAAATTGGCCATTTTCATGCACTTTTAACCATTCCATAAATCTTGTGTTTTGGGCCCCTGGAAGCATGAAAATCACTTTAAACATGCTAATTTTAGCTCTAACACTGATGATCCACCTACAAATGTGAACTGACGTTCAAAAATAAAACATTTGAAAACGGACCATTTTCCACATTTCTGAAGCATGACGTAATGGGGGGGTGTTATCTCTTTTGTCGAAAATCAGCCGTTTTTGCTCGAACATTAAATGCCTCCAAATGGTATTTAATTAACTTCCCGAGCCCCTGGAAGCATGAAAATCACTTTAAACATGCTAATTTTAGCTCTAACACTGATGATCCACCTACAAATGTGAACTGACGTTCAAAAATAAAACATTTGAAAACGGACCATTTTCCACATTTCTGAAGCATGACGTAATGGGGGGGTGTTATCTCTTTTGTCGAAAATCAGCCGTTTTTGCTCGAACATTAAATGCCTCCAAATGGTATTTAATTAACTTCCCGGGGTGAAGAAACCCTTTTTGAGAACTCAGAGTGAGTAAATTGGCCATTTTCATGCACTTTTAACCATTCCATAAATCTTGTGTTTTGGGCCCCTGGAAGCATGAAAATCACTTTAAACATGCTAATTTTAGCTCTAACACTGATGATCCACCTACAAATGTGAACTGACGTTCAAAAATAAAACATTTGAAAACGGACCATTTTCCACATTTCTGAAGCATGACGTAATGGGGGGGTGTTATCTCTTTTGTCGAAAATCAGCCGTTTTTGCTCGAACATTAAATGCCTCCAAATGGTATTTAATTAACTTCCCGAGCCCCTGGAAGCATGAAAATCACTTTAAACATGCTAATTTTAGCTCTAACACTGATGATCCACCTACAAATGTGAACTGACGTTCAAAAATAAAACATTTGAAAACGGACCATTTTCCACATTTCTGAAGCATGACGTAATGGGGGGGTGTTATCTCTTTTGTCGAAAATCAGCCGTTTTTGCTCGAACATTAAATGCCTCCAAATGGTATTTATTTCACTTCCCGGGGTGAAGAAACCCTTTTTGAGAACTCAGAGTGAGTAAATTGGCCATTTTCATGCACTTTTAACCATTCCATTAATCTTGTGTTTTGGGCCCCTGGAAGCATGAAAATCACTTTAAACATGCTAATTTTAGCTCTAACACTGATGATCCACCTACAAATGTGAACTGACGTTCAAAAATAAAACATTTGAAAACGGACCATTTTCCACATTTCTGAAGCATGACGTAATGGGGGGGTGTTATCTCTTTTGTCGAAAATCAGCCGTTTTTGCTCGAACATTAAATGCCTCCAAATGGTATTTAATTAACTTCCCGAGCCCCTGGAAGCATGAAAATCACTTTAAACATGCTAATTTTAGCTCTAACACTGATGATCCACCTACAAATGTGAACTGACGTTCAAAAATAAAACATTTGAAAACGGACCATTTTCCACATTTCTGAAGCATGACGTAATGGGGGGGTGTTATCTCTTTTGTCGAAAATCAGCCGTTTTTGCTCGAACATTAAATGCCTCCAAATGGTATTTAATTAACTTCCCGGGGTGAAGAAACCCTTTTTGAGATCTCAGAGTGAGTAAATTGGCCATTTTCATGCACTTTTAACCATTCCATAAATCTTGTGTTTTGGGCCCCTGGAAGCATGAAAATCACTTTAAACATGCTAATTTTAGCTCTAACACTGATGATCCACCTACAAATGTGAACTGACGTTCAAAAATAAAACATTTGAAAACGGACCATTTTCCACATTTCTGAAGCATGACGTAATGGGGGGGTGTTATCTCTTTTGTCGAAAATCAGCCGTTTTTGCTCGAACATTAAATGCCTCCAAATGGTATTTATTTCACTTCCCGGGGTGAAGAAACCCTTTTTGAGAACTCAGAGTGAGTAAATTGGCCATTTTCATGCACTTTTAACCATTCCATTAATCTTGTGTTTTGGGCCCCTGGAAGCATGAAAATCACTTTAAACATGCTAATTTTAGCTCTAACACTGATGATCCACCTACAAATGTGAACTGACGTTCAAAAATAAAACATTTGAAAACGGACCATTTTCCACATTTCTGAAGCATGACGTAATGGGGGGGTGTTATCTCTTTTGTCGAAAATCAGCCGTTTTTGCTCGAACATTAAATGCCTCCAAATGGTATTTAATTAACTTCCCGAGCCCCTGGAAGCATGAAAATCACTTTAAACATGCTAATTTTAGCTCTAACACTGATGATCCACCTACAAATGTGAACTGACGTTCAAAAATAAAACATTTGAAAACGGACCATTTTCCACATTTCTGAAGCATGACGTAATGGGGGGGTGTTATCTCTTTTGTCGAAAATCAGCCGTTTTTGCTCGAACATTAAATGCCTCCAAATGGTATTTAATTAACTTCCCGAGCCCCTGGAAGCATGAAAATCACTTTAAACATGCTAATTTTAGCTCTAACACTGATGATCCACCTACAAATGTGAACTGACGTTCAAAAATAAAACATTTGAAAACGGACCATTTTCCACATTTCTGAAGCATGACGTAATGGGGGGGTGTTATCTCTTTTGTCGAAAATCAGCCGTTTTTGCTCGAACATTAAATGCCTCCAAATGGTATTTATTTCACTTCCCGGGGTGAAGAAACCCTTTTTGAGAACTCAGAGTGAGTAAATTGGCCATTTTCATGCACTTTTAACCATTCCATTAATCTTGTGTTTTGGGCCCCTGGAAGCATGAAAATCACTTTAAACATGCTAATTTTAGCTCTAACACTGATGATCCACCTACAAATGTGAACTGACGTTCAAAAATAAAACATTTGAAAACGGACCATTTTCCACATTTCTGAAGCATGACGTAATGGGGGGGTGTTATCTCTTTTGTCGAAAATCAGCCGTTTTTGCTCGAACATTAAATGCCTCCAAATGGTATTTAATTAACTTCCCGGGGTGAAGAAACCCTTTTTGAGAACTCAGAGTGAGTAAATTGGCCATTTTCATGCACTTTTAACCATTCCATAAATCTTGTGTTTTGGGCCCCTGGAAGCATGAAAATCACTTTAAACATGCTAATTTTAGCTCTAACACTGATGATCCACCTACAAATGTGAACTGACGTTCAAAAATAAAACATTTGAAAACGGACCATTTTCCACATTTCTGAAGCATGACGTAATGGGGGGGTGTTATCTCTTTTGTCGAAAATCAGCCGTTTTTGCTCGAACATTAAATGCCTCCAAATGGTATTTATTTCACTTCCCGGGGTGAAGAAACCCTTTTTGAGAACTCAGAGTGAGTAAATTGGCCATTTTCATGCACTTTTAACCATTCCATTAATCTTGTGTTTTGGGCCCCTGGAAGCATGAAAATCACTTTAAACATGCTAATTTTAGCTCTAACACTGATGATCCACCTACAAATGTGAACTGACGTTCAAAAATAAAACATTTGAAAACGGACCATTTTCCACATTTCTGAAGCATGACGTAATGGGGGGGTGTTATCTCTTTTGTCGAAAATCAGCCGTTTTTGCTCGAACATTAAATGCCTCCAAATGGTATTTAATTAACTTCCTGAGCCCCTGGAAGCATGAAAATCACTTTAAACATGCTAATTTTAGCTCTAACACTGATGATCCACCTACAAATGTGAACTGACGTTCAAAAATAAAACATTTGAAAACGGACCATTTTCCACATTTCTGAAGCATGACGTAATGGGGGGGTGTTATCTCTTTTGTCGAAAATCAGCCGTTTTTGCTCGAACATTAAATGCCTCCAAATGGTATTTAATTAACTTCCCGGGGTGAAGAAACCCTTTTTGAGAACTCAGAGTGAGTAAATTGGCCATTTTCATGCACTTTTAACCATTCCATAAATCTTGTGTTTTGGGCCCCTGGAAGCATGAAAATCACTTTAAACATGCTAATTTTAGCTCTAACACTGATGATCCACCTACAAATGTGAACTGACGTTCAAAAATAAAACATTTGAAAACGGACCATTTTCCACATTTCTGAAGCATGACGTAATGGGGGGGTGTTATCTCTTTTGTCGAAAATCAGCCGTTTTTGCTCGAACATTAAATGCCTCCAAATGGTATTTAATTAACTTCCCGAGCCCCTGGAAGCATGAAAATCACTTTAAACATGCTAATTTTAGCTCTAACACTGATGATCCACCTACAAATGTGAACTGACGTTCAAAAATAAAACATTTGAAAACGGACCATTTTCCACATTTCTGAAGCATGACGTAATGGGGGGGTGTTATCTCTTTTGTCGAAAATCAGCCGTTTTTGCTCGAACATTAAATGCCTCCAAATGGTATTTAATTAACTTCCCGGGGTGAAGAAACCCTTTTTGAGAACTCAGAGTGAGTAAATTGGCCATTTTCATGCACTTTTAACCATTCCATAAATCTTGTGTTTTGGGCCCCTGGAAGCATGAAAATCACTTTAAACATGCTAATTTTAGCTCTAACACTGATGATCCACCTACAAATGTGAACTGACGTTCAAAAATAAAACATTTGAAAACGGACCATTTTCCACATTTCTGAAGCATGACGTAATGGGGGGGTGTTATCTCTTTTGTCGAAAATCAGCCGTTTTTGCTCGAACATTAAATGCCTCCAAATGGTATTTAATTAACTTCCCGAGCCCCTGGAAGCATGAAAATCACTTTAAACATGCTAATTTTAGCTCTAACACTGATGATCCACCTACAAATGTGAACTGACGTTCAAAAATAAAACATTTGAAAACGGACCATTTTCCACATTTCTGAAGCATGACGTAATGGGGGGGTGTTATCTCTTTTGTCGAAAATCAGCCGTTTTTGCTCGAACATTAAATGCCTCCAAATGGTATTTATTTCACTTCCCGGGGTGAAGAAACCCTTTTTGAGAACTCAGAGTGAGTAAATTGGCCATTTTCATGCACTTTTAACCATTCCATTAATCTTGTGTTTTGGGCCCCTGGAAGCATGAAAATCACTTTAAACATGCTAATTTTAGCTCTAACACTGATGATCCACCTACAAATGTGAACTGACGTTCAAAAATAAAACATTTGAAAACGGACCATTTTCCACATTTCTGAAGCATGACGTAATGGGGGGGTGTTATCTCTTTTGTCGAAAATCAGCCGTTTTTGCTCGAACATTAAATGCCTCCAAATGGTATTTAATTAACTTCCCGAGCCCCTGGAAGCATGAAAATCACTTTAAACATGCTAATTTTAGCTCTAACACTGATGATCCACCTACAAATGTGAACTGACGTTCAAAAATAAAACATTTGAAAACGGACCATTTTCCACATTTCTGAAGCATGACGTAATGGGGGGGTGTTATCTCTTTTGTCGAAAATCAGCCGTTTTTGCTCGAACATTAAATGCCTCCAAATGGTATTTAATTAACTTCCCGGGGTGAAGAAACCCTTTTTGAGAACTCAGAGTGAGTAAATTGGCCATTTTCATGCACTTTTAACCATTCCATAAATCTTGTGTTTTGGGCCCCTGGAAGCATGAAAATCACTTTAAACATGCTAATTTTAGCTCTAACACTGATGATCCACCTACAAATGTGAACTGACGTTCAAAAATAAAACATTTGAAAACGGACCATTTTCCACATTTCTGAAGCATGACGTAATGGGGGGGTGTTATCTCTTTTGTCGAAAATCAGCCGTTTTTGCTCGAACATTAAATGCCTCCAAATGGTATTTATTTCACTTCCCGGGGTAAAGAAACCCTTTTTGAGAACTCAGAGTGAGTAAATTGGCCATTTTCATGCACTTTTAACCATTCCATTAATCTTGTGTTTTGGGCCCCTGGAAGCATGAAAATCACTTTAAACATGCTAATTTTAGCTCTAACACTGATGATCCACCTACAAATGTGAACTGACGTTCAAAAATAAAACATTTGAAAACGGACCATTTTCCACATTTCTGAAGCATGACGTAATGGGGGGTGTTATCTCTTTTGTCGAAAATCAGCCGTTTTTGCTCGAACATTAAATGCCTCCAAATGGTATTTAATTAACTTCCCGAGCCCCTGGAAGCATGAAAATCACTTTAAACATGCTAATTTTAGCTCTAACACTGATGATCCACCTACAAATGTGAACTGACGTTCAAAAATAAAACATTTGAAAACGGACCATTTTCCACATTTCTGAAGCATGACGTAATGGGGGGGTGTTATCTCTTTTGTCGAAAATCAGCCGTTTTTGCTCGAACATTAAATGCCTCCAAATGGTATTTAATTAACTTCCCGAGCCCCTGGAAGCATGAAAATCACTTTAAACATGCTAATTTTAGCTCTAACACTGATGATCCACCTACAAATGTGAACTGACGTTCAAAAATAAAACATTTGAAAACGGACCATTTTCCACATTTCTGAAGCATGACGTAATGGGGGGGTGTTATCTCTTTTGTCGAAAATCAGCCGTTTTTGCTCGAACATTAAATGCCTCCAAATGGTATTTATTTCACTTCCCGGGGTGAAGAAACCCTTTTTGAGAACTCAGAGTGAGTAAATTGGCCATTTTCATGCACTTTTAACCATTCCATTAATCTTGTGTTTTGGGCCCCTGGAAGCATGAAAATCACTTTAAACATGCTAATTTTAGCTCTAACACTGATGATCCACCTACAAATGTGAACTGACGTTCAAAAATAAAACATTTGAAAACGGACCATTTTCCACATTTCTGAAGCATGACGTAATGGGGGGGTGTTATCTCTTTTGTCGAAAATCAGCCGTTTTTGCTCGAACATTAAATGCCTCCAAATGGTATTTAATTAACTTCCCGAGCCCCTGGAAGCATGAAAATCACTTTAAACATGCTAATTTTAGCTCTAACACTGATGATCCACCTACAAATGTGAACTGACGTTCAAAAATAAAACATTTGAAAACGGACCATTTTCCACATTTCTGAAGCATGACGTAATGGGGGGGTGTTATCTCTTTTGTCGAAAATCAGCCGTTTTTGCTCGAACATTAAATGCCTCCAAATGGTATTTAATTAACTTCCCGGGGTGAAGAAACCCTTTTTGAGAACTCAGAGTGAGTAAATTGGCCATTTTCATGCACTTTTAACCATTCCATAAATCTTGTGTTTTGGGCCCCTGGAAGCATGAAAATCACTTTAAACATGCTAATTTTAGCTCTAACACTGATGATCCACCTACAAATGTGAACTGACGTTCAAAAATAAAACATTTGAAAACGGACCATTTTCCACATTTCTGAAGCATGACGTAATGGGGGGGTGTTATCTCTTTTGTCGAAAATCAGCCGTTTTTGCTCGAACATTAAATGCCTCCAAATGGTATTTATTTCACTTCCCGGGGTGAAGAAACCCTTTTTGAGAACTCAGAGTGAGTAAATTGGCCATTTTCATGCACTTTTAACCATTCCATTAATCTTGTGTTTTGGGCCCCTGGAAGCATGAAAATCACTTTAAACATGCTAATTTTAGCTCTAACACTGATGATCCACCTACAAATGTGAACTGACGTTCAAAAATAAAACATTTGAAAACGGACCATTTTCCACATTTCTGAAGCATGACGTAATGGGGGGGTGTTATCTCTTTTGTCGAAAATCAGCCGTTTTTGCTCGAACATTAAATGCCTCCAAATGGTATTTAATTAACTTCCCGAGCCCCTGGAAGCATGAAAATCACTTTAAACATGCTAATTTTAGCTCTAACACTGATGATCCACCTACAAATGTGAACTGACGTTCAAAAATAAAACATTTGAAAACGGACAATTTTCCACATTTCTGAAGCATGACGTAATGGGGGGGTGTTATCTCTTTTGTCGAAAATCAGCCGTTTTTGCTCGAACATTAAATGCCTCCAAATGGTATTTAATTAACTTCCCGGGGTGAAGAAACCCTTTTTGAGAACTCAGAGTGAGTAAATTGGCCATTTTCATGCACTTTTAACCATTCCATAAATCTTGTGTTTTGGGCCCCTGGAAGCATGAAAATCACTTTAAACATGCTAATTTTAGCTCTAACACTGATGATCCACCTACAAATGTGAACTGACGTTCAAAAATAAAACATTTGAAAACGGACCATTTTCCACATTTCTGAAGCATGACGTAATGGGGGGGTGTTATCTCTTTTGTCGAAAATCAGCCGTTTTTGCTCGAACATTAAATGCCTCCAAATGGTATTTAATTAACTTCCCGAGCCCCTGGAAGCATGAAAATCACTTTAAACATGCTAATTTTAGCTCTAACACTGATGATCCACCTACAAATGTGAACTGACGTTCAAAAATAAAACATTTGAAAACGGACCATTTTCCACATTTCTGAAGCATGACGTAATGGGGGGGTGTTATCTCTTTTGTCGAAAATCAGCCGTTTTTGCTCGAACATTAAATGCCTCCAAATGGTATTTAATTAACTTCCCGGGGTGAAGAAACCCTTTTTGAGAACTCAGAGTGAGTAAATTGGCCATTTTCATGCACTTTTAACCATTCCATAAATCTTGTGTTTTGGGCCCCTGGAAGCATGAAAATCACTTTAAACATGCTAATTTTAGCTCTAACACTGATGATCCACCTACAAATGTGAACTGACGTTCAAAAATAAAACATTTGAAAACGGACCATTTTCCACATTTCTGAAGCATGACGTAATGGGGGGGTGTTATCTCTTTTGTCGAAAATCAGCCGTTTTTGCTCGAACATTAAATGCCTCCAAATGGTATTTATTTCACTTCCCGGGGTGAAGAAACCCTTTTTGAGAACTCAGAGTGAGTAAATTGGCCATTTTCATGCACTTTTAACCATTCCATTAATCTTGTGTTTTGGGCCCCTGGAAGCATGAAAATCACTTTAAACATGCTAATTTTAGCTCTAACACTGATGATCCACCTACAAATGTGAACTGACGTTCAAAAATAAAACATTTGAAAACGGACCATTTTCCACATTTCTGAAGCATGACGTAATGGGGGGGGTGTTATCTCTTTTGTCGAAAATCAGCCGTTTTTGCTCGAACATTAAATGCCTCCAAATGGTATTTAATTAACTTCCCGAGCCCCTGGAAGCATGAAAATCACTTTAAACATGCTAATTTTAGCTCTAACACTGATGATCCACCTACAAATGTGAACTGACGTTCAAAAATAAAACATTTGAAAACGGACCATTTTCCACATTTCTGAAGCATGACGTAATGGGGGGGTGTTATCTCTTTTGTCGAAAATCAGCCGTTTTTGCTCGAACATAAAATGCCTCCAAATGGTATTTAATTAACTTCCCGGGGTGAAGAAACCCTTTTTGAGAACTCAGAGTGAGTAAATTGGCCATTTTCATGCACTTTTAACCATTCCATAAATCTTGTGTTTTGGGCCCCTGGAAGCATGAAAATCACTTTAAACATGCTAATTTTAGCTCTAACACTGATGATCCACCTACAAATGTGAACTGACGTTCAAAAATAAAACATTTGAAAACGGACCATTTTCCACATTTCTGAAGCATGACGTAATGGGGGGGTGTTATCTCTTTTGTCGAAAATCAGCCGTTTTTGCTCGAACATTAAATGCCTCCAAATGGTATTTAATTCACTTCCCGGGGTGAAGAAACCCTTTTTGAGAACTCAGAGTGAGTAAATTGGCCATTTTCATGCACTTTTAACCATTCCATAAATCTTGTGTTTTGGGCCCCTGGAAGCATGAAAATCACTTTAAACATGCTAATTTTAGCTCTAACACTGATGATCCACCTACAAATGTGAACTGACGTTCAAAAATAAAACATTTGAAAACGGACCATTTTCCACATTTCTGAAGCATGACGTAATGGGGGGGTGTTATCTCTTTTGTCGAAAATCAGCCGTTTTTGCTCGAACATTAAATGCCTCCAAATGGTATTTAATTAACTTCCCGAGCCCCTGGAAGCATGAAAATCACTTTAAACATGCTAATTTTAGCTCTAACACTGATGATCCACCTACAAATGTGAACTGACGTTCAAAAATAAAACATTTGAAAACGGACCATTTTCCACATTTCTGAAGCATGACGTAATGGGGGGGTGTTATCTCTTTTGTCGAAAATCAGCCGTTTTTGCTCGAACATTAAATGCCTCCAAATGGTATTTATTTCACTTCCCGGGGTGAAGAAACCCTTTTTGAGAACTCAGAGTGAGTAAATTGGCCATTTTCATGCACTTTTAACCATTCCATTAATCTTGTGTTTTGGGCCCCTGGAAGCATGAAAATCACTTTAAACATGCTAATTTTAGCTCTAACACTGATGATCCACCTACAAATGTGAACTGACGTTCAAAAATAAAACATTTGAAAACGGACCATTTTCCACATTTCTGAAGCATGACGTAATGGGGGGGTGTTATCTCTTTTGTCGAAAATCAGCCGTTTTTGCTCGAACATTAAATGCCTCCAAATGGTATTTAATTAACTTCCCGAGCCCCTGGAAGCATGAAAATCACTTTAAACATGCTAATTTTAGCTCTAACACTGATGATCCACCTACAAATGTGAACTGACGTTCAAAAATAAAACATTTGAAAACGGACCATTTTCCACATTTCTGAAGCATGACGTAATGGGGGGGTGTTATCTCTTTTGTCGAAAATCAGCCGTTTTTGCTCGAACATTAAATGCCTCCAAATGGTATTTAATTAACTTCCCGGGGTGAAGAAACCCTTTTTGAGAACTCAGAGTGAGTAAATTGGCCATTTTCATGCACTTTTAACCATTCCATAAATCTTGTGTTTTGGGCCCCTGGAAGCATGAAAATCACTTTAAACATGCTAATTTTAGCTCTAACACTGATGATCCACCTACAAATGTGAACTGACGTTCAAAAATAAAACATTTGAAAACGGACCATTTTCCACATTTCTGAAGCATGACGTAATGGGGGGGTGTTATCTCTTTTGTCGAAAATCAGCCGTTTTTGCTCGAACATTAAATGCCTCCAAATGGTATTTATTTCACTTCCCGGGGTGAAGAAACCCTTTTTGAGAACTCAGAGTGAGTAAATTGGCCATTTTCATGCACTTTTAACCATTCCATTAATCTTGTGTTTTGGGCCCCTGGAAGCATGAAAATCACTTTAAACATGCTAATTTTAGCTCTAACACTGATGATCCACCTACAAATGTGAACTGACGTTCAAAAATAAAACATTTGAAAACGGACCATTTTCCACATTTCTGAAGCATGACGTAATGGGGGGGTGTTATCTCTTTTGTCGAAAATCAGCCGTTTTTGCTCGAACATTAAATGCCTCCAAATGGTATTTAATTAACTTCCCGAGCCCCTGGAAGCATGAAAATCACTTTAAACATGCTAATTTTAGCTCTAACACTGATGATCCACCTACAAATGTGAACTGACGTTCAAAAATAAAACATTTGAAAACGGACCATTTTCCACATTTCTGAAGCATGACGTAATGGGGGGGTGTTATCTCTTTTGTCGAAAATCAGCCGTTTTTGCTCGAACATTAAATGCCTCCAAATGGTATTTAATTAACTTCCCGGGGTGAAGAAACCCTTTTTGAGAACTCAGAGTGAGTAAATTGGCCATTTTCATGCACTTTTAACCATTCCATAAATCTTGTGTTTTGGGCCCCTGGAAGCATGAAAATCACTTTAAACATGCTAATTTTAGCTCTAACACTGATGATCCACCTACAAATGTGAACTGACGTTCAAAAATAAAACATTTGAAAACGGACCATTTTCCACATTTCTGAAGCATGACGTAATGGGGGGGTGTTATCTCTTTTGTCGAAAATCAGCCGTTTTTGCTCGAACATTAAATGCCTCCAAATGGTATTTAATTAACTTCCCGAGCCCCTGGAAGCATGAAAATCACTTTAAACATGCTAATTTTAGCTCTAACACTGATGATCCACCTACAAATGTGAACTGACGTTCAAAAATAAAACATTTGAAAACGGACCATTTTCCACATTTCTGAAGCATGACGTAATGGGGGGGTGTTATCTCTTTTGTCGAAAATCAGCCGTTTTTGCTCGAACATTAAATGCCTCCAAATGGTATTTAATTAACTTCCCGGGGTGAAGAAACCCTTTTTGAGAACTCAGAGTGAGTAAATTGGCCATTTTCATGCACTTTTAACCATTCCATAAATCTTGTGTTTTGGGCCCCTGGAAGCATGAAAATCACTTTAAACATGCTAATTTTAGCTCTAACACTGATGATCCACCTACAAATGTGAACTGACGTTCAAAAATAAAACATTAGAAAACGGACCATTTTCCACATTTCTGAAGCATGACGTAATAGGGGGTGTTATCTCTTTTGTCGAAAATCAGCCGTTTTTGCTCGAACATTAAATGCCTCCAAATGGTATTTAATTAACTTCCCGAGCCCCTGGAAGCATGAAAATCACTTTAAACATGCTAATTTTAGCTCTAACACTGATGATCCACCTACAAATGTGAACTGACGTTCAAAAATAAAACATTTGAAAACGGACCATTTTCCACATTTCTGAAGCATGACGTAATGGGGGGGTGTTATCTCTTTTGTCGAAAATCAGCCGTTTTTGCTCGAACATTAAATGCCTCCAAATGGTATTTATTTCACTTCCCGAGCCCCTGGAAGCATGAAAATCACTTTAAACATGCTAATTTTAGCTCTAACACTGATGATCCACCTACAAATGTGAACTGACGTTCAAAAATAAAACATTTGAAAACGGACCATTTTCCACATTTCTGAAGCATGACGTAATGGGGGGGTGTTATCTCTTTTGTCGAAAATCAGCCGTTTTTTCTCGAACATTAAATGCCTCCAAATGGTATTTAATTAACTTCCCGAGCCCCTGGAAGCATGAAAATCACTTTAAACATGCTAATTTTAGCTCTAACACTGATGATCCACCTACAAATGTGAACTGACGTTCAAAAATAAAACATTTGAAAACGGACCATTTTCCACATTTCTGAAGCATGACGTAATGGGGGGGTGTTATCTCTTTTGTCGAAAATCAGCCGTTTTTGCTCGAACATTAAATGCCTCCAAATGGTATTTAATTAACTTCCCGGGGTGAAGAAACCCTTTTTGAGAACTCAGAGTGAGTAAATTGGCCATTTTCATGCACTTTTAACCATTCCATAAATCTTGTGTTTTGGGCCCCTGGAAGCATGAAAATCACTTTAAACATGCTAATTTTAGCTCTAACACTGATGATCCACCTACAAATGTGAACTGACGTTCAAAAATAAAACATTTGAAAACGGACCATTTTCCACATTTCTGAAGCATGACGTAATGGGGGGGTGTTATCTCTTTTGTCGAAAATCAGCCGTTTTTGCTCGAACATTAAATGCCTCCAAATGGTATTTAATTAACTTCCCGAGCCCCTGGAAGCATGAAAATCACTTTAAACATGCTAATTTTAGCTCTAACATTGATGATCCACCTACAAATGTGAACTGACGTTCAAAAATAAAACATTTGAAAACGGACCATTTTCCACATTTCTGAAGCATGACGTAATGGGGGGGTGTTATCTCTTTTGTCGAAAATCAGCCGTTTTTGCTCGAACATTAAATGCCTCCAAATGGTATTTATTTCACTTCCCGGGGTGAAGAAACCCTTTTTGAGAACTCAGAGTGAGTAAATTGGCCATTTTCATGCACTTTTAACCATTCCATTAATCTTGTGTTTTGGGCCCCTGGAAGCATGAAAATCACTTTAAACATGCTAATTTTAGCTCTAACACTGATGATCCACCTACAAATGTGAACTGACGTTCAAAAATAAAACATTTGAAAACGGACCATTTTCCACATTTCTGAAGCATGACGTAATGGGGGGGTGTTATCTCTTTTGTCGAAAATCAGCCGTTTTTGCTCGAACATTAAATGCCTCCAAATGGTATTTAATTAACTTCCCGAGCCCCTGGAAGCATGAAAATCACTTTAAACATGCTAATTTTAGCTCTAACACTGATGATCCACCTACAAATGTGAACTGACGTTCAAAAATAAAACATTTGAAAACGGACCATTTTCCACATTTCTGAAGCATGACGTAATGGGGGGGTGTTATCTCTTTTGTCGAAAATCAGCCGTTTTTGCTCGAACATTAAATGCCTCCAAATGGTATTTAATTAACTTCCCGGGGTGAAGAAACCCTTTTTGAGAACTCAGAGTGAGTAAATTGGCCATTTTCATGCACTTTTAACCATTCCATAAATCTTGTGTTTTGGGCCCCTGGAAGCATGAAAATCACTTTAAACATGCTAATTTTAGCTCTAACACTGATGATCCACCTACAAATGTGAACTGACGTTCAAAAATAAAACATTAGAAAACGGACCATTTTCCACATTTCTGAAGCATGACGTAATGGGGGGTGTTATCTCTTTTGTCGAAAATCAGCCGTTTTTGCTCGAACATTAAATGCCTCCAAATGGTATTTAATTAACTTCCCGAGCCCCTGGAAGCATGAAAATCACTTTAAACATGCTAATTTTAGCTCTAACACTGATGATCCACCTACAAATGTGAACTGACGTTCAAAAATAAAACATTTGAAAACGGACCATTTTCCACATTTCTGAAGCATGACGTAATGGGGGGGTGTTATCTCTTTTGTCGAAAATCAGCCGTTTTTGCTCGAACATTAAATGCCTCCAAATGGTATTTATTTCACTTCCCGAGCCCCTGGAAGCATGAAAATCACTTTAAACATGCTAATTTTAGCTCTAACACTGATGATCCACCTACAAATGTGAACTGACGTTCAAAAATAAAACATTTGAAAACGGACCATTTTCCACATTTCTGAAGCATGATGTAATGGGGGGGTGTTATCTCTTTTGTCGAAAATCAGCCGTTTTTGCTCGAACATTAAATGCCTCCAAATGGTATTTAATTAACTTCCCGAGCCCCTGGAAGCATGAAAATCACTTTAAACATGCTAATTTTAGCTCTAACACTGATGATCCACCTACAAATGTGAACTGACGTTCAAAAATAAAACATTTGAAAACGGACCATTTTCCACATTTCTGAAGCATGACGTAATGGGGGGGTGTTATCTCTTTTGTCGAAAATCAGCCGTTTTTGCTCGAACATTAAATGCCTCCAAATGGTATTTAATTAACTTCCCGGGGTGAAGAAACCCTTTTTGAGAACTCAGAGTGAGTAAATTGGCCATTTTCATGCACTTTTAACCATTCCATAAATCTTGTGTTTTGGGCCCCTGGAAGCATGAAAATCACTTTAAACATGCTAATTTTAGCTCTAACACTGATGATCCACCTACAAATGTGAACTGACGTTCAAAAATAAAACATTTGAAAACGGACCATTTTCCACATTTCTGAAGCATGACGTAATGGGGGGGTGTTATCTCTTTTGTCGAAAATCAGCCGTTTTTGCTCGAACATTAAATGCCTCCAAATGGTATTTAATTAACTTCCCGAGCCCCTGGAAGCATGAAAATCACTTTAAACATGCTAATTTTAGCTCTAACACTGATGATCCACCTACAAATGTGAACTGACGTTCAAAAATAAAACATTTGAAAACGGACCATTTTCCACATTTCTGAAGCATGACGTAATGGGGGGGTGTTATCTCTTTTGTCGAAAATCAGCCGTTTTTGCTCGAACATTAAATGCCTCCAAATGGTATTTATTTCACTTCCCGGGGTGAAGAAACCCTTTTTGAGAACTCAGAGTGAGTAAATTGGCCATTTTCATGCACTTTTAACCATTCCATTAATCTTGTGTTTTGGGCCCCTGGAAGCATGAAAATCACTTTAAACATGCTAATTTTAGCTCTAACACTGATGATCCACCTACAAATGTGAACTGACGTTCAAAAATAAAACATTTGAAAACGGACCATTTTCCACATTTCTGAAGCATGACGTAATGGGGGGGTGTTATCTCTTTTGTCGAAAATCAGCCGTTTTTGCTCGAACATTAAATGCCTCCAAATGGTATTTAATTAACTTCCCGAGCCCCTGGAAGCATGAAAATCACTTTAAACATGCTAATTTTAGCTCTAACACTGATGATCCACCTACAAATGTGAACTGACGTTCAAAAATAAAACATTTGAAAACGGACCATTTTCCACATTTCTGAAGCATGACGTAATGGGGGGGTGTTATCTCTTTTGTCGAAAATCAGCCGTTTTTGCTCGAACATTAAATGCCTCCAAATGGTATTTAATTAACTTCCCGGGGTGAAGAAACCCTTTTTGAGAACTCAGAGTGAGTAAATTGGCCATTTTCATGCACTTTTAACCATTCCATTAATCTTGTGTTTTGGGCCCCTGGAAGCATGAAAATCACTTTAAACATGCTAATTTTAGCTCTAACACTGATGATCCACCTACAAATGTGAACTGACGTTCAAAAATAAAACATTTGAAAACGGACCATTTTCCACATTTCTGAAGCATGACGTAATGGGGGGGGTGTTATCTCTTTTGTCGAAAATCAGCCGTTTTTGCTCGAACATGAAATGCCTCCAAATGGTATTTAATTAACTTCCCGAGCCCCTGGAAGCATGAAAATCACTTTAAACATGCTAATTTTAGCTCTAACACTGATGATCCACCTACAAATGTGAACTGACGTTCAAAAATAAAACATTTGAAAACGGACCATTTTCCACATTTCTGAAGCATGACGTAATGGGGGGGTGTTATCTCTTTTGTCGAAAATCAGCCGTTTTTGCTCGAACATTAAATGCCTCCAAATGGTATTTAATTAACTTCCCGGGGTGAAGAAACCCTTTTTGAGAATTCAGAGTGAGTAAATTGGCCATTTTCATGCACTTTTAACCATTCCATAAATCTTGTGTTTTGGGCCCCTGGAAGCATGAAAATCACTTTAAACATGCTAATTTTAGCTCTAACACTGATGATCCACCTACAAATGTGAACTGACGTTCAAAAATAAAACATTTGAAAACGGACCATTTTCCACATTTCTGAAGCATGACGTAATGGGGGGGTGTTATCTCTTTTGTCGAAAATCAGCCGTTTTTGCTCGAACATTAAATGCCTCCAAATGGTATTTATTTCACTTCCCGAGCCCCTGGAAGCATGAAAATCACTTTAAACATGATAATTTTAGCTCTAACAGTGATGATCCACCTACAAATGTGAACTGACGTTCAAAAATAAAACATTTGAAAACGGACCATTTTCCACATTTCTGAAGCATGACGTAATGGGGGGGTGTTATCTCTTTTGTCGAAAATCAGCCGTTTTTGCTCGAACATTAAATGCCTCCAAATGGTATTTATTTCACTTCCCGAGCCCCTGGAAGCATGAAAATCACTTTAAACATGCTAATTTTAGCTCTAACACTGATGATCCACCTACAAATGTGAACTGACGTTCAAAAATAAAACATTTGAAAACGGACCATTTTCCACATTTCTGAAGCATGACGTAATGGGGGGGTGTTATCTCTTTTGTCGAAAATCAGCCGTTTTTGCTCGAACATTAAATGCCTCCAAATGGTATTTAATTAACTTCCCGAGCCCCTGGAAGCATGAAAATCACTTTAAACATGCTAATTTTAGCTCTAACACTGATGATCCACCTACAAATGTGAACTGACGTTCAAAAATAAAACATTTGAAAACGGACCATTTTCCACATTTCTGAAGCATGACGTAATGGGGGGGTGTTATCTCTTTTGTCGAAAATCAGCCGTTTTTGCTCGAACATTAAATGCCTCCAAATGGTATTTAATTAACTTCCCGGGGTGAAGAAACCCTTTTTGAGAACTCAGAGTGAGTAAATTGGCCATTTTCATGCACTTTTAACCATTCCATAAATCTTGTGTTTTGGGCCCCTGGAAGCATGAAAATCACTTTAAACATGCTAATTTTAGCTCTAACACTGATGATCCACCTACAAATGTGAACTGACGTTCAAAAATAAAACATTTGAAAACGGACCATTTTCCACATTTCTGAAGCATGACGTAATGGGGGGGTGTTATCTCTTTTGTCGAAAATCAGCCGTTTTTGCTCGAACATTAAATGCCTCCAAATGGTATTTATTTCACTTCCCGAGCCCCTGGAAGCATGAAAATCACTTTAAACATGCTAATTTTAGCTCTAACACTGATGATCCACCTACAAATGTGAACTGACGTTCAAAAATAAAACATTTGAAAACTGACCATTTTCCACATTTCTGAAGCATGACGTAATGGGGGGGTGTTATCTCTTTTGTCGAAAATCAGCCGTTTTTGCTCGAACATTAAATGCCTCCAAATGGTATTTATTTCACTTCCCGGGGTGAAGAAACCCTTTTTGAGAACTCAGAGTGAGTAAATTGGCCATTTTCATGCACTTTTAACCATTCCATAAATCTTGTGTTTTGGGCCCCTGGAAGCATGAAAATCACTTTAAACATGCTAATTTTAGCTCTAACACTGATGATCCACCTACAAATGTGAACTGACGTTCAAAAATAAAACATTTGAAAACGGACCATTTTCCACATTTCTGAAGCATGACGTAAGGGGGGGTGTTATCTCTTTTGTCGAAAATCAGCCGTTTTTGCTCGAACATTAAATGCCTCCAAATGGTATTTAATTAACTTCCCGGGGTGAAGAAACCCTTTTTGAGAACTCAGAGTGAGTAAATTGGCCATTTTCATGCACTTTTAACCATTCCATAAATCTTGTGTTTTGGGCCCCTGGAAGCATGAAAATCACTTTAAACATGCTAATTTTAGCTCTAACACTGATGATCCACCTACAAATGTGAACTGACGTTCAAAAATAAAACATTTGAAAACGGACCATTTTCCACATTTCTGAAGCATGACGTAATGGGGGGGTGTTATCTCTTTTGTCGAAAATCAGCCGTTTTTGCTCGAACATTAAATGCCTCCAAATGGTATTTAATTAACTTCCCGGGGTGAAGAAACCCTTTTTGAGAACTCAGAGTGAGTAAATTGGCCATTTTCATGCACTTTTAACCATTCCATAAATCTTGTGTTTTGGGCCCCTGGAAGCATGAAAATCACTTTAAACATGCTAATTTTAGCTCTAACACTGATGATCCACCTACAAATGTGAACTGACGTTCAAAAATAAAACATTTGAAAACGGACCATTTTCCACATTTCTGAAGCATGACGTAATGGGGGGGTGTTATCTCTTTTGTCGAAAATCTGCCGTTTTTGCTCGAACATTAAATGCCTCCAAATGGTATTTAATTAACTTCCCGGGGTGAAGAAACCCTTTTTGAGAACTCAGAGTGAGTAAATTGGCCATTTTCATGCACTTTTAACCATTCCATAAATCTTGTGTTTTGGGCCCCTGGAAGCATGAAAATCACTTTAAACATGCTAATTTTAGCTCTAACACTGATGATCCACCTACAAATGTGAACTGACGTTCAAAAATAAAACATTAGAAAACGGACCATTTTCCACATTTCTGAAGCATGACGTAATGGGGGGTGTTATCTCTTTTGTCGAAAATCAGCCGTTTTTGCTCGAACATTAAATGCCTCCAAATGGTATTTAATTAACTTCCCGAGCCCCTGGAAGCATGAAAATCACTTTAAACATGCTAATTTTAGCTCTAACACTGATGATCCACCTACAAATGTGAACTGACGTTCAAAAATAAAACATTTGAAAACGGACCATTTTCCACATTTCTGAAGCATGACGTAATGGGGGGTGTTATCTCTTTTGTCGAAAATCAGCCGTTTTTGCTCGAACATTAAATGCCTCCAAATGGTATTTATTTCACTTCCCGGGGTGAAGAAACCCTTTTTGAGAACTCAGAGTGAGTAAATTGGCCATTTTCATGCACTTTTAACCATTCCATAAATCTTGTGTTTTGGGCCCCTGGAAGCATGAAAATCACTTTAAACATGCTAATTTTAGCTCTAACACTGATGATCCACCTACAAATGTGAACTGACGTTCAAAAATAAAACATTTGAAAACGGACCATTTTCCACATTTCTGAAGCATGACGTAATGGGGGGGTGTTATCTCTTTTGTCGAAAATCAGCCGTTTTTGCTCGAACATTAAATGCCTCCAAATGGTATTTAATTAACTTCCCGGGGTGAAGAAACCCTTTTTGAGAACTCAGAGTGAGTAAATTGGCCATTTTCATGCACTTTTAACCATTCCATAAATCTTGTGTTTTGGGCCCCTGGAAGCATGAAAATCACTTTAAACATGCTAATTTTAGCTCTAACACTGATGATCCACCTACAAATGTGAACTGACGTTCAAAAATAAAACATTTGAAAACGGACCATTTTCCACATTTCTGAAGCATGACGTAATGGGGGGGTGTTATCTCTTTTGTCGAAAATCAGCCGTTTTTGCTCGAACATTAAATGCCTCCAAATGGTATTTAATTAACTTCCCGAGCCCCTGGAAGCATGAAAATCACTTTAAACATGCTAATTTTAGCTCTAACACTGATGATCCACCTACAAATGTGAACTGACGTTCAAAAATAAAACATTTGAAAACGGACCAACTTCCACATTTCTGAAGCATGACGTAATGGGGGGGTGTTATCTCTTTTGTCGAAAATCAGCCGTTTTTGCTCGAACATTAAATGCCTCCAAATGGTATTTATTTCACTTCCCGGGGTGAAGAAACCCTTTTTGAGAACTCAGAGTGAGTAAATTGGCCATTTTCAGGCACTTTTAACCATTTCATTAATCTTGTGTTTTGGGCCCCTGGAAGCATGAAAATCACTTTAAACATGCTAATTTTAGCTCTAACACTGATGATCCACCTACAAATGTGAACTGACGTTCAAAAATAAAACATTTGAAAACGGACCATTTTCCACATTTCTGAAGCATGACGTAATGGGGGGGTGTTATCTCTTTTGTCGAAAATCAGCCGTTTTTGCTCGAACATTAAATGCCTCCAAATGGTATTTAATTAACTTCCCGAGCCCCTGGAAGCATGAAAATCACTTTAAACATGCTAATTTTAGCTCTAACACTGATGTTCCACCTACAAATGTGAACTGACGTTCAAAAATAAAACATTTGAAAACGGACCATTTTCCACATTTCTGAAGCATGACGTAATGGGGGGGTGTTATCTCTTTTGTCGAAAATCTGCCGTTTTTGCTCGAACATTAAATGCCTCCAAATGGTATTTAATTAACTTCCCGAGCCCCTGGAAGCATGAAAATCACTTTAAACATGCTAATTTTAGCTCTAACACTGATGATCCACCTACAAATGTGAACTGACGTTCAAAAATAAAACATTTGAAAACGGACCATTTTCCACATTTCTGAAGCATGACGTAATGGGGGGGTGTTATCTCTTTTGTCGAAAATCAGCCGTTTTTGCTCGAACATTAAATGCCTCCAAATGGTATTTAATTAACTTCCCGAGCCCCTGGAAGCATGAAAATCACTTTAAACATGCTAATTTTAGCTCTAACACTGATGATCCACCTACAAATGTGAACTGACGTTCAAAAATAAAACATTTGAAAACGGACCATTTTCCACATTTCTGAAGCATGACGTAATGGGGGGGTGTTATCTCTTTTGTCGAAAATCAGCCGTTTTTGCTCGAACATTAAATGCCTCCAAATGGTATTTAATTAACTTCCCGGGGTGAAGAAACCCTTTTTGAGAACTCAGAGTGAGTAAATTGGCCATTTTCATGCACTTTTAACCATTCCATAAATCTTGTGTTTTGGGCCCCTGGAAGCATGAAAATCACTTTAAACATGCTAATTTTAGCTCTCACACTGATGATCCACCTACAAATGTGAACTGACGTTCAAAAATAAAACATTTGAAAACGGACCATTTTCCACATTTCTGAAGCATGACGTAATGGGGGGGTGTTATCTCTTGTCGAAAATCAGCCGTTTTTGCTCGAACATTAAATGCCTCCAAATGGTATTTAATTAACTTCCCGAGCCCCTGGAAGCATGAAAATCACTTTAAACATGCTAATTTTAGCTCTAACACTGATGATCCACCTACAAATGTGAACTGACGTTCAAAAATAAAACATTTGAAAACGGACCATTTTCCACATTTCTGAAGCATGACGTAATGGGGGGGTGTTATCTCTTTTGTCGAAAATCAGCCGTTTTTGCTCGAACATTAAATGCCTCCAAATGGTATTTAATTAACTTCCCGGGGTGAAGAAACCCTTTTTGAGAACTCAGAGTGAGTAAATTGGCCATTTTCATGCACTTTTAACCATTCCATAAATCTTGTGTTTTGGGCCCCTGGAAGCATGAAAATCACTTTAAACATGCTAATTTTAGCTCTAACACTGATGATCCACCTACAAATGTGAACTGACGTTCAAAAATAAAACATTTGAAAACGGACCATTTTCCACATTTCTGAAGCATGACGTAATGGGGGGTGTTATCTCTTTTGTCGAAAATCAGCCGTTTTTGCTCGAACATTAAATGCCTCCAAATGGTATTTAATTAACTTCCCGAGCCCCTGGAAGCATGAAAATCACTTTAAACATGCTAATTTTAGCTCTAACACTGATGATCCACCTACAAATGTGAACTGACGTTCAAAAATAAAACATTTGAAAACGGACCATTTTCCACATTTCTGAAGCATGACGTAATGGGGGGGTGTTATCTCTTTTGTCGAAAATCAGCCGTTTTTGCTCGAACATTAAATGCCTCCAAATGGTATTTATTTCACTTCCCGAGCCCCTGGAAGCATGAAAATCACTTTAAACATGCTAATTTTAGCTCTAACACTGATGATCCACCTACAAATGTGAACTGACGTTCAAAAATAAAACATTTGAAAACGGACCATTTTCCACATTTCTGAAGCATGACGTAATGGGGGGGTGTTATCTCTTTTGTCGAAAATCAGCCGTTTTTGCTCGAACATTAAATGCCTCCAAATGGTATTTAATTAACTTCCCGAGCCCCTGGAAGCATGAAAATCACTTTAAACATGCTAATTTTAGCTCTAACACTGATGATCCACCTACAAATGTGAACTGACGTTCAAAAATAAAACATTTGAAAACGGACCATTTTCCACATTTCTGAAGCATGACGTAATGGGGGGGTGTTATCTCTTTTGTCGAAAATCAGCCGTTTTTGCTCGAACATTAAATGCCTCCAAATGGTATTTAATTAACTTCCCGGGGTGAAGAAACCCTTTTTGAGAACTCAGAGTGAGTAAATTGGCCATTTTCATGCACTTTTAACCATTCCATAAATCTTGTGTTTTGGGCCCCTGGAAGCATGAAAATCACTTTAAACATGCTAATTTTAGCTCTAACACTGATGATCCACCTACAAATGTGAACTGACGTTCAAAAATAAAACATTTGAAAACGGACCATTTTCCACATTTCTGAAGCATGACGTAATGGGGGGGTGTTATCTCTTTTGTCGAAAATCAGCCGTTTTTGCTCGAACATTAAATGCCTCCAAATGGTATTTAATTAACTTCCCGAGCCCCTGGAAGCATGAAAATCACTTTAAACATGCTAATTTTAGCTCTAACACTGATGATCCACCTACAAATGTGAACTGACGTTCAAAAATAAAACATTTGAAAACGGACCAACTTCCACATTTCTGAAGCATGACGTAATGGGGGGGTGTTATCTCTTTTGTCGAAAATCAGCCGTTTTTGCTCGAACATTAAATGCCTCCAAATGGTATTTATTTCACTTCCCGGGGTGAAGAAACCCTTTTTGAGAACTCAGAGTGAGTAAATTGGCCATTTTCAGGCACTTTTAACCATTTCATTAATCTTGTGTTTTGGGCCCCTGGAAGCATGAAAATCACTTTAAACATGCTAATTTTAGCTCTAACACTGATGATCCACCTACAAATGTGAACTGACGTTCAAAAATAAAACATTTGAAAACGGACCATTTTCCACATTTCTGAAGCATGACGTAATGGGGGGGTGTTATCTCTTTTGTCGAAAATCAGCCGTTTTTGCTCGAACATTAAATGCCTCCAAATGGTATTTAATTAACTTCCCGAGCCCCTGGAAGCATGAAAATCACTTTAAACATGCTAATTTTAGCTCTAACACTGATGTTCCACCTACAAATGTGAACTGACGTTCAAAAATAAAACATTTGAAAACGGACCATTTTCCACATTTCTGAAGCATGACGTAATGGGGGGGTGTTATCTCTTTTGTCGAAAATCAGCCGTTTTTGCTCGAACATTAAATGCCTCCAAATGGTATTTAATTAACTTCCCGGGGTGAAGAAACCCTTTTTGAGAACTCAGAGTGAGTAAATTGGCCATTTTCATGCACTTTTAACCATTCCATAAATCTTGTGTTTTGGGCCCCTGGAAGCATGAAAATCACTTTAAACATGCTAATTTTAGCTCTAACACTGATGATCCACCTACAAATGTGAACTGACGTTCAAAAATAAAACATTTGAAAACGGACCATTTTCCACATTTCTGAAGCATGACGTAATGGGGGGGGTGTTATCTCTTGTCGAAAATCAGCCGTTTTTGCTCGAACATTAAATGCCTCCAAATGGTATTTAATTAACTTCCCGAGCCCCTGGAAGCATGAAAATCACTTTAAACATGCTAATTTTAGCTCTAACACTGATGATCCACCTACAAATGTGAACTGACGTTCAAAAATAAAACATTTGAAAACGGACCATTTTCCACATTTCTGAAGCATGACGTAATGGGGGGGTGTTATCTCTTTTGTCGAAAATCAGCCGTTTTTGCTCGAACATTAAATGCCTCCAAATGGTATTTAATTAACTTCCCGGGGTGAAGAAACCCTTTTTGAGAACTCAGAGTGAGTAAATTGGCCATTTTCATGCACTTTTAACCATTCCATAAATCTTGTGTTTTGGGCCCCTGGAAGCATGAAAATCACTTTAAACATGCTAATTTTAGCTCTAACACTGATGATCCACCTACAAATGTGAACTGACGTTCAAAAATAAAACATTTGAAAACGGACCATTTTCCACATTTCTGAAGCATGACGTAATGGGGGGTGTTATCTCTTTTGTCGAAAATCAGCCGTTTTTGCTCGAACATTAAATGCCTCCAAATGGTATTTAATTAACTTCCCGAGCCCCTGGAAGCATGAAAATCACTTTAAACATGCTAATTTTAGCTCTAACACTGATGATCCACCTACAAATGTGAACTGACGTTCAAAAATAAAACATTTGAAAACGGACCATTTTCCACATTTCTGAAGCATGACGTAATGGGGGGGTGTTATCTCTTTTGTCGAAAATCAGCCGTTTTTGCTCGAACATTAAATGCCTCCAAATGGTATTTATTTCACTTCCCGAGCCCCTGGAAGCATGAAAATCACTTTAAACATGCTAATTTTAGCTCTAACACTGATGATCCACCTACAAATGTGAACTGACGTTCAAAAATAAAACATTTGAAAACGGACCATTTTCCACATTTCTGAAGCATGACGTAATGGGGGGGTGTTATCTCTTTTGTCGAAAATCAGCCGTTTTTGCTCGAACATTAAATGCCTCCAAATGGTATTTATTTCACTTCCCGAGCCCCTGGAAGCATGAAAATCACTTTAAACATGCTAATTTTAGCTCTAACACTGATGATCCACCTACAAATGTGAACTGACGTTCAAAAATAAAACATTTGAAAACGGACCATTTTCCACATTTCTGAAGCATGACGTAATGGGGGGGTGTTATCTCTTTTGTCGAAAATCAGCCGTTTTTGCTCGAACATTAAATGCCTCCAAATGGTATTTAATTAACTTCCCGGGGTGAAGAAACCCTTTTTGAGAACTCAGAGTGAGTAAATTGGCCATTTTCATGCACTTTTAACCATTCCATAAATCTTGTGTTTTGGGCCCCTGGAAGCATGAAAATCACTTTAAACATGCTAATTTTAGCTCTAACACTGATGATCCACCTACAAATGTGAAATGACGTTCAAAAATAAAACATTTGAAAACGGACCATTTTCCACATTTCTGAAGCATGACGTAATGGGGGGGTGTTATCTCTTTTGTCGAAAATCAGCCGTTTTTGCTCGAACATTAAATGCCTCCAAATGGTATTTAATTAACTTCCCGAGCCCCTGGAAGCATGAAAATCACTTTAAACATGCTAATTTTAGCTCTAACACTGATGATCCACCTACAAATGTGAACTGACGTTCAAAAATAAAACATTTGAAAACGGACCATTTTCCACATTTCTGAAGCATGACGTAATGGGGGGGTGTTATCTCTTTTGTCGAAAATCAGCCGTTTTTGCTCGAACATTAAATGCCTCCAAATGGTATTTAATTAACTTCCCGGGGTGAAGAAACCCTTTTTGAGAACTCAGAGTGAGTAAATTGGCCATTTTCATGCACTTTTAACCATTCCATAAATCTTGTGTTTTGGGCCCCTGGAAGCATGAAAATCACTTTAAACATGCTAATTTTAGCTCTAACACTGATGATCCACCTACAAATGTGAACTGACGTTCAAAAATAAAACATTTGAAAACGGACCATTTTCCACATTTCTGAAGCATGACGTAATGGGGGGGTGTTATCTCTTGTCGAAAATCAGCCGTTTTTGCTCGAACATTAAATGCCTCCAAATGGTATTTAATTAACTTCCCGAGCCCCTGAAAGCATGAAAATCACTTTAAACATGCTAATTTTAGCTCTAACACTGATGATCCACCTACAAATGTGAACTGACGTTCAAAAATAAAACATTTGAAAACGGACCATTTTCCACATTTCTGAAGCATGACGTAATGGGGGGGTGTTATCTCTTTTGTCGAAAATCAGCCGTTTTTGCTCGAACATTAAATGCCTCCAAATGGTATTTAATTAACTTCCCGGGGTGAAGAAACCCTTTTTGAGAACTCAGAGTGAGTAAATTGGCCATTTTCATGCACTTTTAACCATTCCATAAATCTTGTGTTTTGGGCCCCTGGAAGCATGAAAATCACTTTAAACATGCTAATTTTAGCTCTAACACTGATGATCCACCTACAAATGTGAACTGACGTTCAAAAATAAAACATTTGAAAACGGACCATTTTCCACATTTCTGAAGCATGACGTAATGGGGGGTGTTATCTCTTTTGTCGAAAATCAGCCGTTTTTGCTCGAACATTAAATGCCTCCAAATGGTATTTAATTAACTTCCCGAGCCCCTGGAAGCATGAAAATCACTTTAAACATGCTAATTTTAGCTCTAACACTGATGATCCACCTACAAATGTGAACTGACGTTAAAAAATATAACATTTGAAAACGGACCATTTTCCACATTTCTGAAGCATGACGTAATGGGGGGGTGTTATCTCTTTTGTCGAAAATCAGCCGTTTTTGCTCGAACATTAAATGCCTCCAAATGGTATTTATTTCACTTCCCGAGCCCCTGGAAGCATGAAAATCACTTTAAACATGCTAATTTTAGCTCTAACACTGATGATCCACCTACAAATGTGAACTGACGTTCAAAAATAAAACATTTGAAAACGGACCATTTTCCACATTTCTGAAGCATGACGTAATGGGGGGGTGTTATCTCTTTTGTCGAAAATCAGCCGTTTTTGCTCGAACATTAAATGCCTCCAAATGGTATTTAATTAACTTCCCGAGCCCCTGGAAGCATGAAAATCACTTTAAACATGCTAATTTTAGCTCTAACACTGATGATCCACCTACAAATGTGAACTGACGTTCAAAAATAAAACATTTGAAAACGGACCATTTTCCACATTTCAGAAGCATGACGTAATGGGGGGGTGTTATCTCTTTTGTCGAAAATCAGCCGTTTTTGCTCGAACATTAAATGCCTCCAAATGGTATTTAATTAACTTCCCGGGGTGAAGAAACCCTTTTTGAGAACTCAGAGTGAGTAAATTGGCCATTTTCATGCACTTTTAACCATTCCATAAATCTTGTGTTTTGGGCCCCTGGAAGCATGAAAATCACTTTAAACATGCTAATTTTAGCTCTAACACTGATGATCCACCTACAAATGTGAACTGACGTTCAAAAATAAAACATTTGAAAACGGACCATTTTCCACATTTCTGAAGCATGACGTAATGGGGGGGTGTTATCTCTTTTGTCGAAAATCAGCCGTTTTTGCTCGAACATTAAATGCCTCCAAATGGTATTTAATTAACTTCCCGAGCCCCTGGAAGCATGAAAATCACTTTAAACATGCTAATTTTAGCTCTAACACTGATGATCCACCTACAAATGTGAACTGACGTTCAAAAATAAAACATTTGAAAACGGACCAACTTCCACATTTCTGAAGCATGACGTAATGGGGGGGTGTTATCTCTTTTGTCGAAAATCAGCCGTTTTTGCTCGAACATTAAATGCCTCCAAATGGTATTTATTTCACTTCCCGGGGTGAAGAAACCCTTTTTGAGAACTCAGAGTGAGTAAATTGGCCATTTTCAGGCACTTTTAACCATTTCATTAATCTTGTGTTTTGGGCCCCTGGAAGCATGAACATCACTTTAAACATGCTAATTTTAGCTCTAACACTGATGATCCACCTACAAATGTGAACTGACGTTCAAAAATAAAACATTTGAAAACGGACCATTTTCCACATTTCTGAAGCATGACGTAATGGGGGGGTGTTATCTCTTTTGTCGAAAATCAGCCGTTTTTGCTCGAACATTAAATGCCTCCAAATGGTATTTAATTAACTTCCCGAGCCCCTGGAAGCATGAAAATCACTTTAAACATGCTAATTTTAGCTCTAACACTGATGTTCCACCTACAAATGTGAACTGACGTTCAAAAATAAAACATTTGAAAACGGACCATTTTCCACATTTCTGAAGCATGACGTAATGGGGGGGTGTTATCTCTTTTGTCGAAAATCAGCCGTTTTTGCTCGAACATTAAATGCCTCCAAATGGTATTTAATTAACTTCCCGGGGTGAAGAAACCCTTTTTGAGAACTCAGAGTGAGTAAATTGGCCATTTTCATGCACTTTTAACCATTCCATAAATCTTGTGTTTTGGGCCCCTGGAAGCATGAAAATCACTTTAAACATGCTAATTTTAGCTCTAACACTGATGATCCACCTACAAATGTGAACTGACGTTCAAAAATAAAACATTTGAAAACGGACCATTTTCCACATTTCTGAAGCATGACGTAATGGGGGGGTGTTATCTCTTGTCGAAAATCAGCCGTTTTTGCTCGAACATTAAATGCCTCCAAATGGTATTTAATTAACTTCCCGAGCCCCTGGAAGCATGAAAATCACTTTAAACATGCTAATTTTAGCTCTAACACTGATGATCCACCTACAAATGTGAACTGACGTTCAAAAATAAAACATTTGAAAACGGACCATTTTCCACATTTCTGAAGCATGACGTAATGGGGGGGTGTTATCTCTTTTGTCGAAAATCAGCCGTTTTTGCTCGAACATTAAATGCCTCCAAATGGTATTTAATTAACTTCCCGGGGTGAAGAAACCCTTTTTGAGAACTCAGAGTGAGTAAATTGGCCATTTTCATGCACTTTTAACCATTCCATAAATCTTGTGTTTTGGGCCCCTGGAAGCATGAAAATCACTTTAAACATGCTAATTTTAGCTCTAACACTGATGATCCACCTACAAATGTGAACTGACGTTCAAAAATAAAACATTTGAAAACGGACCATTTTCCACATTTCTGAAGCATGACTTAATGGGGGGTGTTATCTCTTTTGTCGAAAATCAGCCGTTTTTGCTCGAACATTAAATGCCTCCAAATGGTATTTAATTAACTTCCCGAGCCCCTGGAAGCATGAAAATCACTTTAAACATGCTAATTTTAGCTCTAACACTGATGATCCACCTACAAATGTGAACTGACGTTCAAAAATAAGACATTTGAAAACGGACCATTTTCCACATTTCTGAAGCATGACGTAATGGGGGGGTGTTATCTCTTTTGTCGAAAATCAGCCGTTTTTGCTCGAACATTAAATGCCTCCAAATGGTATTTATTTCACTTCCCGGGGTGAAGAAACCCTTTTTGAGAACTCAGAGTGAGTAAATTGGCCATTTTCATGCACTTTTAACCATTCCATTAATTTTGTGTTTTGGGCCCCTGGAAGCATGAAAATCACTTTAAACATGCTAATTTTAGCTCTAACACTGATGATCCACCTACAAATGTGAACTGACGTTCAAAAATAAAACATTTGAAAACGGACCATTTTCCACATTTCTGAAGCATGACGTAATGGGGGGGTGTTATCTCTTTTGTCGAAAATCAGCCGTTTTTGCTCGAACATTAAATGCCTCCAAATGGTATTTAATTAACTTCCCGGGGTGAAGAAACCCTTTTTGAGAACTCAGAGTGAGTAAATTGGCCATTTTCATGCACTTTTAACCATTCCATAAATCTTGTGTTTTGGGCCCCTGGAAGCATGAAAATCACTTTAAACATGCTAATTTTAGCTCTAACACTGATGATCCACCTACAAATGTGAACTGACGTTCAAAAATAAAACGTTTGAAAACGGACCATTTTCCACATTTCTGAAGCATGACGTAATGGGGGGGTGTTATCTCTTTTGTCGAAAATCAGCCGTTTTTGCTCGAACATTAAATGCCTCCAAATGGTATTTAATTAACTTCCCGAGCCCCTGGAAGCATGAAAATCACTTTAAACATGCTAATTTTAGCTCTAACACTGATGATCCACCTACAAATGTGAACTGACGTTCAAAAATAAAACATTTGAAAACGGACCATTTTCCACATTTCTGAAGCATGACGTAATGGGGGGGTGTTATCTCTTTTGTCGAAAATCAGCCGTTTTTGCTCGAACATTAAATGCCTCCAAATGGTATTTATTTCACTTCCCGGGGTGAAGAAACCCTTTTTGAGAACTCAGAGTGAGTAAATTGGCCATTTTCATGCACTTTTAACCATTCCATAAATCTTGTGTTTTGGGCCCCTGGAAGCATGAAAATCACTTTAAACATGCTAATTTTAGCTCTAACACTGATGATCCACCTACAAATGTGAACTGACGTTCAAAAATAAAACATTTGAAAACGGACCATTTTCCACATTTCTGAAGCATGACGTAATGGGGGGGTGTTATCTCTTTTGTCGAAAATCAGCCGTTTTTGCTCGAACATTAAATGCCTCCAAATGGTATTTAATTAACTTCCCGAGCCCCTGGAAGCATGAAAATCACTTTAAACATGCTAATTTTAGCTCTAACACTGATGATCCACCTACAAATGTGAACTGACGTTCAAAAATAAAACATTTGAAAACGGACCATTTTCCACATTTCTGAAGCATGACGTAATGGGGGGGTGTTATCTCTTTTGTCGAAAATCAGCCGTTTTTGCTCGAACATTAAATGCCTCCAAATGGTATTTATTTCACTTCCCGGGGTGAAGAAACCCTTTTTGAGAACTCAGAGTGAGTAAATTGGCCATTTTCATGCACTTTTAACCATTCCATTAATCTTGTGTTTTGGGCCCCTGGAAGCATGAAAATCACTTTAAACATGCTAATTTTAGCTCTAACACTGATGATCCACCTACAAATGTGAACTGACGTTCAAAAATAAAACATTTGAAAACGGACCATTTTCCACATTTCTGAAGCATGACGTAATGGGGGGGTGTTATCTCTTTTGTCGAAAATCAGCCGTTTTTGCTCGAACATTAAATGCCTCCAAATGGTATTTAATTAACTTCCCGAGCCCCTGGAAGCATGAAAATCACTTTAAACATGCTAATTTTAGCTCTAACACTGATGATCCACCTACAAATGTGAACTGACGTTCAAAAATAAAACATTTGAAAACGGACCATTTTCCACATTTCTGAAGCATGACGTAATGGGGGGGTGTTATCTCTTTTGTCGAAAATCAGCCGTTTTTGCTCGAACATTAAATGCCTCCAAATGGTATTTATTTCACTTCCCGGGGTGAATAAACCCTTTTTGAGAACTCAGAGTGAGTAAATTGGCCATTTTCATGCACTTTTAACCATTCCATTAATCTTGTGTTTTGGGCCCCTGGAAGCATGAAAATCACTTTAAACATGCTAATTTTAGCTCTAACACTGATGATCCACCTACAAATGTGAACTGACGTTCAAAAATAAAACATTTGAAAACGGACCATTTTCCACATTTCTGAAGCATGACGTAATGGGGGGGTGTTATCTCTTTTGTCGAAAATCAGCCGTTTTTGCTCGAACATTAAATGCCTCCAAATGGTATTTAATTAACTTCCCGAGCCCCTGGAAGCATGAAAATCACTTTAAACATGCTAATTTTAGCTCTAACACTGATGATCCACCTACAAATGTGAACTGACGTTCAAAAATAAAACATTTGAAAACGGACCATTTTCCACATTTCTGAAGCATGACGTAATGGGGGGGTGTTATCTCTTTTGTCGAAAATCAGCCGTTTTTGCTCGAACATTAAATGCCTCCAAATGGTATTTAATTAACTTCCCGGGGTGAAGAAACCCTTTTTGAGAACTCAGAGTGAGTAAATTGGCCATTTTCATGCACTTTTAACCATTCCATAAATCTTGTGTTTTGGGCCCCTGGAAGCATGAAAATCACTTTAAACATGCTAATTTTAGCTCTAACACTGATGATCCACCTACAAATGTGAACTGACGTTCAAAAATAAAACATTTGAAAACGGACCATTTTCCACATTTCTGAAGCATGACGTAATGGGGGGGTGTTATCTCTTTTGTCGAAAATCAGCCGTTTTTGCTCGAACATTAAATGCCTCCAAATGGTATTTAATTAACTTCCCGAGCCCCTGGAAGCATGAAAATCACTTTAAACATGCTAATTTTAGCTCTAACACTGATGATCCACCTACAAATGTGAACTGACGTTCAAAAATAAGACATTTGAAAACGGACCATTTTCCACATTTCTGAAGCATGACGTAATGGGGGGGTGTTATCTCTTTTGTCGAAAATCAGCCGTTTTTGCTCGAACATTAAATGCCTCCAAATGGTATTTATTTCACTTCCCGGGGTGAAGAAACCCTTTTTGAGAACTCAGAGTGAGTAAATTGGCCATTTTCATGCACTTTTAACCATTCCATTAATTTTGTGTTTTGGGCCCCTGGAAGCATGAAAATCACTTTAAACATGCTAATTTTAGCTCTAACACTGATGATCCACCTACAAATGTGAACTGACGTTCAAAAATAAAACATTTGAAAACGGACCATTTTCCACATTTCTGAAGCATGACGTAATGGGGGGGTGTTATCTCTTTTGTCGAAAATCAGCCGTTTTTGCTCGAACATTAAATGCCTCCAAATGGTATTTAATTAACTTCCCGAGCCCCTGGAAGCATGAAAATCACTTTAAACATGCTAATTTTAGCTCTAACACTGATGATCCACCTACAAATGTGAACTGACGTTCAAAAATAAAACATTTGAAAACGGACCATTTTCCACATTTCTGAAGCATGACGTAATGGGGGGGTGTTATCTCTTTTGTCGAAAATCAGCCGTTTTTGCTCGAACATTAAATGCCTCCAAATGGTATTTATTTCACTTCCCGGGGTGAAGAAACCCTTTTTGAGAACTCAGAGTGAGTAAATTGGCCATTTTCATGCACTTTTAACCATTCCATTAATCTTGTGTTTTGGGCCCCTGGAAGCATGAAAATCACTTTAAACATGCTAATTTTAGCTCTAACACTGATGATCCACCTACAAATGTGAACTGACGTTCAAAAATAAAACATTTGAAAACGGACCATTTTCCACATTTCTGAAGCATGACGTAATGGGGGGGTGTTATCTCTTTTGTCGAAAATCAGCCGTTTTTGCTCGAACATTAAATGCCTCCAAATGGTATTTAATTAACTTCCCGAGCCCCTGGAAGCATGAAAATCACTTTAAACATGCTAATTTTAGCTCTAACACTGATGATCCACCTACAAATGTGAACTGACGTTCAAAAATAAAACATTTGAAAACGGACCATTTTCCACATTTCTGAAGCATGACGTAATGGGGGGGTGTTATCTCTTTTGTCGAAAATCAGCCGTTTTTGCTCGAACATTAAATGCCTCCAAATGGTATTTAATTAACTTCCCGGGGTGAAGAAACCCTTTTTGAGAACTCAGAGTGAGTAAATTGGCCATTTTCATGCACTTTTAACCATTCCATAAATCTTGTGTTTTGGGCCCCTGGAAGCATGAAAATCACTTTAAACATGCTAATTTTAGCTCTAACACTGATGATCCACCTACAAATGTGAACTGACGTTCAAAAATAAAACATTTGAAAACGGACCATTTTCCACATTTCTGAAGCATGACGTAATGGGGGGGTGTTATCTCTTTTGTCGAAAATCAGCCGTTTTTGCTCGAACATTAAATGCCTCCAAATGGTATTTAATTAACTTCCCGAGCCCCTGGAAGCATGAAAATCACTTTAAACATGCTAATTTTAGCTCTAACACTGATGATCCACCTACAAATGTGAACTGACGTTCAAAAATAAGACATTTGAAAACGGACCATTTTCCACATTTCTGAAGCATGACGTAATGGGGGGGTGTTATCTCTTTTGTCGAAAATCAGCCGTTTTTGCTCGAACATTAAATGCCTCCAAATGGTATTTATTTCACTTCCCGGGGTGAAGAAACCCTTTTTGAGAACTCAGAGTGAGTAAATTGGCCATTTTCATGCACTTTTAACCATTCCATTAATTTTGTGTTTTGGGCCCCTGGAAGCATGAAAATCACTTTAAACATGCTAATTTTAGCTCTAACACTGATGATCCACCTACAAATGTGAACTGACGTTCAAAAATAAAACATTTGAAAACGGACCATTTTCCACATTTCTGAAGCATGACGTAATGGGGGGGTGTTATCTCTTTTGTCGAAAATCAGCCGTTTTTGCTCGAACATTAAATGCCTCCAAATGGTATTTAATTAACTTCCCGAGCCCCTGGAAGCATGAAAATCACTTTAAACATGCTAATTTTAGCTCTAACACTGATGATCCACCTACAAATGTGAACTGACGTTCAAAAATAAAACATTTGAAAACGGACCATTTTCCACATTTCTGAAGCATGACGTAATGGGGGGGTGTTATCTCTTTTGTCGAAAATCAGCCGTTTTTGCTCGAACATTAAATGCCTCCAAATGGTATTTATTTCACTTCCCGGGGTGAAGAAACCCTTTTTGAGAACTCAGAGTGAGTAAATTGGCCATTTTCATGCACTTTTAACCATTCCATTAATCTTGTGTTTTGGGCCCCTGGAAGCATGAAAATCACTTTAAACATGCTAATTTTAGCTCTAACACTGATGATCCACCTACAAATGTGAACTGACGTTCAAAAATAAAACATTTGAAAACGGACCATTTTCCACATTTCTGAAGCATGACGTAATGGGGGGGGTGTTATCTCTTTTGTCGAAAATCAGCCGTTTTTGCTCGAACATTAAATGCCTCCAAATGGTATTTAATTAACTTCCCGAGCCCCTGGAAGCATGAAAATCACTTTAAACATGCTAATTTTAGCTCTAACACTGATGATCCACCTACAAATGTGAACTGACGTTCAAAAATAAAACATTTGAAAACGGACCATTTTCCACATTTCTGAAGCATGACGTAATGGGGGGGTGTTATCTCTTTTGTCGAAAATCAGCCGTTTTTGCTCGAACATTAAATGCCTCCAAATGGTATTTAATTAACTTCCCGGGGTGAAGAAACCCTTTTTGAGAACTCAGAGTGAGTAAATTGGCCATTTTCATGCACTTTTAACCATTCCATAAATCTTGTGTTTTGGGCCCCTGGAAGCATGAAAATCACTTTAAACATGCTAATTTTAGCTCTAACACTGATGATCCACCTACAAATGTGAACTGACGTTCAAAAATAAAACATTTGAAAACGGACCATTTTCCACATTTCTGAAGCATGACGTAATGGGGGGGTGTTATCTCTTTTGTCGAAAATCAGCCGTTTTTGCTCGAACATTAAATGCCTCCAAATGGTATTTAATTAACTTCCCGAGCCCCTGGAAGCATGAAAATCACTTTAAACATGCTAATTTTAGCTCTAACACTGATGATCCACCTACAAATGTGAACTGACGTTCAAAAATAAAACATTTGAAAACGGACCATTTTCCACATTTCTGAAGCATGACGTAATGGGGGGGTGTTATCTCTTTTGTCGAAAATCAGCCGTTTTTGCTCGAACATTAAATGCCTCCAAATGGTATTTATTTCACTTCCCGGGGTGAAGAAACCCTTTTTGAGAACTCAGAGTGAGTAAATTGGCCATTTTCATGCACTTTTAACCATTCCATTAATCTTGTGTTTTGGGCCCCTGGAAGCATGAAAATCACTTTAAACATGCTAATTTTAGCTCTAACACTGATGATCCACCTACAAATGTGAACTGACGTTCAAAAATAAAACATTTGAAAACGGACCATTTTCCACATTTCTGAAGCATGACGTAATGGGGGGGTGTTATCTCTTTTGTCGAAAATCAGCCGTTTTTGCTCGAACATTAAATGCCTCCAAATGGTATTTAATTAACTTCCCGAGCCCCTGGAAGCATGAAAATCACTTTAAACATGCTAATTTTAGCTCTAACACTGATGATCCACCTACAAATGTGAACTGACGTTCAAAAATAAAACATTTGAAAACGGACCATTTTCCACATTTCTGAAGCATGACGTAATGGGGGGGTGTTATCTCTTTTGTCGAAAATCAGCCGTTTTTGCTCGAACATTAAATGCCTCCAAATGGTATTTAATTAACTTCCCGGGGTGAAGAAACCCTTTTTGAGAACTCAGAGTGAGTAAATTGGCCATTTTCATGCACTTTTAACCATTCCATAAATCTTGTGTTTTGGGCCCCTGGAAGCATGAAAATCACTTTAAACATGCTAATTTTAGCTCTAACACTGATGATCCACCTACAAATGTGAACTGACGTTCAAAAATAAAACATTTGAAAACGGACCATTTTCCACATTTCTGAAGCATGACGTAATGGGGGGGTGTTATCTCTTTTGTCGAAAATCAGCCGTTTTTGCTCGAACATTAAATGCCTCCAAATGGTATTTAATTAACTTCCCGAGCCCCTGGAAGCATGAAAATCACTTTAAACATGCTAATTTTAGCTCTAACACTGATGATCCACCTACAAATGTGAACTGACGTTCAAAAATAAGACATTTGAAAACGGACCATTTTCCACATTTCTGAAGCATGACGTAATGGGGGGGTGTTATCTCTTTTGTCGAAAATCAGCCGTTTTTGCTCGAACATTAAATGCCTCCAAATGGTATTTATTTCACTTCCCGGGGTGAAGAAACCCTTTTTGAGAACTCAGAGTGAGTAAATTGGCCATTTTCATGCACTTTTAACCATTCCATTAATTTTGTGTTTTGGGCCCCTGGAAGCATGAAAATCACTTTAAACATGCTAATTTTAGCTCTAACACTGATGATCCACCTACAAATGTGAACTGACGTTCAAAAATAAAACATTTGAAAACGGACCATTTTCCACATTTCTGAAGCATGACGTAATGGGGGGGTGTTATCTCTTTTGTCGAAAATCAGCCGTTTTTGCTCGAACATTAAATGCCTCCAAATGGTATTTAATTAACTTCCCGGGGTGAAGAAACCCTTTTTGAGAACTCAGAGTGAGTAAATTGGCCATTTTCATGCACTTTTAACCATTCCATAAATCTTGTGTTTTGGGCCCCTGGAAGCATGAAAATCACTTTAAACATGCTAATTTTAGCTCTAACACTGATGATCCACCTACAAATGTGAACTGACGTTCAAAAATAAAACATTTGAAAACGGACCATTTTCCACATTTCTGAAGCATGACGTAATGGGGGGGTGTTATCTCTTTTGTCGAAAATCAGCCGTTTTTGCTCGAACATTAAATGCCTCCAAATGGTATTTAATTAACTTCCCGAGCCCCTGGAAGCATGAAAATCACTTTAAACATGCTAATTTTAGCTCTAACACTGATGATCCACCTACAAATGTGAACTGACGTTCAAAAATAAAACATTTGAAAACGGACCATTTTCCACATTTCTGAAGCATGACGTAATGGGGGGGTGTTATCTCTTTTGTCGAAAATCAGCCGTTTTTGCTCGAACATTAAATGCCTCCAAATGGTATTTATTTCACTTCCCGGGGTGAAGAAACCCTTTTTGAGAACTCAGAGTGAGTAAATTGGCCATTTTCATGCACTTTTAACCATTCCATTAATCTTGTGTTTTGGGCCCCTGGAAGCATGAAAATCACTTTAAACATGCTAATTTTAGCTCTAACACTGATGATCCACCTACAAATGTGAACTGACGTTCAAAAATAAAACATTTGAAAACGGACCATTTTCCACATTTCTGAAGCATGACGTAATGGGGGGGTGTTATCTCTTTTGTCGAAAATCAGCCGTTTTTGCTCGAACATTAAATGCCTCCAAATGGTATTTAATTAACTTCCCGAGCCCCTGGAAGCATGAAAATCACTTTAAACATGCTAATTTTAGCTCTAACACTGATGATCCACCTACAAATGTGAACTGACGTTCAAAAATAAAACATTTGAAAACGGACCATTTTCCACATTTCTGAAGCATGACGTAATGGGGGGGTGTTATCTCTTTTGTCGAAAATCAGCCGTTTTTGCTCGAACATTAAATGCCTCCAAATGGTATTTAATTAACTTCCCGGGGTGAAGAAACCCTTTTTGAGAACTCAGAGTGAGTAAATTGGCCATTTTCATGCACTTTTAACCATTCCATAAATCTTGTGTTTTGGGCCCCTGGAAGCATGAAAATCACTTTAAACATGCTAATTTTAGCTCTAACACTGATGATCCACCTACAAATGTGAACTGACGTTCAAAAATAAAACATTTGAAAACGGACCATTTTCCACATTTCTGAAGCATGACGTAATGGGGGGGTGTTATCTCTTTTGTCGAAAATCAGCCGTTTTTGCTCGAACATTAAATGCCTCCAAATGGTATTTAATTAACTTCCCGAGCCCCTGGAAGCATGAAAATCACTTTAAACATGCTAATTTTAGCTCTAACACTGATGATCCACCTACAAATGTGAACTGACGTTCAAAAATAAGACATTTGAAAACGGACCATTTTCCACATTTCTGAAGCATGACGTAATGGGGGGGTGTTATCTCTTTTGTCGAAAATCAGCCGTTTTTGCTCGAACATTAAATGCCTCCAAATGGTATTTAATTAACTTCCCGAGCCCCTGGAAGCATGAAAATCACTTTAAACATGCTAATTTTAGCTCTAACACTGATGATCCACCTCCAAATGTGAACTGACGTTCAAAAATAAAACATTTGAAAACGGACCATTTTCCACATTTCTGAAGCATGACGTAATGGGGGGGTGTTATCTCTTTTGTCGAAAATCAGCCGTTTTTGCTCGAACATTAAATGCCTCCAAATGGTATTTATTTCACTTCCCGGGGTGAAGAAACCCTTTTTGAGAACTCAGAGTGAGTAAATTGGCCATTTTCATGCACTTTTAACCATTCCATTAATCTTGTGTTTTGGGCCCCTGGAAGCATGAAAATCACTTTAAACATGCTAATTTTAGCTCTAACACTGATGATCCACCTACAAATGTGAACTGACGTTCAAAAATAAAACATTTGAAAACGGACCATTTTCCACATTTCTGAAGCATGACGTAATGGGGGGGTGTTATCTCTTTTGTCGAAAATCAGCCGTTTTTGCTCGAACATTAAATGCCTCCAAATGGTATTTAATTAACTTCCCGAGCCCCTGGAAGCATGAAAATCACTTTAAACATGCTAATTTTAGCTCTAACACTGATGATCCACCTACAAATGTGAACTGACGTTCAAAAATAAAACATTTGAAAACGGACCATTTTCCACATTTCTGAAGCATGACGTAATGGGGGGGTGTTATCTCTTTTGTCGAAAATCAGCCGTTTTTGCTCGAACATTAAATGCCTCCAAATGGTATTTAATTAACTTCCCGGGGTGAAGAAACCCTTTTTGAGAACTCAGAGTGAGTAAATTGGCCATTTTCATGCACTTTTAACCATTCCATAAATCTTGTGTTTTGGGCCCCTGGAAGCATGAAAATCACTTTAAACATGCTAATTTTAGCTCTAACACTGATGATCCACCTACAAATGTGAACTGACGTTCAAAAATAAAACATTTGAAAACGGACCATTTTCCACATTTCTGAAGCATGACGTAATGGGGGGGTGTTATCTCTTTTGTCGAAAATCAGCCGTTTTTGCTCGAACATTAAATGCCTCCAAATGGTATTTAATTAACTTCCCGAGCCCCTGGAAGCATGAAAATCACTTTAAACATGCTAATTTTAGCTCTAACACTGATGATCCACCTACAAATGTGAACTGACGTTCAAAAATAAAACATTTGAAAACGGACTATTTTCCACATTTCTGAAGCATGACGTAATGGGGGGGTGTTATCTCTTTTGTCGAAAATCAGCCGTTTTTGCTCGAACATTAAATGCCTCCAAATGGTATTTATTTCACTTCCCGGGGTGAAGAAACCCTTTTTGAGAACTCAGAGTGAGTAAATTGGCCATTTTCATGCACTTTTAACCATTCCATTAATCTTGTGTTTTGGGCCCCTGGAAGCATGAAAATCACTTTAAACATGCTAATTTTAGCTCTAACACTGATGATCCACCTACAAATGTGAACTGACGTTCAAAAATAAAACATTTGAAAACGGACCATTTTCCACATTTCTGAAGCATGACGTAATGGGGGGGTGTTATCTCTTTTGTCGAAAATCAGCCGTTTTTGCTCGAACATTAAATGCCTCCAAATGGTATTTAATTAACTTCCCGAGCCCCTGGAAGCATGAAAATCACTTTAAACATGCTAATTTTAGCTCTAACACTGATGATCCACCTACAAATGTGAACTGACGTTCAAAAATAAAACATTTGAAAACGGACCATTTTCCACATTTCTGAAGCATGACGTAATGGGGGGGGTGTTATCTCTTTTGTCGAAAATCAGCCGTTTTTGCTCGAACATTAAATGCCTCCAAATGGTATTTAATTAACTTCCCGAGCCCCTGGAAGCATGAAAATCACTTTAAACATGCTAATTTTAGCTCTAACACTGATGATCCACCTACAAATGTGAACTGACGTTCAAAAATAAAACATTTGAAAACGGACCATTTTCCACATTTCTGAAGCATGACGTAATGGGGGGGTGTTATCTCTTTTGTCGAAAATCAGCCGTTTTTGCTCGAACATTAAATGCCTCCAAATGGTATTTAATTAACTTCCCGGGGTGAAGAAACCCTTTTTGAGAACTCAGAGTGAGTAAATTGGCCATTTTCATGCACTTTTAACCATTCCATTAATCTTGTGTTTTGGGCCCCTGGAAGCATGAAAATCACTTTAAACATGCTAATTTTAGCTCTAACACTGATGATCCACCTACAAATGTGAACTGACGTTCAAAAATAAAACATTTGAAAACGGACCATTTTCCACATTTCTGAAGCATGACGTAATGGGGGGGTGTTATCTCTTTTGTCGAAAATCAGCCGTTTTTGCTCGAACATTAAATGCCTCCAAATGGTATTTAATTAACTTCCCGAGCCCCTGGAAGCATGAAAATCACTTTAAACATGCTAATTTTAGCTCTAACACTGATGATCCACCTACAAATGTGAACTGACGTTCAAAAATAAAACATTTGAAAACGGACCATTTTCCACATTTCTGAAGCATGACGTAATGGGGGGGTGTTATCTCTTTTGTCGAAAATCAGCCGTTTTTGCTCGAACATTAAATGCCTCCAAATGGTATTTATTTCACTTCCCGGGGTGAAGAAACCCTTTTTGAGAACTCAGAGTGAGTAAATTGGCCATTTTCATGCACTTTTAACCATTCCATTAATCTTGTGTTTTGGGCCCCTGGAAGCATGAAAATCACTTTAAACATGCTAATTTTAGCTCTAACACTGATGATCCACCTACAAATGTGAACTGACGTTCAAAAATAAAACATTTGAAAACGGACCATTTTCCACATTTCTGAAGCATGACGTAATGGGGGGGTGTTATCTCTTTTGTCGAAAATCAGCCGTTTTTGCTCGAACATTAAATGCCTCCAAATGGTATTTAATTAACTTCCCGAGCCCCTGGAAGCATGAAAATCACTTTAAACATGCTAATTTTAGCTCTAACACTGATGATCCACCTACAAATGTGAACTGACGTTCAAAAATAAAACATTTGAAAACGGACCATTTTCCACATTTCTGAAGCATGACGTAATGGGGGGGTGTTATCTCTTTTGTCGAAAATCAGCCGTTTTTGCTCGAACATTAAATGCCTCCAAATGGTATTTAATTAACTTCCCGGGGTGAAGAAACCCTTTTTGAGAACTCAGAGTGAGTAAATTGGCCATTTTCATGCACTTTTAACCATTCCATAAATCTTGTGTTTTGGGCCCCTGGAAGCATGAAAATCACTTTAAACATGCTAATTTTAGCTCTAACACTGATGATCCACCTACAAATGTGAACTGACGTTCAAAAATAAAACATTTGAAAACGGACCATTTTCCACATTTCTGAAGCATGACGTAATGGGGGGGTGTTATCTCTTTTGTCGAAAATCAGCCGTTTTTGCTCGAACATTAAATGCCTCCAAATGGTATTTAATTAACTTCCCGAGCCCCTGGAAGCATGAAAATCACTTTAAACATGCTAATTTTAGCTCTAACACTGATGATCCACCTACAAATGTGAACTGACGTTCAAAAATAAGACATTTGAAAACGGACCATTTTCCACATTTCTGAAGCATGACGTAATGGGGGGGTGTTATCTCTTTTGTCGAAAATCAGCCGTTTTTGCTCGAACATTAAATGCCTCCAAATGGTATTTATTTCACTTCCCGGGGTGAAGAAACCCTTTTTGAGAACTCAGAGTGAGTAAATTGGCCATTTTCATGCACTTTTAACCATTCCATTAATTTTGTGTTTTGGGCCCCTGGAAGCATGAAAATCACTTTAAACATGCTAATTTTAGCTCTAACACTGATGATCCACCTACAAATGTGAACTGACGTTCAAAAATAAAACATTTGAAAACGGACCATTTTCCACATTTCTGAAGCATGACGTAATGGGGGGGTGTTATCTCTTTTGTCGAAAATCAGCCGTTTTTGCTCGAACATTAAATGCCTCCAAATGGTATTTAATTAACTTCCCGGGGTGAAGAAACCCTTTTTGAGAACTCAGAGTGAGTAAATTGGCCATTTTCATGCACTTTTAACCATTCCATAAATCTTGTGTTTTGGGCCCCTGGAAGCATGAAAATCACTTTAAACATGCTAATTTTAGCTCTAACACTGATGATCCACCTACAAATGTGAACTGACGTTCAAAAATAAAACATTTGAAAACGGACCATTTTCCACATTTCTGAAGCATGACGTAATGGGGGGTGTTATCTCTTTTGTCGAAAATCAGCCGTTTTTGCTCGAACATTAAATGCCTCCAAATGGTATTTAATTAACTTCCCGAGCCCCTGGAAGCATGAAAATCACTTTAAACATGCTAATTTTAGCTCTAACACTGATGATCCACCTACAAATGTGAACTGACGTTCAAAAATAAAACATTTGAAAACGGACCATTTTCCACATTTCTGAAGCATGACGTAATGGGGGGTGTTATCTCTTTTGTCGAAAATCAGCCGTTTTTGCTCGAACATTAAATGCCTCCAAATGGTATTTATTTCACTTCCCGGGGTGAAGAAACCCTTTTTGAGAACTCAGAGTGAGTAAATTGGCCATTTTCATGCACTTTTAACCATTCCATTAATTTTGTGTTTTGGGCCCCTGGAAGCATGAAAATCACTTTAAACATGCTAATTTTAGCTCTAACACTGATGATCCACCTACAAATGTGAACTGACGTTCAAAAATAAAACATTTGAAAACGGACCATTTTCCACATTTCTGAAGCATGACGTAATGGGGGGGTGTTATCTCTTTTGTCGAAAATCAGCCGTTTTTGCTCGAACATTAAATGCCTCCCAAATGGTATTTAATTAACTTCCCGAGCCCCTGGAAGCATGAAAATCACTTTAAACATGCTAATTTTAGCTCTAACACTGATGATCCACCTACAAATGTGAACTGACGTTCAAAAATAAAACATTTGAAAACGGACCATTTTCCACATTTCTGAAGCATGACGTAATGGGGGGGTGTTATCTCTTTTGTCGAAAATCAGCCGTTTTTGCTCGAACATTAAATGCCTCCAAATGGTATTTATTTCACTTCCCGGGGTGAAGAAACCCTTTTTGAGAACTCAGAGTGAGTAAATTGGCCATTTTCATGCACTTTTAACCATTCCATTAATCTTGTGTTTTGGGCCCCTGGAAGCATGAAAATCACTTTAAACATGCTAATTTTAGCTCTAACACTGATGATCCACCTACAAATGTGAACTGACGTTCAAAAATAAAACATTTGAAAACGGACCATTTTCCACATTTCTGAAGCATGACGTAATGGGGGGGGTGTTATCTCTTTTGTCGAAAATCAGCCGTTTTTTGCTCGAACATTAACTGCCTCCAAATGGTATTTAATTAACTTCCCGAGCCCCTGGAAGCATGAAAATCACTTTAAACATGCTAATTTTAGCTCTAACACTGATGATCCACCTACAAATGTGAACTGACGTTCAAAAATAAACATTTGAAAACGGACCATTTTCCACATTTCTGAAGCATGACGTAATGGGGGGGTGTTATCTCTTTTGTCGAAAATCAGCCGTTTTTGCTCGAACATTAAATGCCTCAAATGGTATTTAATTAACTTCCCGGGGTGAAGAAACCCTTTTTGAGAACTCAGAGTGAGTAAATTGGCCATTTTCATGCACTTTTAACCATTCCATAAATCTTGTGTTTTGGGCCCCTGGAAGCATGAAAATCACTTTAAACATGCTAATTTTAGCTCTAACACTGATGATCCACCTACAAATGTGAACTGACGTTCAAAAATAAAACATTTGAAACGGACCATTTCCACATTTCTGAAGCATGACGTAATGGGGGGTGTTATCTCTTTTGTCGAAAATCAGCCGTTTTTGCTCGAACATTAAAATGCCTCCAAATGGTATTTAATTAACTTCCCGAGCCCCTGGAAGCATGAAAATCACTTTAAACATGCTAATTTTAGCTCTAACACTGATGATCCACCTACAAATGTGAACTGACGTTCAAAAATAAAACATTTGAAAACGGACCATTTTCCACATTTCTGAAGCATGACGTAATGGGGGGGTGTTATCTCTTTTGTCGAAAATCAGCCGTTTTTGCTCGAACATTAAAATGCCTCCCAAATGGTATTTATTTCACTTCCCGGGGTGAAGAAACCCTTTTTGAGAACTCAGAGTGAGTAAATTGGCCATTTTCATGCACTTTTAACCATTCCATTAATTTTGTGTTTTGGGCCCCTGGAAGCATGAAAATCACTTTAAAACATGCTAATTTTAGCTCTAACACTGATGATCCACCTACAAATGTGAACTGACGTTCAAAAATAAAACATTTGAAAACGGACCATTTTCCACATTTCTGAAGCATGACGTAATGGGGGGGTGTTATCTCTTTTGTCGAAAATCAGCCGTTTTTGCTCGAACATTAAATGCCTCCAAATGGTATTTAATTAACTTCCCGAGCCCCTGGAAGCATGAAAATCACTTTAAACATGCTAATTTTAGCTCTAACACTGATGATCCACCTACAAATGTGAACTGACGTTCAAAAATAAAACATTTGAAAACGGACCATTTTCCACATTTCTGAAGCATGACGTAATGGGGGGTGTTATCTCTTTTGTCGAAAATCAGCCGTTTTTGCTCGAACATTAAATGCCTCCAAATGGTATTTAATTAACTTCCCGGGGTGAAGAAACCCTTTTTGAGAACTCAGAGTGAGTAAATTGGCCATTTTCATGCACTTTTAACCATTCCATAATCTTGTGTTTTGGGCCCCTGGAAGCATGAAAATCACTTTAAACATGCTAATTTTAGCTCTAACACTGATGATCCACCTACAAATGTGAACTGACGTTCAAAAATATAACATTTGAAAACGGACCATTTTCCACATTTCTGAAGCATGACGTAATGGGGGGGTGTTATCTCTTTTGTCGAAAATCAGCCGTTTTTGCTCGAACATTAAATGCCTCCAAATGGTATTTAATTAACTTCCCGAGCCCCTGGAAGCATGAAAATCACTTTAAACATGCTAATTTTAGCTCTAACACTGATGATCCACCTACAAATGTGAACTGACGTTCAAAAATAAGACATTTGAAAACGGACCATTTTCCACATTTCTGAAGCATGACGTAATGGGGGGGTGTTATCTCTTTTGTCGAAAATCAGCCGTTTTTGCTCGAACATTAAATGCCTCCAAATGGTATTTATTTCACTTCCCGGGGTTGAAGAAACCCTTTTTGAGAACTCAGAGTGAGTAAATTGGCCATTTTCATGCACTTTTAACCATTCCATTAATTTTGTGTTTTGGGCCCCTGGAAGCATGAAAATCACTTTAAACATGCTAATTTTAGCTCTAACACTGATGATCCACCTACAAATGTGAACTGACGTTCAAAAATAAAACATTTGAAAACGGACCATTTTCCACATTTCTGAAGCATGACGTAATGGGGGGGTGTTATCTCTTTTGTCGAAAATCAGCCGTTTTTGCTCGAACATTAAATGCCTCCAAATGGTATTTAATTAACTTCCCGGGGTGAAGAAACCCTTTTTGAGAACTCAGAAGTGAGTAAATTGGCCATTTTCATGCACTTTTAACCATTCCATAAATCTTGTGTTTTGGGCCCCTGGAAGCATGAAAATCACTTTAAAACATGCTAATTTAGCTCTAACACTGATGATCCACCTACAAATGTGAACTGACGTTCAAAAATAAAACATTTGAAAACGGACCATTTTCCACATTTTCTGAAGCATGACGTTAATGGGGGGGTGTTTATCTCTTTTGTCGAAAATCAGCCGTTTTGCTCGAACATTAAATGCCTCCAAATGGTATTTAATTAACTTCCCGAGCCCTGGAAGCATGAAATCACTTTAAACATGCTAATTTTAGCTCTAACACTGATGATCCACCTACAAATGTGAACTGACGTTCAAAAATAAACATTTGAAAACGGACCATTTTCCACATTTCTGAAGCATGACGTAATGGGGGGGGTGTTATCTCTTTTGTCGAAAATCAGCCGTTTT